>NC_053390.1:434818195-435172362 GCF_905171765.1 Bufo bufo | reverse complement strand
GGGCCACCAAGGTGATATTCATCACCACAATCCAATACTCCAAAAAAAATAAAAATACGACAGTTATACTTTAACTCATTATAGGCCAATTTGGTTGGAACCAAATGCATTTTTAGTAAGAGGGCATCTTACGTCTTGTATGTATTTTTCAGTTTATTACATCCACCTTATTACCCACAACCTGGAACCTTATAGCGTCTTCTTTTTTTGCTATAAGTTAGCTTTAACAAAATGATTTTGTAGTCCGCACCTTAGAGCAATGCTTTTTAGAAATTGTATTACCATGACACATACATGGCAACCTCGTTTATCCTGTTTTCTGCAGTGAACTGGCTTATCAGATTGCTGAGCAGTTTCGAGTCCTCGGCAAGCCACTAGGTCTGAAGGATTGTATAATTGTTGGTGGAATGGGTATGTATCTCTTGTTCAAGACTCGGTTAATTTTGGAAGGATGTGTGTATTGCTTTTGGTTTGCCTTACACCTTGTTTCTCTGCACAGATATGGTGGCACAAGCTTTGGCGCTGTCTAGAAAGCCGCATGTTGTTATAGCTACACCTGGCCGTTTGGCTGACCACATTCGCAGTTCAAACACTTTCAGCATCAAAAGGATTAGATTCTTGGTAAGATGCTGAACATGGGAAATGGTTAGAACAGAAAATGTTTTCAATGGAGTGTTTTTGTAAGTTAAATGAGAAACTCATTGAAAAGTTAATTTATTTCAGTAATTAAATTCAAAAAGTGAAACTGATATATTATATACATTCATGTATAGGTTTGTTACACACAGAGTGATCTATTTCAAGTGTTTCTTTTTTTTTTTTATGGTGATTATGGCTACAGCTAAAGTTAGTATTTCAGAAAATTTGAATATTGTGAAAAAGTTCAACATTGTAGGCTCACGGTGTCACACTCTAACTAGCTAATCAACACAACACCTGCAAAGGTTTCCTAAGCCTTTAAATGGTCCCTCGGTCTGGACCAGTAGGCTACACATTCATGAGAAAGACTGCTGACTTGACAGTTGTCCAGAAGACAGTCATTGACACCCCCCACACGGAGGGTAAGCCACAAAAGATCATTGCTTAACCCCTTAAGGACCGGGCTCATTTTCACCTTAAGGACCAGGCCATTTTTTGGAAATCTGACCAGTGTCACTTTAAGTGCTAATAACTTTAAAACGCTTTGACTTATCCAGGCCATTCTGAGATTGTTTTTTCGTCACATATTGTACTTCATGACACTGGTAAAATGAAGTCAAAAAAATTATTTTTTTTGCACAAAAAAATACCTAATTTACCAAAAATTTGGAAAAATTTGCAAATTTCAAAGTTTCAGTTTCTCTACTTCTGTAATACATAGTAATACCCCAAAAAATTGTGATGACTTTACATTCCCCATATGTCTACTTCATGCTTGAATTGTTTTGGGAATGATATTTTATTTTTTGGGGATGTTATAAGGCTTAGAAGTTTAGAAGCAAATCTTGAAATTTTTCCGAAATTTACAAAAACTCAATTTTTAGGGACCAGTTCAGGTTTGAAGTCACTTTGCGAGGCTTACATAATAGAAACCACCCAAAAATGACCCCATCTAAGAAACTACACCCCTCAAGGTATTCAAAACTGATTTTGCATACATTGTTAACCCTTTAGGTGTTGCACAAGAGTTATTGGCAAATGGGGAGGAAATTTGAGAATTTGATTTTTTTGTCTAATTTTTCATTTTAACCCATTTTTTCCACTAACAAAGCAAGGGTTAACAGCCAAACAAGACAGTATCTTTATTGCCCTGACTCTGCTGTTTACAGAAACACCCAATATGTGGCCGTAAACTACTGTACGGCCTCACAGCGGGGCGTAGAGTGAAAGGTGCGCTGTTTGGTTTTTGGTAGGCTGATTTTTATGGACTGGTTTATTTACACCATGTCCCATTTGAAGCCCCCTGATGCACCCCTAGAGGAGAAACTCCCTAAAAGTGACCCCATCTAAGAAACTACACCCCTCAAGGTATTCAAAACTGATTTTACATACGTCGTTAACACTTTAGGTGTTGCACAAGAGTTATTGGCAAATGGAGATGAAATTTGAGAATTTCATTTTTTTGCCTAATTTTCAATTTTAACCCATTTTTTCACTAACAAAGCAAGGGTTAACAGCCAAACATGACTGTATCTTTATTGCCCTGACTCTGCCATTTACAGAAACACCCAATATGTGGCCGTAAACTACTGTACGGTCACACAGCGGGGCGTAGAGTGAAAGGTGCGCCGACTGTTTTTTTGACACCATGTCCCATTTGAAGCCCCCCTGATGCACCCCTAGAGTAGAAACTCCATAAAAGTGACCCCATCTAAGAAACTACACCCCTCAAGGTATTCAAAACTGATTTTACAAACTTTGTTAACCCTTTAGGTGTTGCACAAGATTTAATGGAAAATAGAGACACAATTTCAAAATTTCACATTTTTGGCAGATTTTCCATTTTAATATTTTTTTTCCAGTTACAAAGCAAGGGTTAACAGCCAAACAAAACTCATTATTTATGGCCCTGATTCTGTAGTTTACAGAAACACCCCATATGTGGTCGTAAACCGCTGTACGGGCACACGGCAGGGCGCAGAAGGAAAGGAATGCCATACGGTTTTTGGAAGGCAGGTTTTGCTGGACTGTTTTTTTGACACCATGTCCCATTTGAAGCCCCCCTGATGCACCCCTAGAGTAGAAACTCCAGAAAAGTGACCCCATTTTAGAAACTACGGGATAGGGTGGCAGTATTGTTGGTACTAGTTTAGGGTACATATGATTTTTGGTTGCTCTATATTACACTTTTTGTGCGGCAAGGTAACAAGAATTAGCTTTTTTGGCACCGTTTTTTTTTTTTGTTATTTACAACATTCATCTGACAGGTTAGATCATGTGGTAATTTCATAGAGCAGGTTGTCACGGACGCGGCGATACCTAATATGTATTACATTTTTTTAATTTATGTAAGTTTTACCCAATGATTTCATTTTTAAAACAAAAAAAAGTTTTAGTGTCTCCATAGTCTAAGAGTCATAGTTTTTCAGTTTTTGGGCGATTATCTTAAGTAGGGTCTCATTTTTTGCGGGAGGAGATGACGGTTTGATTGGCACTATTTTGGGGTGCATATGACTTTTTGATCGCTTGCTATTACACTTTTTGTGATGTAAGATGACAAAAAATTGCTTTTTTTACACAGTTTTTTTTTTTTTTTTTTTACGGTGGTCACCTGAGAGGTTAGGTCATGTGATATTTTTATAGAGTCGGTCGATACGGACGCGGCAATACCTAATATGTATACTTTTTTTTTATTTATGTAAGTTTTACACAATGATTTCATTTTTGAAACAAAAAAAATTATGTTTTAGTGTCTCCATAGTCTAAGAGCCATAGTTTTTTCAGTTTTTGGGTGATTATCTTAAGTAGGGTCTCATTTTTTGCGGGATGAGATGACGGTTTGATTGCTACAATTTTGGCGTACATGCGACTTTTTTGATCACTTTTATTACCTTTTTTTGGGAAGTAAGGTGAGCAAAATTTCAATTTCATCATAGTTTTTTATTTTTTATTTTTATGGCGTTCACCGTTCGGGTAAAGTAACATGACCGTTTTATAGATCAGGTCGTTACGGACGCGGCGATACCAAACATGTGTAGGGAATGTTATTTTTTTAATTTTTAATCAGTGATAAATGTGTTTTTGGATTTTTACTTTTTTTTCACTTTTTTTCACTTTTTTTTTTACCCAGATCCACTTGGTTCTTGAAGATCCAGTGGGTCTGATGTCTGTATAATACAGTACAGTACAATATATATTGTTCTGTACTGTATTTTACTTACACTGAACAGATCTATGCTTTCAGCACAGATCTGTTCAGCACCATGGACAGCAGGACGCCTGAGAGGCGTCCTGTTGCCATGGGAACCTTCCCCGTCTGCTCAGAACTTCGCAGACGGGGAAGGGTAAGGATGGGATCTGGCGGGGGGCTGTCTGGGAGCTCTCTCCCTCTCCATCGGGGGGCTGCAAAGGCACAGCAGCCCCCCGATCGGAGAGGGAGGGAGCTCCCTCTTACTGTTAACTTTTTCCATACAGCGGTCCGTACGGACCGCTGTATGGAAAGGGTTAAACGGCTGACATCGCATCACCGATGTCAGCCGTTTATACCAGGGTGTCAGCAATGTGCTGGCACCCTGGTATACCCACTCTACACCAACGATTATTCAATGGGAGGCGGGCGGGGGATCGCGATCCCGCCTGCCGCACCGCCCGCCTCCCGCACCGCCCCCACCGCCCGCAACACCCCCCCTGCACCTCCCACCGGGCTAAAATCATTCAGAGGTGCAGGGGGGGGTGATAAAAATATATTTTCGGCACACTAAAGTTTCTGATCGCCGCGGTCAGGGACCGCAGCGATCAGAAACAGCAGAAAGCGCAACAAACCGCAGGTCTGAATTGACCTGCGGTTTGTTGCGATCGCGGACATGGGGGGGTCACGGGACCCCCCCGCGCATTTAGCCGAGGTGCCTGCTCAATGATTTGAGCAGGCACCTTGTTCCGATCACAGCCGGCCGGGCGGCAGTGATCGGAACAACACATGACGTACCGGTACGTCATGTGTCCTTAAGGACTCGGGAAACATGCCGTACCCATACGTCATGTGTCCTTAAGGGGTTAAAGAAGCTGGCTGTTCCAAGCATATTAATGGAAAGTTGAGTGCAAGGAAAATTGTGGTAGAAAAAGGTGCACAAGCAACAGGGATAACCACAGCCTTGAAAGGTTTGTCAAAAAAAAGTCCATACAAGAATTTGAGGTAGAGTGGACTGTGGCTACACAGGACGTATCCAGGACATGGGTTACAACTATATAGCATTCCTTTTGTCAAGCCACTCATGACCCAGAGACAACGTTAGAAGCGTCTTACTTGGTCTAAGGAGAAAAAGGACTGGCCTGTTGCACAGTGGTCCAAAGTCCTGTTTTCAGGTGAAAGTAAATTTTGCATTTCATTTAGAAATCGAGGTCCCAGAGTCTGGAGGAAGAGTGGGGAGGCACACAATCCAAGTTGTTTGAGGTTGAGTATGATGTTTGAGCACTTTATGCTTCCCTCTGCTGACAAGCTTTAAGGAGATGCCGATTTCATTTTCCAGCTGGACTTGGCAACTGCCTATACTGGCGAAAGTACCAATACCTGGTTTAATAACCACAGTATCACTGTGCTTGATTGGCCAACCAACTCACCTGACCTAAACCCCATAGAGAATCTATGGGGTATTGTCAAGAGGAAGATAAGAGACACCAGACCTAACGATGCAGACGTGCTGAAGGCCACTACCTAAACAACCTGGGCTTCCATCCCTGCGCAGGCTGATTGCCTCCATGCTACGCCGATATTGAGGCAGTAATTAAAACAAAAGGAGCCCCGACCAAGTATTGAGTGCACATACTGTACATACTTTTCGATAAGTCTACATTTCTGCATTCAAAATCATTGGTTTAATTGGTATTGTATAGTCTAACTTTCGGAGATGACTGTTGGACTTTCATTAGCTGTAAGCCATAATCATCAACATTAAAAGAATTAAACGCTTGTAATGAATCTATATAATATGAGTTTCATTTTTGAATTGAATTGAATTGAATTGAATTACTGAAATAAATTACCTTTCTCGCCCAGTTTCCTTGGGGGACACAGGAGACCTTGGGTATAGCTCATCTCCATAGGAGGCGTGACACTAAGTGAAGACTGTTAAGCCCCTCCTCCACAGCTATACCCTCAGCCTGGAGAGAGAGACTGCCAGTTTTTTGCTTAGTGTCCAAGGAGGCAAGACACTCCCTGCTCTGCAGGGCTGTTTTCTCCTTGTTTAAATTTTTGATTTTTACTTTTTCTTTTCTTTTTGTTCCAGATCATCAGGGACAACAGAGACGCACTCCTGTTTCTCCCGGGGTTGAGCTGCGCCAGTACCGGTCACCCGCACTGCTGCCCCCCCCACAGAAGGCAAGGTGGATCAGGGCAGCCTAGCTCCCCTACATCCCGCCAGCGCAAGGGTCGCCCGCACGCCAAGTCCCTCTTCCAGCGTCCTGCCACTACGGTGCCAGTAGCTGAAGGGGTGACCCTGCTGGAATGGACCGAGGGTGAAGACGGCTGTGGTAAGAGAGAGGCTTCTCCAGCCCTACATCCCCCACCTCCCCACCCTGGTCTCCTGCGTGCCTGACCCCCATACTGGGCCTCTGGTCCCCTGCCGGATCTACGCTGGCCCCTGGGGTGCCGCAGAGCGGCAATCTGCTTCTGCCTCCCCCCCCCCCCTGCCTGGCTCCATAGGACATGCAGCCAGTGGCTGTCTCCCCTCAGCACAGGCACCTGGTCTCTGGGTCCATACCCCCCCCACCCCCCATCTCCTTACCGGAGTGTTGCAGAGGCGGTGAACCCAAGGCCTGAGGTCCGCTCCTGACGGGGGGGACTCTGTGGAGTAAGGCCTCGCCTCCGGCCGGCATTGGTATTCCGGTGCGGCCGGGCGCCGCAAAAATCTTATCCCAGGCTCCGCGGCCTGCTAGGCCGCCATTCGGGCCCCTGACTCTTCCGGCCGGCGGGGTGGGTTCCCGCGGCCGGCTTTGGGCTTGACTTATATGCCCCAGCAGCCCCCGGCCGACCGTCGGTGGGGCTCCGCAAAATTTTGGCCCAGGCTTCGGCCTGCTGGGCCGCAATTCCGACCGGCCCGCGGGGTGGGCCCGAAAAATTTTGGCCCAGGCTTCGGCCTGCTGGGCCGCAATTCCGACCGGCCCGGCCGGAAGAGTCAGGGGCCCGAATGGCGGCCTAGCAGGCCGCGGAGCCTGGGATAAGATTTTTGCGGCGCCCGGCCGCACCGGAATACCAATGCCGGCCGGAGGCGAGGCCTTACTCCACAGAGTCCCCCCCGTCAGGAGCGGACCTTCTCCTCCTGTAGGTGGGTTGGCCTTCTCACTGCTTACGGGGCTGCTCGTACGTATGCCTCACCTGCTTCCTGCGGCATACTTTTGTTTTCTTGGGATACGATGCTTGCCGCAAGCCTTGCACTCGTCTCTAAGGAGTTCATTCTGTCCACCTGACCCGGACGGGCTCTACTTGCTCTCTGCTGCACGGAGCTGGGTGGTACTCATTCATTTAGTTGGCCCTTCATCCCAGGGAGTGTTCGTGGTTCCTAGATGCGTGCCCATTCGTCCTTCCGCGGTATTGCTTCCCTGCGCTAGTGGTCACATGGTCGAGAGTGCTGTTGTCTGCAGCGCCCCTCGAATTCTTCGTTGGCTCTGGCAGGACTGCGGTTCCCTTGCCTGCTGCAATTTCCTCCTCTTCGGATGCAGTGTGGTATGAGTCCTTCCTCTTGGCGCCTCTACGCTTCAGTCTGATCTACTACCAGGTGCGGGCCGCTTTTCACGGGAAGGTCACCCAAATTCTCTTGGGTGCTCGATTACCCAGGTCCGGAGGACTTCCACCTTGGGTTCTTCAGGGTATTCGCCTTCTGCGAGGCGGTGAACCGGGCATCTCACAGTGTAGCAGGGTTCTGCTTTTGAGCTGTCCTATGATTTCCCTGTTGCCCACTCCTCCTTTCGGTTGGAGGGTGTTATGCCGGCCTCTGTCTCGACTACCATTATCTCGCCGTCTCTATTTGGCTCCCGCTCTGTACAGATCACTCCGATGTGGCTTCTGCCCCGCCAGACTTCAGAGGCTGTTCCTTCTCTGTCCTCCCCTTCTGGGGAGAGCATGGTTGTTCATGTGGATGGTTCCGGTGTTCCTTTTGGCCTCGTACTGTCTCCCTTGTTCACACTGGCTGTATTAGCTGTGCCTATTTACCGAGACTACCGCGTTTCTGTCCTCCTGCTGAGAGCAGATTGCGTGGTCCATTCTAAGTCAATGGTCCTACTGTAGACTTACCTTCTCGGTAACTTGGGGGGACTACCTTTCGGTCCAGATTGTCCTTTGATCTCCCACACCGGGACTGTAGAACATGGCTACATCAGCATGGACTTTAGCCTGTCTTGTCCTGGCATCTGGCGGATGCTGGGCGGACCCTTTGGTTCCTTTCCGTCTGTCCTTCTGCTCCCCCACTCGGGTGAATAGGGACAACGTTGCTCGGGGGCCGACGGGACCAGTTTTGTCGACCCTTCTGCCTGTGTTACTGGTCTGCGCCTGATCACATTGGGTTTTTCGCCCGCTTGCCAGGCGACTCCAGCGGGTTCGCTACTGTCCGCTCCTGGCTGTGTTTCGTCCAGGATCTGTCGTAAGATTTATGTTTTTTTTGTCTGGGGTTCTGTGGGAAGCTGTGCATTCCCCACTCTGACTCCCCATGGTTCTGTCTTTTTTTCCAGTCCGGCCTGGGACTGGGATTCCTTTTCTTGAGGTGTCAAGTGTCGGCGCTGTTCTTCCTCTTCCAGCGTTCCCCGGCCCTCTGGGCCTGTCAAGACCTTCTTACTCGAAGTGGCTCTTTGGTTCCTCTGTACTGTCCTTCGGTACCGCCCTGGGAACTACATACTGAGCTCTCGGCGCTCCAATCTTGTCCTTGGAGCCGTTACAGAAGTTCTCTCTACCCCGGCTGTCCTGTACGGTTGTGTTTCCGTATCAGTCGTGTCTCTGACGGGTGCCTGAATGGCCCCCCTTTTTTTTTTTTTTTTTGTCCGAGCCTTCTGTCTTTCCCAGGACAGGGCTGTTCTACATCCCGTTTCTTCCTTCCTTCTGAAGGTGGTGTATGCCTTTCGCTTCAACACGTCACCGATTTGGACGTTGTTTGGGCCTGGCCGTTTTTACTTGGAGATCTCCGACTCTTGTCGACGTTCGGTCTCTTGGGTTTCCTGGAGGCCCGCGCTTAGGGTTAACGGACTCCAGGGTGGTTTTTCCTCCGCGTTATCAGATTGGCTATTGCTGAGGTTACCGCACCGAGGGCAGGATTCTGCCTTGCTGTCACCGAGAGCGATCGGTGCCTCCTGGGCCGGAGGCATTGGGCTTCGGCCATGCATTTGGGCAAGGCGGCCACAGGTCTTCCTTGCACGCCTTACCGAGTTCTACAGGGTGCATACTCTGGCTTTGGCAGATGCTGCCTTGGCCCGCCTGGGTCTGCAGGCGGCGGTTCCTTGATGCCTTCGGGTGCTTCGCCTTTGAGCTGTGGTCCCTCCCCTTTTGGACTGCTTTTGAACGTCCCAAGGTCTTCTGTGTCCCCCAAGGAAACTGGGCGAGAAAACGAGATTTTTGTATAACTTACCAGTAAAATCTCTTTCTCGCTCTTTCCTTGGGGGACACAGCACCCACCCATTCATTGTTTTTCTCTACACGGTTTCCGAGTTTTTTGTTACCCGTTGGGTAGTTGGCTTGTTGGTTCCTTGTTGGACTTTGCCTTTTCTCACTACTTGGACACGCAACTGGCAGTCTCTCTCTCCAGGCTGAGGGTATAGCTGTGGAGGAGGGGCTTGACAGTTTTCACTTAGTGTCACGCCTCCTATGGAGATGAGCTATACCCAAGGTCTTCTGTGTCCCCCAAGGAATGAGCGAGAAAGAGATTTTACTGGTAAGTTATACAAAAATCTCGTTTTTCGATGATATTCTAATTTATGGAGATGCACTAGTAAGTTAATTGTTTTAACAATATAGTTGCAATGACAGAAAAGGAAGATAAAGTGCTTGTTCATCCCCTGGGTTCTGCCTGAATACTTACCTGCTCCCTGCAGCTGGGTTCCTGCCCCCTGACTTGCAGAGGAGAGGAGCCATAACCCAGCATGGGGAAGCGGGTTAGTGTGCTTCCCTCTGCATGTCCGACCATGATGAGGGTTCTGCACGAAAAGTTCCCCAGGGATGAACAACCCTTTTATGAGCCTGCAACGCCACCTTTACGATTATTACCCCTATTGAGGGGCATGCCTGCTTTAAGTATCTGTCCTGATTTGTAACCCCTAGGTGCTGGATGAGGCGGATCGTCTTTTGGAACAGGGTTGTACTGACTTCACTAAAGACTTGCAAGTGATTCTTGGAGCAATTCCAGCCCAGAGACAGACTCTTCTCTTCAGCGCCACCTTGACAGATACCTTGCAGGAGTTGAAATCCATTGCAATGAACAAGCCTTTCTTCTGGGAATCCACATCAGAGTAAGGAGCTAAATTATATATCACAAGACTGTAGCTTCACAGCTTATGTTTCCTTAAAGGGGTAGTCCCATCTCAGACATTGGTGGCATATCGCTAGGATATACTACAAATGTCAGGTACCGGTCCTGCTTCTGAGACCCGCTTCTATCTCCAGAACGAGCCCCCGAAAGCGGAGGTGAGCACACAGCGCACACATGACCACCCTCCATTCACTGCATGCACAGTGCACTCTATTAATTTCTATGGTGCTGCTGGAAACTCCCAATGAAGTGAATGGAGAGGATGCGCAGTACACTTGCCTTCGTGTGCCTGTTCTGGAGATGGGTAAGGGTCTCACCTCTGGGACCTGTTCCTATCTGACATTAGTGGCATATCCTAGTGATATGCCATCAACGTCTGAGGTAGGAAAACCCCTTTCATTCTGCTTAGAGAAGAGCACACTCTGAGATCAGCACTGAAATTTAGGAGGAAAAATCTTATCAAATAGTTGTTTTTGTAACAAATTCCTTTTTTAATATTCGTAATAATTGCATGCTGTTACTGCACATTTCTTAAAGGGGTTGTCCGGGTTCATAGCTGAACCTGGACATACCCTTATTTTCACCCAGACAGCCCCCCTGATGTTGGCATCTGAGCATCTCATGCTCCGATGCGCTCCCTTGCCCTGCGCTAGATCGCGCATGGCATGGGCTCTTTTGTTTACAATAACACACTGCCGGGCGGAAGCTTCCGCCCGGCAGTGTGTTCGGTGACGTCACCTGTTCAGATCGGCGTGCTTTAGTGCTGCCCTAGCAGTTTTACTGGCTAGGGCAGCGCTACCGCCCACCCATCAGTGCCAGTGACGTCACCGGGCTTCCTGGCAGCCACTATGGAGAGCCCAATACATCACTGGAACTCCTGAAAATGCCTTTGCCCTGCATGATTTAGCGCAGAGTAAAGGAGAGCATCGGAGCATGAACTGCTCCAATGCTCTTGTCAGGGGGTCTGGGTCTGCTGCTATACTGATTGGGTCTTAACCATGTGTTCCGGGATATTTTACCATATTAAAGGTCTCAGTGGGAGGGGGGGGATGGGTGTTATGGGGATTTATATACCAACAATCTCGTATGTTGACTGTTTTGCTTTGTACAATTATCCTTTTTGTACTATGTTGAATATAATACAGGATGCAAGAAATTTTGTAACATGATAAATGTTTATTTTGTACAAAACCAATTTTTTTTTTTAATCTGATTTAAAAAAAAAAAAAAAAAAAATGTCACTGGGTCTGCCTGGGTGAAAATGGAGGTATGTCCGGGTTCAGCTCTGAACCCGGACAACCCCTTTAATGGACCTCAGAGTAGGAAGGTGACTTCTGTATTCCATGGCATTATACTTTTTCATCCATTTTTGCACCAAACATCCAGATATGCAAGGCTGGAGTTATTCTACAGCATATGAATTTAGCAATATTGGAACTTATCTATTTAGTCGATATTGTCATGTTTGTATTTAATAAAGATTTTGTTAGGATGTATTTATATTGTGTTGTTATGCCGAATGCGGTTTTACCCACTGATTGCCATGGTTCTGCAGCAAGCACATGTAAAACATGTTAAAGGGATACTCTCACCTGGGACATTGATGGCATATCGCTAGGATATGTAATCCTGAGACTTAGTTGTAAAACTGTTAGCTCTTCGCCATGCTGCAAAAGCTGTGTCGCATCGGCACCATCAGAATATGCATGTATACTGATGAATCAGATTTGCAGTTTGACACGTCGTGGATCTGCATTCAGATTTAGCATCATTCAATGGGGTTAATCTGCGTGTGGCAACCTGCCTCCGTTATCATGTGGAAACTGCGACAAGAATGGCCTTCTGCTCTGAATATAGCGTGTACTCACATATTTTGCCATGGTTCCATTCTGCTAGTAAAGATGTTGCACATCACTGTCACTAAGATACTCCTACTTATATTATAATTGTTAAAAAAAGAATATCACCCAAATGAGTGGATTATTGTTGAGTTTTTTTTCCTAATGGAAAAGGGAATTCTCAGGCTACTTTCACAACAGCGATTTTGCTGGATCCGTCATGGATCAGCAAAAACGCTTCCGTTCTGATAATACAACTCCCTGCATCCATTGTGAACGGATCCGGTTGTATCATCTTTAACATTGCCAAGAGGGATCCGTCATGAACACCACTGAAAGTCAGTCAATGGGGGACGGATCCGTTTTCTATTGTGTCAGAGAAAACTGATCCGTCCCCTTGACTTACATTGTTTGTCAGGACTGATCCATCTTGCTCCGCACCACATCGGGGACAGAAAAACGCTGCTTGCATCGTTATTTTGTCTGCGATGGGGACGCAACCAAACGGAACAGAATGCATTCTGGTGCATTCCTTTTCGCTCAGTTTTGTCCACATTGATAATGAATGGGGACAAAACGGAAGCATTTTCCCCCACTATTGAGATCCTATGAATGTTAAAGTAGCCTTAGATGTTTTCTTCAGTTCTAGCGTTAATTTGATACTTGGGTTTTCAAGAGAAGAAAAATCTAAGCTCTTACTCTACTGTCCTGTTTATAAAGAGAAAACCTGGCAAGCTGTAAAGTGTACAATTACATGGAGTCAAGATTTTGTTTTTCTTCAGGGTGCGGACAGTGGAGCAGTTAGACCAGAGATATATCTTGGTACCTGAGAAAGTGAAAGATGCCTATTTGGTGCATTTGATCCAGAAGTTCCAAGATGAGCATGAAGATTGGTCCATTATGATCTTCACCAACACTTGCAAGTAGGTTTTGATACATTTTGTGGTAGAATATAATTTTCTGTAATGAACATGACTATAAATCAATTACTCTTGGGCTTTTGAGATAATAATCTTGTTGCATGTCTAGATTACAACTCCTGGATAGGACATTGCACATGCAGTATTTGTCTGCTTTCATCTTGCCATTTAGTTTCTCAAACTGCAACCAACGGGAGTAAATATTGGGTCATAATTTAGCTCATGGTCTTTTCACATCTTGATGCGTTCTCCTTTTGATATTTCAGAAACTGCCAAATCCTCAATATGATGCTTCGTGAGTTCAGTTTCCCTTCAGTAGCTCTGCACTCCATGATGAAGCAGGTAAGTGTCTGCAAATTGCACCTTAAAGGAGGTTAAAGGCATATCGCTAGGAAATGCCCCAATGTCTGGTAGGTAACGGAACCTGCAAAGTGAAGGAGGGTACCTCATGGCCGCTCTCTATTCATTCCCATGGGAGCGCCTAAAATAATCGAGCAGCGCGCTTGGCTATTCTCAGCAGTCCTATTTAAGTGGATGGAGGGCGGTCAAACATGCGCAGTGCGCCCTCCTTCACTTTGTGGGCTCTATTCTAAAGATAGGTGCAGGTCCCAGAGGTGGGACCTGCACCTATCTGACATTGGGGGCATATCCTAGTGATGTGCCCCCAATGTCTAAGATGATGCAACCCCTTTAATGTTCTTATTCCACCAGTCTGGTTATTTACATCAGTGCAGCATATTCCTCATCATGCTGCATAGAGCATCCAGTCACAACGGATGCCAAAACAGCGTTGAAAGGGAGAGAGCACGGTGTTCTGCAGGGAACGTTCCTGAACAGTCTGATGGGGGAAGGACACGATGTGCAATGCTCTATACATATCACTGCTAATAGTGATCTAATGGCCAGTAACTATTAGATCACTCTTCTCTCCAATCTGGATAAAGATAAATACTGGGGTAACAGATCACCTGCTTCATCCAGAGAGAAGGGGAACAGGAAAATAAAGCCTGTGTAATACAATACCAGGACACCCTAACAGTGATGGACTATATTCTGTGGCATGTGCACATAATACATGGATGCGTAGAATAATGCGTCCATATCATAGAATATTAACCATCTTTCAGTCACTGCACTGCCTTTTCCATCCTTCACTAGGACATGAAAAGGCAGTGTGGCTTTCCCTCGGGATAGCAGTCCCAAGGCTCCTTCTCTCACCCCACTCACTACCCGTCGCAACCACTGACACATCGGTGGGATGGGAGTAGTGATCACAACCACTCAGATGTCCTGGTCAATAGTGACCACAGCATGTAAGAGGTCTGACAATTGTACTGTCACCCCTATCAGCCCCCACTGATGACAGCTATAATACACTGCAATACAGAACTATTGCAGTTTATTATACCAGTGATCACTGTGATATATGTTAAAGTCCACTAGTCGGATTATAATAAAACGTAAAAGAAGGTTTTAAAATGTTTAAAGTATTTAAAAAAACAACTGTTTCTCCATTAAAAATGCTTTACTTTGTCAAAAGGAAATAAGAAATGACATGTTTGGTATTGGGACATCCATAATGACCCGCTATAAAATTATCATTGTATTTAACCTGCAAGGTGAATGCTGTTAAAAAATAAATAAATAAAAAGAGCTGAATCTTTAATATTTTTTTTTTTTTGTTCAGCCTGCCACCCATAAAATGGAATAAAAAGCTATCCGAAAGTCCTATGTACCCCATAATGGGCCACATTTTTATTAAAGTGTTTTCACTGTGCCAAAATTAGTAGAATGTAAAAATCTGTATGTTTGGATGTTAAGTCATAGAATAAAGGTAAGGCTACTTTCACACCTGCGTTCGGTGCGGATCCGTCTTGTATCTGCACAGACGGATCCGCACCGATGATGCAAACGCTTGTATCTGTTCAGAATGGATCCGTTTGCATTATTCATTCAAAGTCAATGGGGGACGGATCCGTTTTCAATTGCACCATATTGTGTCAGTGAAAACAGATCAGTCCCCATTGACTTACATTGTAAGTCAGGACGGATCCGCTTGGCTCCGCATCGTCAGGCGGACACCAAAAAGCTGCAAGCAGCGTTTTAGTGTCCGCCTCAAAAGCGGAACGGAGACCAAACGCAGCCAAATTGATGCATTCTTAACCACTTCCCATCTGGGCCATTTGCCCCCTTCCTGACCAGGCCTAATTTTGCAAAACTGACATATCTCACTTTATGTGGTAATAACTTTGGAACGCCTTTATTTATCCAAGTTATTCAGAGATTGTTTTCTCGTGACACATTGTACTTCATGATAGTCATAAATTTGAGTCAAAATATTTCACCTTTATTTATGAAAAAATCCCAAATTTACCCAAAAATGTAAAAAATTCGCAATTTTCTAAATTTCAATTTCTCTGCTTTTAAAACAGAAAGTGATACCTCATAAAATATTTATTACTTAACATTCCCCATATGTCTACTTTATGTTGGCATCATTTTGGAAATGTCATTTTATTTTTTTAGGACGTTAGAAGACTTAGAAGTTTAGAAGCAATTCTTCAAATTTTTAAGAAAATTGCCAAAACCCACTTTATAAGGACCAGTTCAGGTCTGAAGTCACTTTGTGGGGCCTACATAGTGGATACCCCCATAAATGAGCCCATTGTAGAAACTACACCCCTCAAGGTATTCAAAACCGATTTTACAAACTTTGTTAACCCTTTATGCGTTCCACAAGAATTAAAGGAAAATGGAGATCAAATTTTTAAATTTCACTTTTTTGGCAGATTTTCCATTTTAATCCAATTTTTTCTTTAACACATCGATGGTTAACAGCCAAACAAAACTCAATATTTATTACCCAGATTCTGCGGTTTACAGAAACACCCCACATGTGGTCATAAACTGCTGTATGGGCACACGGCAGGGTGCAGAAGGAAAGGAACTCCACATGGTTTTTAGATGCCATGTCCCATTTGAAGCCCCCCGATGCACCCTTACAGTAGAAACTCACAAGAAGTGACCCCATTTTGGAAACTAGGGGATAAGGTGCCAGTGTAATTAGTACTATTTTTGGGTACATATGATTTTTTGATCATTCATTATAACACTTTATGGGGCAAGGTGACCAAAAAATTGGTTGTTTTAGCACAGTTTCTATTCATTTATTTTTACAGCGTTCACCTGAGGGGTTCAGTCAAGTGACATTTTTATAGAGCAGATCGTTACGGACGTGGCGATACCTAATATGTATACTTTTTCTCATTTATTAAAGTTTTACACAATAATAGCATTTTTGAAACAAAAAAATTATGTTTTAATGTGTCCATGTTCTGAGAGCTATAGTTTTTTTATTTTTTGAGAGATTTTGTTATGTAGGGGCTCATTTTTTGCGGGATAAGGTGACGGTTTTATTGGTACCATTTTGTGGGACATACGCGTTTTTGATCACTTGGTGTTGCACCTTTTGTGATGCAAGGTGACAAAAATTGCTTGTTTTGACACAGTTTTTTTTGACAGTTTTTTTTTTTTTTTTTTTTACGGTGTTCACCCGAGGGGTTAGGTCATGTGATATTTTTATAGAGCTGGTTTTTACAGACGCGGCAATACCAAATATGTCTATTTTATTAAATTCTTTCTATTTTTACAAATTTTTTTTTTATTCCTTACTTGGGAACTTTTTTTTTTTTTTTACATGTGAAACTTTTTTTTATTTTATTTTTTCAACCCTTTATTTTTTTTAATTTTATTTTACACTTTTCGTCCCCCATAAGGTCATACAAGACCTCTGGGGGACATTTGCTTCACTGTTGATTTCTCCTGTAACTGGGGCTGACATAGTAGCCCCAGTTACAGGAGAAATACACCCCCCAGAGAGGCTGTACAGCAGCAATCCAGCGCTGTACAGCCTCAGAGCAGGGCTGATCGAGGTCTCTGAGAGACCTCACACAGCTCCTGCACTCTCCGGTCCCGGCGGTCACATGACCGCCGGGCCGGAACAGGAAGCGCATAGCGCTTCCTGCTCTGCATACACAGCGCTCGGTAAGCGCTGTGTCTGCAGCGATCCGGAAGGCAGGGACACCTGGGAACTGTCCCTGCCTCCTCTCTGGGTGGCCCTGCTGTCAGTGACAGCGGGCAACCCGATCAGCAGCTGCACGATTAGCGTGCAGCTGCTGTTTCTGAAAAGACGTTTTAAAACGTGCTTTCAGAAATAGAGGTCCACCCATAGGACGTTTATATCTTATGGGCGGACGGCAGGTGGTTAACGGATCCTTATCCACTCAGAATGCATTGGGGCTGAACTGATCCGTTTTGGGCCGCTTGTGAGAGCCCTGAAACTGATCTCACAAGCGGACCCAGAAACGCCATTGTGAAAGTAGCCTGACATGTTTTTTGCTGCAGGATGAATGGGGCAAGAAAAAAAACTGAAACCATTGCTGTTTTTTTTCCATCCCCTCCCCAGAAAGCATTAGGGGTTGTCCAGGCTTTTTCTACCCGGCACCCCTGCTGATTAGCTGTATGGGAAGACGGTGTGTGCAGTGCACACACCGTCTCTTCAAACAGCTGATCGGCAGGGGTTCCGGGTGTCGAACCCCTGCCAATCTGATATTGGTGACCTACCCTGAGGGTAGGTCATCAACAGAAAAAGCCCAGACAACCCCTTTAATAAAATTTATTCAATAAGTTATATGTACCCCAAAATTGGCCCATTGTTAAATACAAAAAACTGCTGTAATTTTGTCATGTATTTCCTTTACTGCTCCTATCTTTCATTCTGGGCTGTGATCACATGACCATGACCATGTCCATTCTGCTCTTTATTTCTTGTGATAGGTGTGTCAAAGCAGCATCAGGGGCAGTGATAGGGGTGTGTCTATGTAACTAGCTGATGGGAGGAGCTATAAACTAGCTGGGTGTTAGGGGCAGGTGATAGGTGAGTGTCTAACACCACCCAGCTAGTTTATAGCTCCTCCCACCCAGCTACATAGACACTCCCCCTATCCCTGCCCCTAACACCACCCAGCTAGTTTATAGCTCCTCCCAGCCAGCTACATAGACACTCCCCTATCACTGCCCCTATGTAGCTGGCTGGGAGGAGCTATAAACTAGCTGGGTGATAGGGGAGTGTCTATGTAACTAGCTGATGGGAGGAGCTATAAAGTAGCTGGGTGTTAGGGGGAGTGTCTATTTAACTAGCTGGGTGGGAAGAGCTATAAACTAGCTGGGTGTTAGGGGCAGTGATAGGGGAGTGTCTATGTAACCACCTGGTGGGAGGAGCTATAGACTAGCTGGGTAATAGGGGAGTGTCTATGTAATTAGCTTAGTGGGAGGAGCTATTAACTAGCAGGGCATTGTTAGGGGAAGTGATAGGGTAGTGTCTATGTAGCTGGATGGGAAGAGCTATAAACTAGCTGGGTGTTAGGGGCAGTGTTAGGGGAGTGTCTATGTAATTAGCTTAGTGGGAGGAGCTATAAACTAGCAGGGCATTGTTAGGGGCAGTGATAGGGGAGTGTCTATGTAACTAGCTGGGTGGGAGGAGCTATAAACTAGCTGGGTGGGAGGAGCTATAAACTAGCTGGGTGGGAGGAGCTATAAACTAGCTGGGTGTTAGAGGCAGTGATAGGGGAGTGTTTATGTAACTAGCTCATGGGAGGAGATATAAACTAGCTGGGTGTTGTTAGGGGCGGTGATGGAGCTGTGGGGGAGAGAGGTGAAGTGCATCATGGGTTTGGTTGGATACAGCAACACTAAGGGGCACAGTTATTAACCACCTCCGGACCGCCTAACGCAGATTTGCGTTCCGGAGGTGGCAGCCCTGCGCTCAGCGACGCATATACGCGTCATCTCGCGTGAGCCGGGATTTCCTGTGAACGCGCACACAGGCGCGCGCGCTCACAGGAACGGAAGGTAAGAGAGTTGATCTCCAGCCTGCCAGCGGCGATCGTTCGCTGGCAGGCTGGAGATGTGATTTTTTTAACCCCTAACAGGTATATTAGACGCTGTTTTGATAACAGCGTCTAATATACCTGCTACCTGGTCCTCTGGTGGTCCCCTTTGTTTGGATCGACCACCAGAGGACACAGGTAGCTCAGTAATATGTTGCACCACTACACTACACCCCCCCCTGTCACTTATTAACCCCTTATTCACCCTTGATCACCCTTGATCACCCTTGATCACCCCTGATCACCCCATATAGACTCCCTGATCACCCCCTGTCATTGATTACCCCCCTGTCATTGATCACCCCCCTGTAAGATCCATTCAGATGTCCGCATGATTTTTACGGATCCACTGATAGATGGATCGGATCCGCAAAACGCATACGGACGTCTGAATAAAGCCTTACAGGGGCGTGATCAATGACACTGGTGATCACCCCATATAGACTCCCTGATCACCCCCCTGTCATTGATTACCCCCCCCCCCCCCCCCCGTCATTGATCACCCCCCCTGTCATTGATCACCCCCCCTGTCAGGCTGCATTCAGATGTCCGTATTATTTTTACGGATCCACGGATACATGGATCGGATCCGCAAAACACATACGGACATCTGAATGGAGCCTTATAGGGGGGTGATCAATGACTGGGGGGTGATCACCCCATATGGACTCCCTGATCACCCCCCTGTCATTGATCACCCCTCTGTAAGGCTCCATTCAGACATTTTTTTGGCCCAAGTTAGCGGAATTTTTTTTTTTTCTTACAAAGTCTCATATTCCACTAACTTGTGTCAAAAAAAAAAATCTCACATGAACTCACCATACCCCTCACGGAATCCAAATGCGTAAAAATTTTTAGACATTTATATTCCAGACTTCTTCTCACGCTTTAGGGCCCCTAGAATGCCAGGGCAGTATAAATACCCCACATGTGACCCCATTTCGGAAAGAAGACACCCCCAGGTATTCCGTGAGGGGCATATTGAGTCCATGAAAGATTGAAATTTTTGTCCCAAGTTAGCGGAAAGGGAGACTTTGTGAGAAAAAAATAAATAAAATCAATTTCCGCTAACTTGTGCCAAAATTTTTTTTTTTCTATGAACTCGCCATGCCCCTCATTGAATACCTTGGGGTGTCTTCTTTCTAAAATGGGGTCACATGTGGGGTATTTATACTGCCCTGGCATTCTAGGGGCCCCAAAGCGTGAGAAGAAGTCTGGGATCCAAATGTCTAAAAATGCCCTCATAAAAGGAATGTGGGCCCCTTTGCGCATCTAGGCTGCAAAAAAGTGTCACACATCTGGTATCGCCGTACTCAGGAGAAGTTGGGGAATGTGTTTTGGGGTGTCATTTTACATATACCCATGCTGGGTGAGAGAAATATCTTGGCAAAAGACAACTTTTCCCATTTTTTTTATACAAAGTTGGCATTTGACCAAGATATTTATCTCACCCAGCATGGGTATATGTAAAATGACACCCCAAAACACATTCCCCAACTTCTCCTGAATACGGCGATACCACATGTGTGGCACTTTTTTGCAGCCTAGGTGGGCAAAGGGGCCCACATTCCAAAGAGCACCTTTCGGATTTCACAGGTCATTTACCTACTTACAACACATTAGGGCCCCTGGAAAATGCCAGGGCAGTATAACTACCCCACAAGTGACCCCATTTTGGAAAGAAGACACCCCAAGGTACTCCGTGAGGGGCATGGCAAGTTCCTAGAATTTTTTATTTTTTGTCACAAGTTAGTGGAAAATGATGATTTTTTTTTTTTACAAAGTCTCATATTCCACTAACTTGTGACAAAAAATAAAAACTTCCATGAACTCACTATGCCCATCAGCGAATACCTTGGGGTGTCTTCTTTCCAAAATGGGGTCACTTGTGGGGTAGTTATACTGCCCTGGCATTCTAGGCGCCCAAATGTGTGGTAAGGAATTTGAAATCAAATTCTGTAAAAAATGACCAGTGAAATCCGAAAGGTGCTCTTTGGAATATGGGCCCCTTTGCCCACCTAGGCTGCAAAAAAGTGTCACACATGTGGTATCTCCGTATTCAGGAGAAGTTGGGGAATGTGTTTTGGGGTGTCATTTTACATATACCCATGCTGGGTGAGAGAAATATCTTGGCAAAAGACAACTTTTCCCATTTTTTTATACAAAGTTGGCATTTGACCAAGATATTTATCTCACCCAGCATGGGTATATGTAAAATGACACCCCAAAACACATTCCCCAATTTCTCCTGAATACGGAGATACCAGATGTGTGACACTTTGTTGCAGCCTAGGTGGGCAAAGGGGCCCATATTCCAAAGAGCACCTTTCGGATTTCACTGGTCATTTTTTACAGAATTTGATTTCAAACTCCTTACCACACATTTGGGCCCCTAGAATGCCAGGGCAGTATAACTACCCCACAAGTGACCCCATTTTGGAAAGAAGACACCCCAAGGTATTCGCTGATGGGCATAGTGAGTTCATGGAAGTTTTTATTTTTTGTCACAAGTTAGTGGAATATGAGACTTTGTAAGAAAAAAATAAAAAAATAAAAAAAAAATCAGCATTTTCCACTAACTTGTGACAAAAAATAAAAAGTTCTATGAACTCACTATGCCCATCAGTGAATACCTTAGGGTGTCTACTTTCTGAAATGGGGTCATTTGTGGGATGTTTGTACTGTCTGGCCATTGTAGAACCTCAGGAAACATGACAGGTGCTCAGAAAGTCAGAGCTGCTTCAAAAAGCGGAAATTCACATTTTTGTACCATAGTTTGTAAACGCTATAACTTTTACCCAAACCATTTTTTTTTTTACCCAAACATTTTTTCTTTTATCAAAGACATGTAGAACAATAAATTTTGAGCAAAATTTATATATGGATCTCGTTTTTTTTTGCAAAATTTTACAACTGAAAGTGAAAAATGTCATTTTTTTGCAAAAAAATCGTTAAATTTCGATTAATAACAAAAAAAGTAAAAATGTCAGCAGCAATGAAATACCACCAAATGAAGGCTCTATTAGTGAGAAGAAAAGGAGGTAAAATTCATTTGGGTGGTAAGTTGCATGACCGAGCAATAAACGGTAAAAGTAGTGTAGGTCAGAAGTGTAAAAAGTGGCCTGGTCTTTCAGGGTGTTTAAACACTGGGGGCTGAGGTGGTTAAGACTTAAAGGGGTTATCCATTATCATAAACACTCCCCCCCCCCCCCCCCCCCCCCCCCCCCCCCCCCCCTCCATGTGCCAGGCCCCTCAGAGTGAATATACTTACCCTGCTCCCTGCGGCGCTCCTGGTACACGGATGAAAACATCTGGTGTAGGGGAGCAGCCAATGGCAGACAGAGACGAGCCTCCCTAGTGTCACCCGCGATGCTAGGGAGGCTCGTCCCCTCCTGCCATTTGCTGGCCCTTTGGTGTTCCCGTGGTCTGCATTTGCGGCTAAGAATAGGACATGTTCTATCTTGTGCAGAACGGACATATGGATGTGGAAGGCACACGAAAAAATCAATGTCTGTTCCCCAAAAGATAGAACATGGCTTATACTTGGCTGCAAAATGCACTTCATGGACCTACAGGTCGGCAAAAGAACAGATGCAACACCAACATCATATGGGCGTCATCCGTATTTAGTGATGGCAAAATACATACAGTTATGTGAATGCAGATGAGCGTTTGTCACGCTGCGAGTCCGCATCGCAGCTCCCGGCCTGACCTCCCAGCACTGACGTGGTCACACAGCATTATATTGATTTATGATGCTATGTAACCCTTACAGTTCTGGAATGTATTGGATAACACTGACATAATGCTGCCAGTGTTATCCAATACATTCCAGAACTGTAAGGGTTACATAGCATCATAAATCAATATATCATGTCAGTGCTGGGAGGTCAGGCCGGGAGCAGCGCTGCGGACTCGCAGCGTGACACGCGCTCGTCTGCAAGTGTCTGTTCAGTGGGATTCTGACCACTCGGGCACCTGCTGAAGAACAGAACTCCATGGGCACATAGTTGGCAGTATTATATTGTGTCTCTGGCTGGTTAAACTATTTCTGTTAACTTACAAAAGGAAAAGGATTTTTCCACTGTTTTAACAGTTTTCTCTACATGCATGAAAAGATACCAGTTCTGATATCGCATTAATGCCCAGTCTGTGCCCTAAAAAAAAAGGACAAAGTTAAAAATTACCCGTAGAATGTGACTTTCCAAAAGGTGAAATTTTGCTGTGGACTTTCAGATGTTGAAAGGGTTAAAGTTCGAAGAATTGACTAGATAAATGATATCCCACCACAAAGTTCCCGATTATGCAGCACATCGTATTTGCTGAAGTGGAAAGTGCAGGTTTAGTTTTGAAGCAGCAGTTCCCTCGTATATTTCATTTTCTCTTACAATAGAGAATAGCAGCATCTGGGAAATCAAATACCGTAGTGGTTTCCTGCAAAATATGACCTCCATCTATTGAGTATGGCGCATAAAACGGCTTGTCTGGTGGCCTGTAGTTAAAGCCATGGTGGAGTTATTATTATTATTATTATTATTATTATTATTATTATTATTTATTAAAGCGCCATTCATTCCATAGCGCTGTACATATGATAAGCGGTGCACATACATAATACAGACAATTGCACTAACCATAAACAAGACGAGTTACAAACTAGTTCAGAAGGAGAGAGGGCCTTGCCCATGAGGGCTTACAATCTACATGGTATGGGAGAAGGACACAGTAGGTGCGGGTGAAGCTGGTCATGGCGGTATAGAGGCAGCAGGGTCACTGGTTGTAGGCTTGTCTGAAGAGGTGGGTTTTCAGGTTTCTTTTGAAGGATTCCACTGTAGGTGAGAGTCTGATATGTTGGGGTAGCGAGTTCCAGAGTATGGGGGATGCACGGGAGAAATCTTGGAGTCGATTGTGGGAAGAGGCGATAAGAGGAGAGGAGAGAAGGAGGTCTTGTGAGGATCGGAGAGTGCGTGAGGGGGTGTATCGGGAAAGTAGCTCAGAGATGTAGGGAGGGGACATACATGGCCTTGTATGTATTTGTTAGTACTTTGAAGTGGATTCGCTGGGCAATGGGGAGCCAGTGAAGGGATTGGCAGAGGAGTAATAGGGTGAGAGGTGGATTAGTCGGGCAGAAGAGTTGAGGATAGATTGCCACATTGCCTTTAATCCCCTCCTGCCCTGTTCCATTTAGGTGCACTGTTCTGTTTTGGGCAGTTATTGGTGGTGGGAACTACTGGATGTGACTTTTAATTCTAACAGTCAAGTAACCTCCAGGCAGTGCATGCAGGTACATGTCAGTGTACCTCTAGACTTCAGCTGTGACTCTATAGTTCAACGTGGACATTTTCACTACAAAAAGTCTCTGTTTAAGTCCCAGCCTAAGGGGCCTACCACATGATGCAGCTGCCCACCGCCATCCAGTGTCCACACAATTTAGCAGTAAAATCCTGCAGCCCTTGGTCACTTTAGGTGGAGTTTGCGGCAGTGTACCGCGTGGTCTGTCCCTTGTAGACAGGATAATTCTTATCAATGTCTTGCTCACTGTAATAGTTTGTACAGAAGTACATGTTTTCTTGTGTATTTGCCTGAAAATGAAGATACATATTCATATAAAACCAGCCTAGGACACTGCTGATGCAGAATTTTCATTGTAGTAATGATTCCTGCTTCACTGTGAAATCTATCATATGTGGTGTAATATAGCTGACTATGTCTAATCCAATGGTTCTAAATCTTCCACAGGACAATAGTTTCTGATTGTGCACGTCCTTGTTTTTTTTTCTCCATAGAAAGACAGATTTGCTGCCCTTGCAAAATTCAAATCCAGCATTTACAAAATTCTGATTGCCACTGATGTGGCGGCCAGGTGAGAGGACACGCATAGCACCATCTCATTGTTGTTTCCTCCCCTACACTGCCATGAAGGGTATATGCTGCTTTCTGCTGGTATGCCACCTGACCGCAGCTGTAAAGTTGGTTCTATGGTGTTAGTTAATAAGGGGTTATCCCTCAAAGTATTTTTCACCTACCCAGAATGGAGCTGTAGCGAGGATATCTGTCCACCGCTCCGTTCACTTCTATAGGACTGATGTAAACAACAGTCTGTCCCATAGAAGTGAAGAGAACAGTGGACTGACATCACGTGCGCGTTACCGTTCCATTCAGAGAGGGAAATCCAGGGCCCTTCATTCTCGGCATCGAACTGGGTCCCAGGGTACTGATCCCTGCGATACAAAATGTATCGCGTATCCTGTGGATAGGTGATAAATACTTACCCATTAATCATCTAAGCAGTGTTCCTCAACTCCAGTCCTCAGGGCCCACCTACCGGTCATGATTTGAGAATATCCACACAACGAAGACCTGTGGTACGTTTTGATGCGTGGACACCAATTCTATCCCCTGCTCAATACTAGGGGAATCCTGAAAACATGGCCAGTAGGTGGGCCCTGAGGACTGGTGTTGTGGAACCCTCTGTGTACTTTATTCTGCACATGTAATTAATAGCTGTAAAGCCAGACGTGTGCCTGTTATCCCTCACTCATGCCTGTGAATGGATGGGCTTATCAGAGGTGACGCTGGGTACCCACTGATCTCGCACACTACACTGGTTCTGCAGAATCCAATAGCCCCTTTATCTGAGAGGAAGCTAAGCGTATTCAATTTATATGTTTTGCTTCTTTCTAGGGGGCTGGATATTCCCACTGTGCAGGTTGTGATCAATCACAATACCCCAGGCCTGCCAAAGATCTACATCCATCGTGTGGGCCGCACAGCCAGGGCAGGTAGGATTCTGTCCGCTCCACACGATAATGGTCTTTTTGCTTTACTAGATTAACAGAATAAAATATCATTATTTGGGATCACTTGCTAAAATGCTGGGGGCTTTTATTTCTTTTTGTGTAGCAATTACATTTTCTATCACGGTTTCTGTTAGTGGATTAGGTTTTATTACACAATATGTTATTTTGACAGGTCCAATACACGTTTACCTATAAAGTATGAATGGCTTCATTAGCTGTTCGTTGTGCTACCCCTGCTTTGCAGCAAGCCTTATTTATCTTCCAATATTATGAAACTGTACTTATCTAGGAGTATTACAAGAGATTGTATGTGTGTGTATATATGTATATATGTATATATATATATATATATATATATATATATATATATATATATATATATATATATATATATACACAAATACAAAGTGGCAGCACCGTCTGATGAAAAAACTGAAGGATGCAACTGGCCCAATTGGGATAAGCAAACCCATCCATGAAGTAAAAAAAATGCAAAAAAAGTTTTTCTCGCCCAGTTTCCTTGGGGGACACAGAAGACCTTGGGTATAGCTCATCTCCATAGGAGGCGTGACACTAAGTGAAGACTGTTAAGCCCCTCCTCCACAGCTATACCCTCAGCCTGGAGAGAGAGACTGCCAGTTTTTTGCTTAGTGTCCAAGGAGGCAAGACACTCCCTGCTCTGCAGGGCTGTATTCTCCTTGTTTAAATTTTAGATTTTTACTTTTTTATTTTCTTTTTGTTCCAGATCATCAGGGATAACAGAGTCGCACTAGACCTCTCTGTTCTCCCGGGGTTGAGCTGCGCCAGTGCCGGTCACCCGCACTGCTGCCTCCCCCACAGAAGGCAAGGTGGACCAGGGCAGCCTAGCTCCCCTGCATCCCGCCAGCCCAAGGGTCGCCCGCACGCCAAGTCCCTCTTCCAGCGTCCTGCCACTACGGTGCCAGTAGCTGAAGGGGCGACCCTGCTGGAATGGACCGAGGGTGAAGACGGCTGTGGTAAGAGAGAGGCTTCACCAGCCCTACGTCCCCGTCCCCCCCGGTCTCCTGCGTGCCTGACCCCCATACTGGGCCTCTAGTCCCCTGCTGGATCTATGCTGGCACCTGCAGAGCGGCAATCTCCTTCTGCCTTACCCCCCCCCCCCCTGCCTGGCTCCCATAGACATGCAGCCAGTGGCTGTCTCCACAGCCAGCTACAGAAGCGGCAACATAGTTTATTTCTACCACAGGCACCCGGTCTCTGGGTCCCCCCCATCTCCTACCGGAGTGTTGCTCAAGGCCTGCCTGACGGCTGTGGAGTGAGGCCTCGCCTCCGGCCGACATTGGTACTCTGGTGCGACCGGGCGCCGCAAAAATCTTAGCCCAGGCTCCGCGGCCTGCTAGGCCGCCATTCCGGGTCCCTGACTCTTCCGGCCGGCGGGGTGGGCTCCCGCGGCCGGCAAGCCGCCATTCCGAGCCCCTGACTCTTCCGGCCGGCGGGGTGGGCTCCCGCGGCCGGCAAGCCGCCATTCCGGGCCCCTGACTCTTCCGGCCGGCGGGGTGGGCTCCCGCGGCCGGCAAGCCGCTATTCCGGGCCCCCGACTCTTCCGGCCGGCGGGGTGGGCTCCCGCGGCCGGCAAGCCGCTATTCCGGGCCCCCGACTCTTCCGGCCGGCGGGGTGGGCTCCCGCGGCCGGCTTTGGGCTTGACTTCAGCAGGCCCCGGCCGACCGTCGGTGCCGGTCGGTGGGGCTCCGCAAATTGTGGCCCAGGCTTCGCGGCCTGCTGGGCCGCAATTCCGACCGGCCCGCGGGGTGGGCACCCGCGGCCGGTTTGATGCGCCACTCCGCCTCAGGTTCCGGCGGTACATGCCGGGCGCCGCAAATTTAGACCCCGGCCTCACGGCCTGCTAGGCCGCAAAATTCCGGCCTCTGGTGGAGGGGGCGGGAACTTCTCCAGGCGCGAATTTTTCCCGCCGGGAGGTTCCTCCGCCCCCAGGGGATCGCAGCGCCGCCCTCCAGGCCGGATCCATGTTAACCCTTTTGGGTACAGGCCGGCTCCCAATGGGCCTGTATGGCTGGCCCCCCCCTTTTTCCTGACTATCTGTGCCCCTATATGGTGGCCCCCTTTAGCCTCAGAGAGGCTGTGTTTTTAATAAAAAAAAAAAAAAAAAAAATATATATATATATATATATATTTCTATTGGACTGCGCAGGACGCTGCAGCCTCATCAGTAGTGCTGCATGTCTGCATGCCCTCTTTCCACAGGCGGCATAGTGTTGCGCTCCCAACCTGCGTCGGTGCTAGGGCATTTCCCCTTTTAGGCAGTTTTCCTGCCCTCTTCCAGGATACGGCGCTGGCCAAGTGCATGCGGCCCTTCCGTTGGCAGCATTCATCATCTCTCCAGTTATGGTGCCTGCCATGTGCATCCCCCCCCTCCTAGGCGGGATACTGCACTCTCCCTGGCTGCCGGCTGGCCATGTGCATGACCCCCTTTTAGGCGGAATACTGCACCTTCACCGGATACGGTGCTGGCCATGTGCATGACCCCCTTCCTAGGCGGAATGCTGCACTCTCTATGGATTTGCTGCCGGCCATGTGCACGACCCCCTTCTCTAAGCGGAATGCTGCACTCTCACTGGATTCACTGCCGGCCATGTGCGTGACCCCCTTCCATGGGCGGAACGCAGCGCTCTCACTGGATTCGCTGTCGGCCATGTGCGTGACCCCCTTCTTAGGCGGAACGCTACACTCTCACTGGATCTGTTGCCGATCGTGTGCATGACCCCCCTTTTTAGGCGGAATACTGCACTCTCGCCGGATTCGGTACTGGCTATGTGCACGACCCCCTTCCATAGGCGGAACGCTGCACTCTCTCTGATGGGCTATGATGAACTTATGTACTATGTTACTATGCTGCACTCTCACTGGTTCCGCTGCCGGCCATAGGCATGATTCAGGCAGCATAAATACATCCCTCTGTCTGTGGTTGTTTTCTCGCAGGTACGTTGCTGGCCATGTGTAAGTACCCCATACATGGCGGGGTGCTTGCACTCTCGCAGGATCCGCTGTCAGCCATATGCATGACCCCTCTTCCGTGGGCGGTGTACGTACTCTCGCTGGATTCTCTGCCTGCCATGGGCATGCCTTCCTTCCTCAGGTGACATACACACATTCTCACTGACTGTGTTTGTCTCTCACCAGTACGTTGCTGGCCATGTGTATGACTTCCATACATGGCGGGTGCACGCACTCTCCCTGGATGAGATGCTGGCCATGTGCATTACCCCCCCTTTTTTCTGGGCGGCATGCTACACTCTCACCGGATACCTTGCTGGCCATGAGCATGGCCCTCTAACATGGGTGGAACGCTTGCACTCCCATTGGATATGGTGCTGGACTTGTGCGTGACCACCCCTTGTTCCATGGGCAGAATTTGGCACGCTCATGAGATTCACGGCTGTCCTTGTATGGCTGTACTGGACTTGTACATGTCCCCCTTCATTGGCAGAGTAGTAGCACTCTCGCTAAATCAGTGTTGGGTGTATTATTGCACACTCACTTAATGCTAGGATAACCCTGTGCATGTTCCCCTTTCACTAGGTGGACCTCCTGCTGGATTATAGGGTATGTCCTGCTTCTCTGAAGTAGGTACGGCCTTAGGCATCACTCCCTTTTGGGACCGGCCTTTGCACTCTTGCAGACTGCAGTTTGCCAGATACAATTTCCCCCCTTTCGGGGCGGACTGCTTGCGTTCCATCGCATGCTATACTAGGCTTGTGCATAACTCCCTTTCAGGTTGCACTTTGCAATTCCGTACATGCTGTGGCACTCTGTGGCGAGCCCCCTTTTTCGCTGAATTAACCTTTTTGCAGTGAGCGAACGTTCTTGTGCGTTGTTTGGGCCGTTTATGCCTTCTCCTCCTGTAGGTGGGTTGGCCTTCTCACTGCTTACGGGCTGCTCGTACGTATGCCTCACCTGCTTCCTGCGGCATACTTTTGTTTTCTTGGGATACGATGCTGGCCGCAAGCCTTGCACTCGTCTCTAAGGAGTTCATTCTGTCCACCTGACCCGGACGGGCTCTACTTGCTCTCTGCTGCACGGAGCTGGGTGGTACTCATTCATTTAGTTGGCCCTTTATTCCAGGGAGTGTTCGTGGTTCCTAGATGCGTGCCCATTCGTCCTTCCGCGGTATTGCTTCCCTGCGTTAGTGGTCACATGGTCGGGAGTGCTGTTGTCTGGAGCGCCCCTCGAATTCTTCGTTGGCTCTGGCAGGACTGCGGTTCCCTTGCCTGCTGCAATTTCCTCCTCTTCGGATGTAGTGTGGTATGAGTCCTTCCTCTTGGCGCCTCTACGCTTCAGTCTGATCTGCTACCAGGTGCGGGCCGCTTTTCTCGGGGAAAGTCACCCAAATTCTCTTGGGTGCTCGATTACCCAGGTCCGGAGGACCTCCACCTTGGGTTCTCAGGGTATTCGCCTTCTGCGAGGCGGTGAACCGGGCATCTCACAGTGTAGCAGGGTTCTGCTTTTGAGCTGTCCTATGGCTTCCCTGTTGCCCACTCCTCCTTTCGATTGGAGGGTGTTATGCCGGCCTCTGTCTCGACTACCTTATCTCGCCGGCTCTGTTTGGCTCCCGCTCGGTACAGATCACTCCGATGTGGCTTCTGTCCCGCCAGACTTCAGAGGCTGTTCCTTCACTGTCCTCCCCTCTGGGGAGAGCATGGTTGTTCATGTGGATGGTTCCGGTGTTCCTTTTGGCCTCGTACTGTCTCCCTTGTCCACACTGGCTGTATTAGCTGTGCCTATTTACCGAGTCTACCGCGTTCTGTCCTCCCGCTGAGTGCAGATTGCGTGGTCCATTCTAAGTCAATGGTCCTGCTGTAGACTTACCTTCTCGGTAACTTGGGGGGACTACCTTTCGGTCCAGATTGTCCTTTGATCTCCCACACCGGGACTGTAGAACATGGCTACATCAGCATGGACTTTAGCCTGTCTTGTCCTGGCATCTGGCGGATGCTGGGCGGGCCCTTTGGTTCCTTTCAGTCTGTCCTTCTACTCCCCCGCTAGGGTGGATACGGGACAACGTTGCCCGGGGGCCGACGGGACCAGTTTTGTCGACTTCTGCCCGTGTTACTGGTCTGCGCCTGATCACATTGGTTTTTTTCGCCCGCTTGCCAGGCGACTCCAGCGGGTTTGCTACTGTCCGCTCCTGGCTGTATTTCGTCCAGGATCTGTCGTAAGACTTATGGTTCTTTTGTCTGGGGTTCTGTGGGAAGCTGTGCATTCCCCACTCTGACCTTTTCTCTCCCCATGGTTCGGTCTTTTTTTCCAGTCCGGCCTGGACCTGGGACTGGAATTCCTTTACTTGAGGTGTCAAGTGTCAGCGCTGTTCTTCCTCTTCCAGCGTTCCCCGGCCCTCTGGGCCTGTCAAGACCTTCTTACTCGAAATGGCTCTTTGGTTCCTCTGTACTGTCCTTCGGTATCGCCCTGGGAACTTCATACTGAGCTCTCGGTGCTCCAATCTTGTCCTTGGAGCTGTTACAGAAGTTCTCTCTACCCCGTCTGTCCTGTACGGTTGTGTTTCCGTATCAGTCGTGTCTCTGACTGGTGCCTGAATGGCCCCTTTTTGTTCTGAGCCTTATGTCTTTTCCCAGGGCAGGGCTGTTCTACATCCCGTTCCTTCCTTCTGAAGGTGGTGTTTGCCTTTCGCTTCAACACTTCACCGATTTTGGACGTTGTTTGGGCCTTGCCGGTTTTACTTGGAGATCTCCGACTCTTGTCGACGTTTGGTCTCTTGGGTTTCCTGGAGGTCCGCACTTAGAGTTGACGGACTCCAGGGTGGTTTTCCTCCGCCTTATCAGATTGGCTATTGCTGAGGTTACCGCACCGAGGGCAGAATTCTGCCTTTGCTGTCGCCGTTCATTTCACCAGAGCGATCGGTGCCTCCTGGGCCGGAGACATTGGGCTTCGGCCATGCATTTGAGCAGGGCGGCCACAGGTCTTCCGTGCACGCTTTACAGAGTTCTACGGGGTGCATACTCTGGCTTCGGCGTATGCTGCCTTGGTCCGCCTGGGTCTGCAGGCGGAGATTCCTTGATGCCTTCGGGTGCTTCGCCTTGGAGCTGTGGTCCCTCCCCTTTTGGACTGCTTTTGAACGTCCCAAGGTCTTCTGTGTCCCCCAAGGAAACTGGGCGAGAAAACGAGATTTTTGTATAACTTACCAGTAAAATCTCTTTCTCGCTCTTTCCTTGGGGGACACAGCACCCACCCATTCATTGTTTTTCTCTACACGGTTTCCGAGTTTGTGTTACCCGTTGGGTAGTTGGCTTGTTGGTTCCTTGTTGGACTTTGCCTTTTCTCACTGCTTGGACACGCAACTGGCAGTCTCTCTCTCCAGGCTGAGGGTATAGCTGTGGAGGAGGGGCTTAACAGTCTTCACTTAGTGTCACGCCTCCTATGGAGATGAGCTATACCCAAGGTCTTCTGTGTCCCCCAAGGAAAGAGCGAGAAAGAGATTTTACTGGTAAGTTATACAAAAATCTCGTTATTCACCCATACAGGCAATGCGACGTTTCAGCTCACTACTGTAGCCTTCCTTCCTCATATATTATAAAATCTCCCTATAAGATGCACTTTTCCCCCCCCCCAAGGTGGGGAAAAATGTCAGTGTATCTTATGGGGCGAATACTAATCCACTTCCATTACGGAAGCACTTATTAGTACAGAAGAAACGGGAGCGATGAATGCAGCGTGTGGGCTCTGTATTCACCGCTTCCTGGTCTTCATCGCATGCTGTGCTGTGTCCTGTCCACAGCATGAGGACATCGGCGCGTGCTCAGTGACCTTGCGCTGTGCAACATCTGGGCAAGGCAGGGAGAGCTCTGGATCTCAGGAACGGTAGCTGATTCTAGACCAGGGGAGGTAAGTTGATTTGTTTTTCCTCTGAGCTCTGATTAACATGAGGGTCTGATCTGAGGGCGGAATGGGGGTCATTCATATTGGGAGTCTGATCTGAGCTCTGAATGGGGGTCTTTCACATTGGGGTCTGATTGGGGTATTATAAACATTAGCGGTCTGTTCTGAGGTCTGATTTGGGTCTTAAAATTGGGTTTCTGATCTGAGGTCTGATTAACTTTGGGGGTCTGATTGGTAGTCCGATCTGAGGTCTAATGGAAAATATTTTTTTTCTTATTTTCCTCCTCTAAAACCTAGGTGCGTCTTATAGGGCAAAAATTATATAAAATGTGTGTGTGCATTTTTGTGTTTGTGTGTGCATTTTTGTGTTTGTGTGTGCGGCTGTAAACTCAGAACAGGTGCAGATCTTTCCCATATACCTGATCTCTGTGGAGGCTCCACTCCTGGTTTTGGCTCACAATCACTGATGGAAATCAGTGACCAAATACTGAAATGTGAATAAGGCTTAAAAGGCAAAGTTTTATTTCATGGTTATTTGTTCCCATATGACTTCTGCCATCGTTAAAACTGCCACTTAGCTCGCACTTATGAAACTAGAACAGCATTTTAAACCAAGGGCCCTTACTTGTCTGTGGTGTCTTATTCTTAAGGCCTGAATGGTGCAAGTTCAAAATAAGGCAGTGTTCATCAGACTTCAGAGAGAGATGTGGGATCGGTCTAATCTGACCCCACCCCACCCCCCCCCCCCCTTCCCCAGAGGAAGCATCTAAGCAAAGTGTTTTTTTAGGACTCCTGTGTGTCTTGTTTGGTTGATATGCCTTTGCTATAATTTGAATGCATGCTTAATGTACAGGGTGGGCCATTTATATGGATACACCTTAATAAAATGGGAATCGTTGGTGATATTCGCTTCCTGTTTGTGGCACATTAGTATATGTGAGGGGGGAAACTTTTCAAGATGGGTGGTAACCATGGTGGCCACTTTGAAGTCGGCCATTTTGAATCCAACTTTTGTTTTTTCAATAGGAAGAGGGTCATGTGACACATTAAACTTATTGGGAATTTCACAAGAAAAACAATGGTGTGCTTGGTTTTAACGTAACTTTATTCTTTCATGAGTTATTTACAAGTTTCTGACCACTTATAAAATGTGTTCAATGTGCTGCCCATTGTGTTGGATTTTCAATGCAACCCTCTTCTCCCACTCTTCACACACTGATAGCAACACCGCAGAAGAAATGCTAGCACAGGCTTCCAGTATCCGTAGTTTCTTCACAGCATAGACAATTGCCTTCAGATAACCACAAAGATAAAAGTCTAAGGGGGTCAGATCAGGAGACCTTGGGGGCCATTCAACTGGCCCACGACGACCAATCCACTTTCCAGGAAACTGTTCATCTAGGAATGCTCGGACCTGCCACCCATAATGTGGTGGTGCACCATCTTGCTGGAAAAACTCAGGGAACGTGCCAGCTTCAGTGCTTTAAGAGGGAAACACAGCATCATGTAGCAATTTCGCATATCCAGTGGCCTTGATGTTTCCATTGATGAAGAATGGCCCCACTATCTTTGTACCCCATATACCACACCATACCATAAATCTTTTTGTTCCAACAGTCTTGGAGGGATCTATCCAATGTGGGTTAGTGTCAGACCAATAGCGGTGGTTTTGTTTGTTAACTTCACCATTCACATAAAAGTTTGCCTCATCACTGAACAAAATCTTCTGCGTAAACTGAGGGTCCTGTTCCAATTTTTGTTTTGCCCATTCTGCAAATTCAGTGCGCCGATCTGGGTCATCCTCGTTGAGATGCTGCAGTAGCTGGAGTTTGTAAGGGTGCCATTTGTGAGTAGCTAATATCTGCTGAAGGGATGTTCGACTAATGCCACTCTCCAGTGACATGCGGCGAGTGCTACGCTGTGGGCTCTTGCTGAATGAAGCTAGGACAGCCACTGATGTTTCTTCATTAGAGACAGATTTCATGCGTCCAACACTGAACCAGTTTCACGGAACTTAGCAAGCAGTTTGCTAACTGTAGCATGGGAGATGGGTGGTCTCGTAGGGTGTCTTGCATTGAAATCTGCTGCAATGACCCGGTTACTGCGTTCACCAGACATAAACACAATTTCTATCCGCTCCTCACGTGTTAACTTCGGCGACATGTCAATGTCTGTAAACAAAGAGAAACTTGTAAATAAATCATGAAAGAATAAAGTTTTGTTAAAACCAAGCTCACCATTGTTTTTCGTGTGAAATTCCCAATAAGTTTGATGTGTCACATGACCCTCTTCCTATTGAAAAAACTAAAGTTGGATTCAAAATGGCTGACTTCAAAATGGCTGCCATGGTCACCACCCATCTTGAAAAGTTTCCCCCCTCTCATATACTAATGTGCCACAAACAGGAAGTTAATATCACCAACCATTCCCATTTTATTAAGGTGTATCCATATAAATGGCCCACCCTGTAGATTTACTTAGTGCTATATTATTATTTGTTACCTGAAAAAGTGGTTAGTCATGTGACCTACGCTGTATGTTATTGTCCAGTGTTCGACATTGCTGACATTTTTAGGGTACATTCTCACGACCATATGAATGGGTCCACATCCTTTCCACACCCATTTATTTCAATGTGACCGCAAAAGATGCAGACAGCACACAGTGTGCTGTCTGCATCTGTTCCATTCCGCGGCCCCGCAACAATATAGAGTCTGTCCTTTTCTTGTCCACAATCTCTGATAAGAATAGGTATTTTCTATATAGCGCCAGTCATGTGCGGTTCGCAAAATGCAGAACGCACACGGCTGGCATCCATGTTATGCGGTTCTGCAATTTACAGACTGCAAAACACTGACTGTCGTGTAAATGTAGCCATATATAACGGATGTCCATCTGCTTTTATCTATTTTTGTATTGTGCGGTTTAATGATATAATGATATAACAAAGATGTGATTTGACACTATCATTACTTTGTGCATTTTGTTGGTATCTGCATGGTCATATAGGTATGGCCATTGTACAAATGACTTGGCCCTTTCCTTTCTTGTAAGTACTCTCAGCAGGGAACGCAGTATACTCCTTTACTGTAAATTATGGCCCCACTATGGGTCTTTTAGAATACCCTACGGCAGTAAATCTCCAACCTGTGGCTCTCTAGTGGTTGAAAAACAACTCCAATCTTGTCATAGGCTATATTGGGGAACAATTGCAGTTGTCGTTTTGCAACTGCTGGAGAGCCATAGGTTGGTGAAACATTGTCCTAGAGATTACCTCAACAGAGACAACCCCTTTCCTATTGTAGCCACTGTGGTAATCATCTGATCTCAACATGGTCTGACTTCTAGCACCCTAAACAATAGGAAAACCCTTATCTGACTTTACATTTCCCCTCCTGTGGATATAGCAAGGAAAATGTAGTGTTATACGGTGGCCATTCATAGGGTTGAGCATCTGTATGATACATAGATGGCTGTAGTCCACCAGACCATGAGATGCTCTTAAAACGCCTAATGTGGAACAGGGACTGGGGTTATCTTCATGAGTATTGTCTCTTCACATTGCCTTTGTTTGACCTCAAGGCCTAAGGAATATTTTATGCAAGAAAGGTATTTGGCTGTAGTTTGTGTGTTTTATGAATTTTTTGGCACTTCCTTTTCTTTTTATTTGTATTTCATTTTTGGAAAGTAGTGCAATACATTTTTATATGTTACATTCCATAATTTCTAATAGTTTTATCTGTCCTTTTCTTTAGATTTTTTTTGTATGTGCACATTTCTTTGTAACTTTCTTTTTTTTAAAGTTTTTTTTGGACATTTATTTGTCCTAGTTTAAAGTCATTTGCACTGAAGAGCATTAGTTTGAGAGTTACTGCACTGTGATCTATGTAATCTCTGTATTGTCAGAAGAAATTTATAATTGGATGTCCCATTGAGATCATTGTTTGATTCCTTTTAGTTTTGTTCTCATTACTTTTTTTTTTTTTTTTCCTCCTTTTTAGGGCGCCATGGCATGGCAATAACATTGGTAACTCAGTATGACATTCATCTGGTGCATGCTATAGAAGAAAAGATCAGTGAGTGTCTGGTTATTTGTAATTTTTTATTTATTTTTTTGCATTTTTATTGATTCACTTACCGTATTTTTCGCTTTATAAGACGCACTTTCCCCCCCCCCCCCCAAAAGTGGGGGGGAAATGGCAGTGCGTCTTATAAAGCGAACACTGCCATGTTTACTTTGGTCACGCTGATACATCGCAAGCCGCAATGTATCAGCGGGGTGGGAGGAGGGGACGGAGGCTGGCAACACTCGCGGCGGGGCCCGATGCAGTCACTGTACTGTAATACATCGGACCCCGCTCACGGTAATTATCACATGTAAAGTCTATAATCTTCAAGCAGTGTCTCTGCTTTAAACTAGGGCAATCCTCTGTAGTGCAACTCACTATGAAAGCGGCAGGCAGAGCGGCAGCGTAACCTCGCGATTCTCACTCATTCATGGGAAGGAAGTGGGAGGAGCATTAATGAGTGAGAATCGCGAGGTTACGCTGCCGCTCTGCCTGCCGCTTTCATAGTGAGTTGCACTACAGAGGATTGCCCTAGTTTAAAGCAGAGACACTGCTTGAAGATTATAGACTTTACATATGAAAACGGCTTCATTACACTCTGCTTTCTTCTATACCAGTACTCACTATGAAAGCAGCGGTCCAGCCGGCGCGTGACGTCACTCACTCGGTCATGCTCCTCCCACTTCATTAATGAAGCTGGCAGGAGCGTGACTGACTGAGTGAGTGACGTCACGTGCTGGCCGGACTGCTGCTTTTATAGTGAGTACTGGTATAGAAGAAAGCAGAGCCATTAAAAGATTTTACATATAAAGTCTACTGTGTGCCCTGTGGTGTAATGGGGGTCACTATTCACACAGGGACAATATACTGTGACACATGATACTGTGACCAGCATAAGATCATCTTATGCTGGTCACAGTATCATATGTGTCACAGTATATTGTCCCTGTGTGAATAGTGACCCCCATTACATAAGATGCTATATATGATGCTACATCCCCCGTAGTAGTGCGTCACCCACAGGTCCCCCCATAACAGTGCGTCACCCACAGGTCCCCCCATAACAGTGCGTCACCCACAGGTCCCCCCATAACAGTGCGTCACCCACAGGTCCCCCCATAACAGTGCGTCACCCACAGGTCCCCCCATAACAGTGCGTCACCCCCAGGTCCCCCCATAACAGTGCGTCACCCCCAGGTCCCCCCATAACAGTGCGTCACCCCCAGGTCCCCCCATAACAGTGCGTCACCCCCAGGTCCCCCCATAACAGTGCGTCACCCCCAGGTCCCCCCATAACAGTGCGTCACCCCCAGGTCCCCCCATAACAGTGCGTCACCCCCAGGTCCCCCCATAACAGTGCGTCACCCCCAGGTCCCCCCATAACAGTGCGTCACCCCCAGGTCCCCCCCATAACAGTGCGTCACCCCCAGGTCCCCCCATAACAGTGCGTCACCCCCAGGTCCCCCCATAACAGTGCGTCACCCCCAGGTCCCCCCATAACAGTGCGTCACCCCCAGGTCCCCCCATAACAGTGCGTCACCCCCAGGTCCCCCCATAACAGTGCGTCACCCCCAGGTCCCCCCATAACAGTGCGTCACCCCCAGGTCCCCCCATAACAGTGCGTCACCCCCAGGTCCCCCCATAACAGTGCGTCACCCCCAGGTCCCCCCATAACAGTGCGTCACCCCCAGGTCCCCCCATAACAGTGCGTCACCCCCAGGTCCCCCCATAACAGTGCGTCACCCCCAGGTCCCCCCATAACAGTGCGTCACCCCCAGGCCCCCCCATAACAGTGCGTCACCCCCAGGTCCCCCCATAACAGTGCGTCACCCCCAGGTCCCCCCATAACAGTGCGTCACCCCCAGGTCCCCCCATAACAGTGCGTCACCCCCAGGTCCCCCCATAACAGTGCGTCACCCCCAGGTCCCCCCATAACAGTGCGTCACCCCCAGGTCCCCCCATAACAGTGCGTCACCCCCAGGTCCCCCCATAACAGTGCGTCACCCCCAGGTCCCCCCATAACAGTGCGTCACCCACAGGTCCCCCCATAACAGTGCGTCACCCACAGGTCCCCCCATAACAGTGCGTCACCCACAGGTCCCCCCATAACAGTGCGTCACCCACAGGTCCCCCCATAACAGTGCGTCACCCACAGGTCCCCCCATAACAGTGCGTCACCCACAGGTCCCCCCATAACAGTGCGTCACCCACAGGTCCCCCCATAACAGTGCGTCACCCACAGGTCCCCCCATAACAGTGCGTCACCCACAGGTCCCCCCATAACAGTGCGTCACCCACAGGTCCCCCCATAACAGTGCGTCACCCACAGGTCCCCCCATAACAGTGCGTCACCCACAGGTCCCCCCATAACAGTGCGTCACCCACAGGTCCCCCCATAACAGTGCGTCACCCACAGGTCCCCCCATAACAGTGCGTCACCCCCAGGTCCCCCCATAACAGTGCGTCACCCACAGGTCCCCCCATAACAGTGCGTCACCCACAGGTCCCCCCATAACAGTGCGTCACCCACAGGTCCCCCCATAACAGTGCGTCACCCACAGGTCCCCCCATAAGTTCAGGTCCCCCCATAAGTTCAAAACCCCTCCAAAAGCACACCATTAGTTCAAAACCCCTCCAAAAGCACACCATTAGTTCAAAACCCCTCCAAAAGCACACCATTAGTTCAAAACCCCTCCAAAAGCACACCATTAGTTCAAAACCCCTCCAAAAGCACACCATTAGTTCAAAACCCCTCCAAAAGCACACCATTAGTTCAAAACCCCTCCAAAAGCACACCATTAGTTCAAAACCCCTCCAAAAGCACACCATTAGTTCAAAACCCCTCCAAAAGCACACCTTTTGTTCAAAACCCCTCCAAAAGCACACCTTTTGTTCAAAACCCCTCCAAAAGCACACCTTTTGGTTCAAATTTTTTTTTCTTATTTTCCTCCTCAAAAATCTAGGTGCGTCTTATCAGGTGCGTCTTATAAAGCGAAAAATACGGTATATTTTTTTTCCACCAGGAAAGTAATGGGGTTTCCCAGGATTTTAACATTGATGACGATCCTCAGTATAGGTCATCAATATTAGTTCAGCGGGGCTTAGAAACCCAGCACCCCCGCCAATCAGCGGTTTGAAGAGAAGGCCGCACTCCATGTGAGCGCTGCCTTCTCCATTGTTTATCTGCTTGCCATTAACATTGCAGCAGAGAACAGGTGTAATTACAAGCTGTCCCATTCACTTCAATAGGACGGCTCGTTACTAGTCAGGTGTATAAGAACAAGCTGTCTCATCTGCTCACCGCTGCAATGTCATTGGTGAGCAGGTAAACAATGAAGGGAAGGCTGTGCTCGCATGGAGCACGGCCTACACTTCAACCAGCTGATCGGCGGGGTTGCTGGGTGTCTGACCCCTGCAGATCTTTTATTAATGACCTCTTCTGGGGATAGGTCATTAATATTAAAATCCCGATCAACCCCTTTAAGGATTTTACAATATCTTTAACACACTCCATTTGTTCCAGTATTAAATTAATGTACATGCCTCAATGATGATATAAATAAGTAGACTATAAAGGGGGTGTTCAATAAGGCTGTGCTTTTTTGATTCATGATTTAGGGCTCATGCACACAAACGTATATTTGGTCCACATCCAACCTGCATTTTATACCCTTTAGGCCTCATGCACACGACCGTTGTTTTATTCCGTGTCCGTTGTTCCGTTTTTCGTGATTTTCTGCGAACCCATTGACTTTCAATGGGTCAGTTGAAAACTCGGCTAATGCACCGTTTGCCATCCGCGTCCGTGATGCGTGGTTCCAGTCCGTCAAAAAAATATAACCTGTCCTAATTTTTTTCACGGAAAACGGTTCGCGGACCCATTCAAGTCAATGGGACCGTGAAAAAACGCGGAAGCACACAAGATTATCATCCGCGTCCGTTTTTTTCCTATCATTTGGATGGCAAACTTGACTTAGATTTTTTTTTACTTTCCTTCATGTCTGGTGATCCTCCAAAAATAAAAAAAGGCACACGGAAACAAAAACGGGAACGGATCACGGAGCAACGGAACCCCATTTTGCGGAACGGAACACAACAACGGTCGTGTGCATGAGGCCTTATTAGTATATTTGGCAATAGATCCATGTATCTCCCAGCTAAAGGTTGAATGCTGAAATATTTGGGATCTGGGTCATGGACGACCTCTCAGAAGATGTGTGAAAGTAAAGCTTCAATTTAATAATTCTTTATTTCTCAATGGGCAGACATGAAGCTGCAAGACTATATGGTGAAAGAAAGTGAAGTCCTGAAAATCCTCACCCAAGTGAATGTCACCAGGCGGGAATGTGACATTGTAAGTACACTCTTCCTTCCGGATACTAGCAGATGCTGAAATGTACCGTAGTTACCAATTGCTAACACTTGGTGTCACGGTGACTAGTGACATGCATTCTCTCTTGCTTCTAGAAACTGGAATGTACAGACTTTGATGAAAAGAAGGAAATAAACAAGCGGAAACAACTCATTTTAGAAGGAAAGGTAAGGAACAACCAGATGAAATATTGTCATGGGCTCAATTGCTGTCCATTCTGTGATGCATTTACTGTGTTCTTTTATATGTTTAACCAATGCAAGACTAGGTCTTTTTTCTTCTGGTAGGGAATGTCCACATGGTATGTATATGCTGTAGACTTTTTCATCTTTGGATTGCAATAGGGTGAAATCCATAACAAATCTGCACATAACACATGTGGAATTTTCTGCAGTCTGCTGTGGACGTACAATTATGGTTTTGCTTTTTTCAAGTACATGAGCATTTGAAACCAATATCTGCTTTCTCTTTTGGTGATTGAAATATTTTTTTGCATCTTTTTTGAGGCCGTTTTTATGCCTATTTTATATTTGTAATTTTTCATGGTGAAATCAGAGGAAGATATAAAAAAAGCTAAGTGTCTTTAATGTTGCTTTTTTTTTAACAGCTCAGAGTGCCACACATTTGTGTTTAAGTTTCCCTAAGGGTCCATTCACACGTCCGTTTTTTCTTTCCTGATCTGTTCCGTTTTTTGCGGAACAGATCTGGACCCATTCATTTTCAATGGGTCCTGGAAAAAAACGGACAGCACAATGTGTGCTGTCCGTTTCCGTTGTTCCGTTCCGCATGTCCGTTTAAATATAAAACATGTCCTATTCTTTTCCTGAAAAATCGGATCCTGGTACAATACAAAGTCAATGGATCCGCAAAAAACGGATGACATACAGATGTCATCCGTTTTATACGGAATCCGTTCCTGGAAATTACATTTAAATATTTTTTTTTTTTTTTTTAACCACTTGCCATCTGGACCATTTGCCCCCTTCCTGACCAGGCCAAATTTTGCAAAACTGACATATCTCACTTTATGTGGTAATAACTTTGGAACGCCTTTATTTATCCAAGTCATTCAGAGATTGTTTTCTCGTGACACATTGTACTTCATGATAATCATAAATTTGAGTCAAAATATTTCACCTTTATTTATGAAAAAATCCCAAATTTACCCAAAAATTTGAAAAATTCGCAATTTTCTAAATTTCAATTTCTCTGCTTTTAAAACAGAAAGTGATACCTCATAAAATATTTATTATTTAACATTCCCCATATGTCTACTTTATGTTGGCATCATTTTGGAAATGTCATTTTATTTTTTTAGGACGTTAGAAGGCTTAGAAGTTTAGAAGCAATTCTTCAAATTTATAAGAAAATTGCCAAAACCCACTTTATAAGGACCAGTTCAGGTCTGAAGTCACTTTGTGGGGCCTACATAGTGGATACCCCCATAAATGACCCCATTGTAGAAACTACACCCCTCAAGGTATTCAAAACCGATTTTACAAACTTTGTTAACCCTTTAGGCGTTCCACAAGAATTAAAAGAAAATGGAGATCAAATTTTTAAATTTCACTTTTTTGGCAGATTTTCCATTTTAATAAAAAAAATTTCTTTAACACATCGATGGTTAACAGCCAAACAAAACTCAATATTTATTACCCAGATTCTGCGGTTTACAGAAACACCCCACATGTGGTCATAAACTGCTGTATGGGCACACGGCAGGGCGCAGAAGAAAAGGAACTCCACATGGTTTTTAGATGCCATGTCCCATTTGAAGCCCCCTGATGCACCCTTACAGTAGAAACTCCCAAGAAGTGACCCCATTTTGGAAACTAGGGGATAAGGTGCCAGTTTTATTAGTACTATTTTTGGGTACATATGATTTTTTGATCATTCATTATAACACTTTATGGGGCAAGGTGACCAAAAAATTGGTTGTTTTAGCACAGTTTCTATTTATTTATTTTTACAGCGTTCACCTGAGGGGTTCAGTCAAGTGACATTTTTATAGAGCAGATCGTTACGGACGTGGCGATACCCAATATGTATACTTTTTCTCATTTATTAAAGTTTTACACAATAATAGCATTTTTGAAACAAAAAAATTTATGTTTTAATGTGTCCATGTTCTGAGAGCTATAGTTTTTTTTATTTTTTGAGAGATTTTCTTATGTAGGGGCTCATTTTTTGCAGGATGAGGTGACTGTTTTATTGGTACTATTTTGTGGGACATACGCGTTTTTGATCACTTGGTGTTGCACCTTTTGTGATGCAAGGTGACAAAAATTGCTTGTTTTGACATTTTTTTTTTTTCATTTTTTTTTTACAGTGTTCACCCGAGGGGTTAGGTCATGTGATATTTTTATAGAGCTGGTTTTTACAGATGCGGCAATACCTAATATGTATACTTTTTTTTATTTGTTTCACTTTAACACAATAATAGCATTTTTGAAACCAAAAAAATGATGTTTTAGTGTCTCCATGTTCTAAGAGCTATAGTTTTTTTTATTTTTTGAGAGATTTTCTTATGTAGGGGCTCATTTTTTGCGGGATGAGGTGACGGTTTTATTGGTACTATTTTGTGGGACATACGCGTTTTTGATCACTTGGTGTTGCACCTTTTTTGATGCAAGGTGACAAAAATTGCTTGTTTTGACAGTTTTTTTTAATTTATTTTTTATGGTGTTCACCCGAGGGGTTAGGTCATGTGATATTTTTATAAAGCTGGTTTTTACGGACGCGGCAATACCAAATATGTCTATTTTATTTTATTTTTTCTATTTTTAAATTTTTTTTTTATTCCTTACTTGGGAACTATTTTATTTTTTCAACCCTTTATTTTTTTTATTTTATTTTACACTTTTCGTCCCCCATAAGGTCATACAAGACCTCTGGGGGACATTTACTTCACTTTTTCTTTTTTTTTTTCACTGTTGATTTCTCCTGTAACTGGGGCTGACATAGTAGCCCCAGTTACAGGACAAATGCACCCCTAGAGAGGCTGTACAGCAGCAATCCAGCGCTGTACAGCCTCACAGCAGGGCTGATCGAGGTCTCTGAGAGACCTCACACAGTTCCTGCACACTCCGGTCACTACGGTCACATGACCGCCGGGCCGGAACAGGAAGCGCACAGCGCTTCCTTCTCTGCAGACACAGCGCTCGGTGAGCGCTGTGTCTCCAGCGATCTAGAAGGCAGGGACACCTGGGCACTGTCCCTGCCTCCTCTCAGGGTTGCCCTGCTGTCACTGACAGCGGGCAACCCGATCAGCAGCTGCACGATTAGCGTGCAGCTGCTATTTCTGAAAGGACGTTCTAAAACGTGCTTTCAGAAATAGACGTCCACCCATAGGACGTTTATATCCTATGGGCGGACGTGAAGCGGTTAAAGAAATCCAAACAACTTTATTTGCTTATTGAAATTTATACATGTTTCCGTTTTTTGCGGATCCGCAAAAAACGGATGACATACGGAAACATTTTCAGGAACAACGGATCCGCAAAAAACGGACCGAAAATCGGATTGTAGAAAAATACTGACGTGTGAATGTAGCCTAATGGTCATATTTATGTAAGAAACCTTTGATAGACATTTTAATGGTGCATTCATTTTGGAATTCCTGTTTTCTAACGTATTAGCCCCAGTTTTGGGATAAGTGCATCCTCTTGAGATGGACTGTAGACTTCATTAAGTTTCAATCCTCAAACCATGTTTTTTTATGGACCTCACTTTGGGCACTGGGGCACAGTCATGCTGGCACAATAAAGGGCCTTCCCCAAAATGTTCCTACAAAATTGAAAACAAAAAAATTGTCTTTCTATACTGCAGCATTAACCCCTTAACGCATAATGCCGTATATGTACGGCATTACGGACCCACAATTGTATAGAGTGAGCTGCTGCGGTGAGCCTGCTCCATATGTGGTGGGTGTCGGCTTTATGATACAGCAGGAACAGTGTCAGAATCCTATTCACCCTAATAAATCTCTATTAGGGTGAATAGGACAAAGGATCAAAAGATACCAGGTTGTAGCCCCCTAGGGGGACTGATTAGTTATTAAATAAAAAGTTACCGGTAAATAAATAAGTTAAAAAAATGTAATAAAAATTTAAATCATGCCCCTTTCCTAATTTTACATATAAAAATATATAAACAATAAAAAAAATAAACATATTGGGTATCACAGTGTCCAAAAATGTTTGAACTATTAAAATATAAAAAAATAAAATTTCCTGTGCGGTGAACGCCATAATAGAAATAAAATGAAAAAACATGCGATACACAATTTTTTTAGCTTTTTTTAAAAGTCTTAGATACCACAAAAATGGTACCAATAAAAACTACAGCTTGTTACGCAAAAAAAGCCATCATACAGCTCTGTAGACCAAAATTTTAAAAAGTTATGGCTGTCAGAATTTGACTATGCAAATTAAATAACCTGTGTATATATATTTTTTTCAAAAAGGTTTTTTTTTTTTTTTTTTTTTTTTTTTTTTTTTGAGTAATTAACCAAAATAATAACTATACAAATTTGGTATTGCCGCAATCCTATTGAGCCGCAGAATAAGTGTCATTTTTAGTGCACAGTGAACAGCATGATGTCAAATTCCCATTTTCCAATACAAGACATGGTAAATTAAATGTTGGCATTAAAATGCATTTTGTCCTGCAAAAAATAAGCCATCAAATGGCTATGTGAATGGAAAAATAAAAAAAGTTATGGCTATTTGAAGGTGGGGAGGGAGTCCCTGTCTTTAAAGGGTTAATGTTACCCTTCATTGGAAATGAGGGGCCTAGCCTAAACCTAACATGGTTTAACAAAGAGGCAATGTGTTTTGCACCTGTACAGTTGATGCTTGGTATTGTACATGGTGATTTTTGATTTTATGTAATTGCTTAAAAATTAAAACCAGTTTCATGTTGTAGCTGACATCCACTGCAGTGGTCACAGGCACAGCTATTGAGCCCATGCCACTCCTAAAGTTTTGCATTAATGCTGCAGAGCACAATCTACTTCCCACCAATGCTGTAAATGTATGGTGGACAAGCCGTTAATGCTGTTAATTGTTTTTTTATTCAATTTTAAGGATCCAGATCTGGAGGCAAAAAGAAAGGCAGAGCTTGAAAAAATCAAAAAGCAGAAAAAGAAATTCAAAGAACACATTCAGGAGACAATGCAGAAAGAACAAGATGCCGTTGTACGCAGGAAGTTGAAGAAGAAACGACTCAGACAAGAAAAGAAGTTTGCCAAAGTTCAGCTGAGCAGTGACTGAATCTGCATTCACTTACCAGAACAGACCCTAGACAAACGACAGACAATAGGGCAGCAGGAGTTGACCATTTTCTAGTGTACTACGTGTGGCGTTAGTACATAAATATTATCCTAATAGACTTTCCTTACAATAATAAGGAAACATTATGTCATCCTGTGTTTACCATTGGTATGTGTATTTCATTGGGGAGCAGCAGTTCTATGACCTATAACCCATGTAGAAAATATTTAAAAGAAACACCAGTTTCCCTTGGGCTGCTTAATCTTCCTCTTACAAGTCAATTGGAACTAGAGAGAGATGTACCGTATATGTCATGGCAGGCAGTTACTGGTGGCGCACTGAATATCCTCAGTTCCTTTTACACCATTTAAATTCCGATAAGAAGCTTGAATTCAAAGATTTTGGGCTCACACACACGAACGTATTTTCTTTCCGTGTCCGTTTCATTTTTTTGCGGACCATATACGGAACCATTCATTTCAATGGGTCCTCAAAAAAAACTGAAGGTACTCCGTGTGCATTCTGTTTCCGTATGTCCGTATTTCCGTTCCGCAAAAAAATAAACAGGTCCTATTATTGTCCGCATTACGGACAAGAATATAGTACTGTTCTGTTAGGGGCCAGCTGTTCCGCAAAATACAGAATGCACACGGAGGTCATCCGTATTTTTTGCGGATAGCAAAATACATACGGTCGTCTGCATGAGGCTTTTGGGAAAGATTTATCAAGACCAACACTTTGTGTGCCTAATTTATTCTCCTAAGCATGAATCTACAACAGCTCTGAGCTGCCATATATTTCTGGCTTCACTTGTGCCTGAGAACTGGTATCCGTGAAGATAAATTTGTCTTGGGTACTAGCCAAGCCGCCTTTTGGAAAAGTGGTGAGGGTGGTGTAAAAAAAAAAACGACATTCGACTTTTTTCCCCCCAAAAAAAGTTGCATTTAAAAAGTCACAAACACGCAGCTTGCTACTTTTTAATGCCACTTTTCTGGCGCAAGGGAGAAAAATCTCTCTTACAATTTGAAAGTATATAGACTCGTTGATAGGTCCCTGGTAAAGGGAAAGTGGTATTATCTATTTTTTTTTTTTCACCTTTTTAATGGTCTTTTATGTGAATATGTAACTATTGTAATATAATGTTAATAAAGATATGAAATTTACACCATATCTAAGTTAAAAAAAAAGTTTGCATAATGGCTGTGCTTCTTTGTATAATCATAACTGTGAAGGAACAGTTATGTTTGGGCTTTCGTAATGCCTTTTTCAGTTCAGCTGCCAGCTAGATGCATTTCTCTCAGAAGCAGGGTCCGTCTCCCTTCTGTGGAATCTGCCAGCACTGTACTGCTGTGACGTCCTTATTTCCCACTGTTGGTTTTCAGCTTTCTGAGCTCACAGAACAGATGAGGAGTGGGAAATCACACTTACAGAAAGACAGAACGCTCCTGTGATGTTCAGAAGCAGTGTAGCAGCATTTGTTTTGTTAAGCTTACAATCTCAGCTAGCTCTGACATGCTCCCACTTCCTCTCTGCCATCTTCCGTGTCTGTCACTAGGGACGGATCTTGCCTGGCAACTGGCGGTGAGCTACAAATTAGGTGGCAGTGAGACACCTAGTGGTCATGACTTTCCAGCTTTTTTTTTTTCAGGTGGATGCAGGCATATTTTTTAAATGAAGTGATTTACAAATTTGCTAATGACATTATTCTCTATTAAATTAAATTATGTGAAAGTACAGTGACTCTTTTATAGAAACTCCAGTTTATTTTAAAGTGGACAATGAGCTTTGTTAGTGGAAGTTTTGGTCCATATTAGTGTTCTAGGGATGTTCCACCCGAATGGAAGATTTGTCATGTTCTCGCTTTTGAAATGTTTCCTATAATATCAGATTGAATTCTGCCCAAGTTGCATTTGCTTAGTGGTCACGGAAACTTTGATTATGTACGAGACCAGTAATGGTAAACTCATACCAGGTTTGAAGCTTTGGTCTAAGTACAAAATTGAGACCGCTGCTCCACACCACATGGTAACAATAAGTTGCTACTGAACATTCAATGGGTTGTCTCATCTCGCCGCTACAAAGTCTCGACCACCAGGTAGTCGACAAACAGCGGAGTGGGCACGTCCTCTGGCTCCCATTGCTAACTGAGAAACAGCATAGCTTGCTGTGCAATTCTGTTTCTGTAGATCTCATGGACTGCAATGGGAACTACTGCTACAGCTGAGTGCCGGCCCGCATCAATGTTTCCCAGCCACCTGGTGGTCGAGCTTACTCCTTCCTTGCCGCAATAACAGCAAAATGAGACAAGCCTTTCCTATTCAATTATCCTATAGTAATACTAAATAATGCTTGTAGATTTTTCTGTTACTGGGTGTCACCATTTCTAGGGGTCCTATATCTTTTGCTATCAGGGTTCCATGGCACTTGAATTTTGGTTTATAGCACACTGTCAAAGTTTCCACACCTCTGTACTAAATAGTGTAGTTCTTGTTAACTGCTTAAGCTCCAGCTTGGAATTTACATTGCAAAAGTTTAGATTCAATAAAAAAAAAAAAATGCTTGAAAAATGTCTTTAATGAAGACCGTTTAATAATTAAAGATAGTTTGAAGTTACCATAGCTGTGGCCCTACCCGGAGAGGATCATGGAAAGTTCTTTTTTTTTTTTTTTGTTCTACATCATAGTAAAGCTCTATAGAGTTGAGGTCTGGAGGTTGTTTTGGCTGATCCATCAGAGACTGTACTGCAGCTGCCTATATCTTCACAGGGAGAACTACAGTGTTTAGATATATGCCCTGCTACATTATGAAATGTGCATCAATTGAGAACTTACTCTAGGTGATTACGTCTTGATAGAAAGTAGTGAGGGTAACCGAATTCGTATAAGGGGTTGTTTGCGGTTTCCTATTGATGACCTATCAGAAAAGACAGACACTCCAGAGGCTGCCCCTACAGCATGTCAGCTCTGTACAGAATTATTTTTTTTTTTAATAAAGACCAATAAAGAAAATTATTTTTCGCTAAAAATGAGTACTTTGGGGGCGGAGCCTAGCGGCGCATGGAGTAGGACGCACGCCGCACTAGCTCCGGCAAGAATCCTGACTAAAATACCTACAACAGTGGAGATATTCTTTAAAAACAGCCGTAGGAGCGTGGGACATAGCCAGCAAGCGGTCCGGTGCTAAGAAAAATCATTATGCCTGCAAAGAGAGGCAAAACGCAGAGCCGGCAGGACAGGGAGGCAAGATCCCAAGATGGCGCTGAGCAGGAAGAGTGGCCTGACCTGAGGGCGGCGGTGAGTCAGGGAGCGGCAGCGCGGCTAGAGCGCTTCGCTCACAAGTCACACCAGTCCCCCAGTCATGTATGGGGAGAAGGAGAGGGCACCATGGCACAAGTGGAGGAAGGCTTAGGGGAGCAAGATGGCCCCTGTAATGACGACCAGCAATCCCCAGTTCAGCATGAGGGGGGGCGAGTGCTAGCCTGTGCAGCATTGGGAAGTGTCTGCCAGTGATCAATGCCCCTGAGCCCACCTTGAAAGATGTGATGGCAGCTATTGCTAGCTGCAACGCCACCCTCCAGAACATGAATATTAATATTGGAAGTCTAAAAGTGGACATGTCCATTATCCGTCATGACCTGCATAAAGTGGCTGAACGCACCTCAGAAGTAGAGAGGAGGGTCTCGGATCCGGAAGATGGGGCTGTTACCCTACAGAGAGAGAGCCGGGCTGCGTCAAAGGATATAGCGGCGCTCTATGCTAAAACCGACGACTTAGAAAACCGCTCTCGCCGCAATAATATAAGGCTGGTGGGCATTCCTGAGAAATCTGAGGGCCCAGAGGCTACTGATTTTATTGAAAAATGGCTTGCGGAAAAATTCTGTGATAGAGGACTCTCTGCACTTTATTAGCGGGGGTTATTATCGTCAAAGGTGCTAATGATGGCAATTCTAAAATGCTGAAACGTACAGTCCTGGTATATTTTGTCCGGGGGGGGAAAAAGGGAAGAGATGGGAATCTGTAATCTGGTATTTAACATTGTTTTTCCCTGCGGCTGCTGGGAGGTGGAAAGTTGTAGATCTCAAATGTACTTTTATATATGTATGCATTCTTATGGGACCTGCTACGAGAATACTTAGCTGGAATGTGAGGGGAATGGCGGATGCTACAAAGAGACACGGTCTGTTCCGTTACCTATCTAGATATCAGCCGGCAATAATATGCTTGCAAGAAACGCATATGACCAAACAATCTATACATGTCATGCAAAAGCCGTGGTTGGGTTATTCGGTGCACTCCGTCTTCTCCTCGCATTCCAGGGGGGTTAGTATCCTAATTCATAAGAATATCATATTTGAATGCCTGAGGGTATGTGTGGATGAAGAGGGAAGGTTTATAGGAATGCATTGTGTGGTCCAAGGGATGAGAATGGTGTTAGCGACAATCTATATACCCCCACCATTTTCCTCGGTACCTTTAAGGAAGCTTATAGAATTCATGGCAGAATTTTCTGAACTTCCAATGTTAATAGTGGGAGATTTTAATAATGTACTTGACAGTTCGCTTGATAGATGCCAGATCACACCTAGTGGTAGTAGTACGGGTTAAACCTCGTTTGCAAAAATACTGAGGGAAGTAGGTCTGATGGATGTATGGAGAGAGATAGAAAAATGAAAAAATGTAGCAGCACTACAAAAATTGAATACTGTTCCTTACTGTGGTGGTGCCCGCTGTGTCAGAAGCCAGTCTTATACTTCCCAGATCCAGATGCGATAGTATGAAAACTGCAGCACTCTCCAGCCTTCGTTCTTTCAATCCTTTATTCACCAGTACAAAAAATGCGACGTTTCGATCTATGTGATCTTTCTCAAGCAATGAGAAAGATCACATAGATCGAAACGTCGCATTTTTTGTACTGGTGAATAAAGGATTGAAATGTATGGAGAGAGACCCACCCCCTGGACAGGAAGTACTCGTGTTGCTCCTCGACATATGGCTCCCTGTCGCGTATAGATCTGGGTCTGGTAAATGCTCATATGTTCCCGTTTGTACAGACCTCAGAGTATCTTTCTAGGACCCTATCTGACCATTCCTTATTTAGCATCACCCTTGATATATCTGTGACGGCCAGGCCGGGGGTTAGATACTGGTGACTAAATGCCTTTTGGTTAAAACTGATGGGTGATCCGTCCGATATGCTTCAATCCCTTAGGGAATATTTTTGTATAAATGAAGGGACTGCGTCTCTGTTAGTCGTCTGGGAAGCGATGAAGGCCTTCCTCAGAGGATCCTTTATTAAAACAGTCAGTCGGATTAAATCTAAATCTAGAGAGCTTGATCGGCAGAAACATGATAATATGAAGATAGCGGAGGAAGCTTTTGTGTTAAATCCTTCTATCATGACAAGTAATACCTTAAAGACTAGGCAGGAGGAGTTGAGGTGTCACCTTTTGGAGGTAGCAGAGAGGAAACGACTGTTTTACATGCAGCAATTTTTTACTGAAGGTGAGAGTGTAGGCCATATGCTCTCTGTTATTGCAAAAGCGCAGCAAGGATCACAATGTATATCTGGCCTGTTAGATGCTGGCGGCGTCCTCAGGCGCGATACTGATAACATTTTGAATATACTGAATAATTTTTATTCCTCTCTGTATGCTTCCAGGGTGACATGCTCGGATGAAGAGTGACACCTTTTTGGCCACATTAGATCTTCCTAAGCTTTCCAGGGAAGACAGTATGCGGTTAGAGGAGCCGATTGAATTAGAAGAATTGAGGGCGGCATTAGCTGCTATGGCTAATGACAAGGCTCCGGGTTTGGATGGGCTTCCAGCGGAAGTATATAACTCCTTTGCGGAAGTGTTGCTCCCGGAACTTCTGAAGGTATTCAATTGTTCCAAGGAGAGGGGGGAGCTACCTCCGTCTATGCAGGAGGCGGTAATAGTAGTCATTCCTAAGCCGGACAAGGATCACTCTCTCCCTGACTCATATAGACCGATATCGTTACTTTCCACTGATGTTAAGTTGCTTGCAAAGGTCTTGGCCACGCGTCTGTCTAAGGTGATTTTGTCTATCATACACTCTGACCAGACTGGCTTCATGCCTCAGAAATCAACGTCAATTAATATTAGAAGAGTGTTTGCCAGTATTCAACTTCCAGCTGATAATGTTGGAGATAGAGCTATCCTTTCTTTGGATGCGGCCAAGGCCTTTGACAGCATTGAGTGGCGATTCTTGTGGAGAGTTATGGCGTATATGGGATTTGGAGATGAGTATATATCCTGGGTCCGGGTGCTATACTCTAAACCCGAAGCATGTATCAGGGCAAATGGAGGGGTGTCCCCCAAGTTCTGTCTGGGCCGGGGTACTAGACAGGGGTGCCCGTTGTCGCCTCTGCTATTTGCAGTTGCGATTGAGCCATTAGCCGCGGCAATTCGTAAATCAATGGACATCCGGGGGTTCCAATATGGGACCGTTAATAATAAAGTGGCGATGTATGCAGATGACACCTTGCTTTTTCTGGGAGATACTGGTCCATCGTTGGAAGCGACTATGAAAATCATTGATTGCTTCGGGGATCTGTCGGGTCTGACTATTAACTGGAGTAAGTCGGCGATTATGCTGCTCGACGGGCAAGTGCAATCACAGACAGTGCGAGACAGAAATATTCCATGTGTAGCGACCTTTAAGTATTTGGGTATCCATATATCTCCGAGAATCCGAGACTTTGGGCGCCTTAACTTTGACCCGTTGGTTATCAAATTTCGTAATAAGACTAAGGCATGGTGTAAACTATATCTGTCGGTGGCGGGAAGAGCTAATCTCATTAAAATGGTGTTGATGCCCCAGCTACTCTATGTTCTACATAACTCCCCGGTCTGGCTGTCAAAATCCAAATTTGTTCCTATCAATGCTACTTTCAGGGAGCTCATATGGCGGAAGGGGCAACCGAGAATTAAGCTTGAAACGTTGCAATATCCTAAAACAGAAGGGGGCCTTGCAGTGCCAAAGGGTGTACTTCCTGGCTGCACAATGCCAACATTTTAAGGAAGGGGTGGATGGAACTAGAGTCGAGTGAGATGTCGTGTCAGTTGTTTAAACATTGCTTGTCCTCTAATGACCTACTGCTGATCCTTGAGACTAGGGGGGCTGGAAAGAGTGGTCCGATGGGCGATCTGGGACACTTGATGCAGTCCGTATGGAATAAGGTCAAGCTCCTGAGGGGGGTTTTCGGCAATACGGAAAACACTCCACTGTGGGGCAATCCTGTGCTGCCGGAATTCCTCTCCCTGTCTGAGTTTGGGGCATGGAAAAGGAAGGGTATTCTGAGGTTGGGACATCTTTTGGAGGAAAAGAAGTTCATGTCATTTGCCAGATTTCAAGAGAAGTATGAGCTGCCTAGAACTCCCTTTTATAAGTACCTTCAGGTGAGACATGCATACAACTCCACATTTAAAGGTACGACTATGGTGGCTGGGAGAGATGCTGCATTGCACCAGATTCTGTCCAGGGTGGCGAGGAGAGGTATGATTTCCTGTATATACAAGCTGCTGCTTGATAAGTTTCTAATGTCACATCCGCTTACAGCTAAAAGTAAATGGGAGAAAGATGTTGGCGAATTAACTGATGACCAATGGTCTGACATACTGGAGGCGATACCTCTCTCTTCCTTGAGTGAGGGACGTAAACTCTCGCAGCTGTTTATTGTCCATAGGGTCTACAAAACACCGTTTTTTTTGTTCCGTATAGGGTTCAGACCTACGGATGAGTGTCCAAGATGCTCTGTGGTGTCTGCAGATTTGTTGCATATGATGTGGACGTGCGAGAGGTTAGGGAGATACTGGGAGTTGGTACGTCAGACAATACAGGAAGTTTACAAAGTACAAATACCCTCTGATCCGAAAGTGTGTGTGTTAGGATATGTCTCTGAATTGGCCACTGGGCAGGTGCATAAAATAGCTATAGGGAGAATGTTATATGTCGCTAGGAAGTTAATAGCCCTACATTGGATACAGACAGCTCCGCCAATCCTAGGCGATTTCCTAAGTGCGGTTGACACAATGCTGAGTTATGAACGGATGGTGTACTAGAAGCGTGGATTAATACACATAGTTTGGTGTCCTTTTTGTTATTAGTCCTATGGACAATATGTCTCTATGTCATCCTTGTATGTATTGTGAAAAAACGTATATTTACACTGTAAAATGTTTAATAAAAATGATCTGATTTAAAAAAAAAAAAAAGTACTTTGAAATAATAAAAAAAATTGTCCCCAAAAGGTGTACATAGCCTTTAACCCCTTCCCGACCAGTGCTGTAGCGCGCCGATCGGGTGGGTGCAGGAGCTGCACCCACCCGATCAGCTGCAGGGGACTGGCTGTTCCCCCTTAGCTGGACCCCTGCTGTATGCGCCGGCATCGGTGAAAACACTGATGCCTGTGCATTAACCCTCACTACCCTCCCTCCCCGACCCCATCGAGTCCCTGTGCTGCTGTGATGGGGACCCGATGGCTGGGACGGCAGCCCGATGCCTTCCTTAGGCGGCATGCTGCCTTCCCTGTTAGGCCTCTTTCACACGGGCGTTGCGGGAAAATGTGCGGGTGCGTTGCGGGAACACCCGCGATTTTTCCGCACGAGTGCAAAACATTGTAATGCGTTTTGCACTCGCGTGAGAAAAATCGCCCGTGTTTGGTACCCAAACCCGAACTTCACAGAAGTTCGGGCTTGGGATCGGTGTACTGTAGATTGTATTATTCTCCCTTATAACATGGTTATAAGGGAAAATAATAGCATTCTGAATACAGAATGCATAGTAAAACATCGCTGGAGGGGTTAAAAAAATAAATTAAAAAAATTAACTCACCTTAGTCGACTTGATTGCGATGCCCGGCATCTCCTTCTGTCTTCATCTGATCTCTGTGCAGCAACAGGACCTTTGGTGACGTCATTCCGGTCATCACATGATCCATCACCATGGTAAAAGATCATGTGATGATCGGAGTGACGTCACCAAAGGTCCTTTACCTGTAAAATGCTCACCACAGGTCCTGTTCAGCAAAGGAGACAGAAGGAGATGCCGGCTACGCGATCAAGTGGACTAAGGTGAGTTAAATTATTTTTATTTATTTTTTAACCCCTCCAGCGATGTTTTACTATGCATTCTGTATTCAGAATGCTATTATTTTCCCTTATAACAAAAATAATAATGATTGGGTCTCCATCCCGATCGTCTCCTAGCAACCGTGCGTGAAAATCGCACCGCATCCGCACTTGCTTGCGGATGCTTGCGATTTTCACGCAACCCCATTCATTTCTATGGGGCCTGCGTTACGTGAAAAACGCACAAAGAGGAGCATGCTGCGATTTTCACGCAACGCACAAGTGATGCGTGAAAATCACCGCTCATGTGAACAGCCCCATAGAAATGAATGGGTCGGTATTCAGTGCGGGTGCAATGCGTTCACCTCCCGCATCGCATCCGCGCGGAATACTCGCTCGTGTGAAAGGGGCCTTAGCCTGTGAGCTCCAGTCCCCTGGATCTCACAGGCAGGAAGGCTGTAAGTGTATTACAGTGAGTAATACACATACAGCCAATACATTATAATACAGATGTATTGTAATGCATTGTACAGAGGATCAGACCGCCAGAAGTTGTGGGGAAAAAAACAACTGCAAAACAAAAAAGTAAAAATAAAATTTTGCATAATAAAACAAAAAATAATAATTTCAAGAAGAAAAGTGTTCTTTTGCCATAATAAAGTAATAAAAATATTGTCAAATAGGAAAAAAATTAGAAAAGTATATTTGCCGCATCCGTATTGCCGCATCCGTATAGACCGGCTCTCTATAAATTATATCACATGATCCACGCTTTCAGTTGAATGCAGTAAAAAAAATGTGCCAAAACAGCCATTTTTTGGTCACCTTTCCTTTACAAAAAGTGTAATACCAAGCGAAAAGGCGTATGTACCCCAAAATGGTACAAACAGTCATCCTGCAAAAAATGAGACCCTACCGAAGACAATCGTCCAAAAAATAAAAAATATAGGGCAGTCAGAAAATGGCAACACAAAAACCAGATTTAATTAAAAAATGCATTTATAGATTCTGTTCAAAAATGCATTTTATAGAGCAGGTAACAAGGCGAATGCTATAAAAAAAAAATATATATAAACTATGCCACTATTGTCACCTTCCCACAAAAATATTCAATCATCAACTGTTGCTCTACCTGTAAGTATACCACGACCTTATTCAGAATCTCACTTAGGCTTCACAATTATATCCACATAATCCACTCTTTTGAAGCTTTGCTTATATTTTTCAGTGCATTCCCTACAGTTCTACCTCTCCAATATGAAAAATTTGGTTTTTCTTATAATAAATTGCCATATTTTTTATCATGTTTTAATAATCCCTAATATTCATAGCATTTTTTATTAGTCGCGTGTCTATCATAGGTCCCTATATACATGCAGCAATTATCCTTGGCCCTTTTGTATTTTCTGACTAATAGATCTTCACGTAAAATTTTGTCTACTTCACTACTAATGTTTTTAATCAATCTCCCTGGGTAACCACGATCGCTGAATTTTTTAGCTAATGTTAGTTTTAGTTTTTTTATGCTTCTCATACTCCTGGTCCGTTTTAGTGATGCGTTTTGCTCTAATAAATTGACCTTTTGGTATATTTTTGAATACGTGTGGGGTGTGATAGCTGGAATATAGCAATATATTATTTCGATCAGTTGGCTTAGCATATAGTGTAGTATTAAATCTCCAATTGTCTCCTTTCTTAACCTCTACATCTAGGAACTGCATAGTATTAGGGTGATAGTGCAATTAAAATTTTATAGTTTCATGGCAGGAATTGAGATAATCAATGAATTCCATCAGTGACTGTTCCGTACCCTTCCACAGTAGAAATATATCATCCACATAGCGTAGCCATGTGGATGATGTTTCTAATTTTCCATTATTGAAAATCTGCTCATTCTCAAATGCCGCCATAAAAATATTTGCAAAACTTTGACTATAGCGGGGGCGGAGTTACGGCGAGGTATGGCAGCGCACGGCGAGAGGCTGCCAGAATAAATGCCGGACATGTCGTAGTTTTATTCCGGCAGCCTCTCGGCGTGCGCTGCCGTGCCTCGCCGGAACGCCGCCCCCATTATAGTCAATGGGGACGGAGCGGCAGTCCGAAGGCACACGGTCACTAGCGGCAGGACGGATCCACACAGGCTGTTCACCCGACGTAACAGCCTGCCGGAGGTCCGTGCCGCTAGTGTGAAAGTAGCCTTAGTGCAGCGGAGGACCCCATTGAAGTCCCCCGCAGCTGCAAGTAATCTTCATTAAATCTAAAATAATTTTTTGAAAGAATGAACTCTAATAATGTCATCAGGAAGGCAATCATGCAGTTAACGCATTGGAGTCCTTCATCTTGGGGAATATTAGTGTACAAACTCTGTACATCTAATGTACATAAAAAGGTGTCATTATCACATCTCTCTTTTTCTAGTTGTCTCAAAAAAAATCTGTAGTATCAGATAGACATCTCTGTAGTGTTTTTACTTTTCTCTGTAAGAAAGAATCTCCATAAATTGCTATAGGTTGCAACAGTGAACCAATGCAGGAAACTATAGGGCGTCCAAGGGGGTTCAATCTGTCCTTATGGATTTTAGGCAATAAATATAGTATTGCCACTTTTGGACTTTCACATATTAGGGTATTTCTTCTATAATTCCACTTTGAATGAACTCGTTCAATATTATTCTAAGTTCCTTCATGAATATAGTAGCAGGATCTCCTCTTAATTTGTTTTATATACATTTTGATCATTCAATTGCCTCTCGATCCATAATGACTAGAGATGAGCAAATTTCATATTTTGAAATTCGTTCACACTTCGTTTGGTGGTAAAACGTGAATTGCGTTATGGATTCCGTTACCACGGACCATAACAATTCTATAACGGAATGCCTTTAGAGCAGGCATGCTCCACCTGTGGCCTTCCAGCTGTTGCAAAACTACAACTCCCAGCATGCCCAAACAGCCTACAGCAGGGCATTGTGGGAGTTGTAGTTTTACAACAGCTGGAAGGCCGCAGGTTGAGGATGCCTGCTTTAGAGGCATTCCGTTATAATAGAAGTCTATGGGCTGCAAAACAGATCCGTCCCGTTTCTGTTATGCAGGGGAGGACTGCATCGTCCTGTAATAATATTGGGGTTAATGGACATCGCAATCCTCTTGGGATATGTTGGATATCCCGTAAGCGTAGATGCATGTAAGGTCAGACTTAACTCTTTCTTTTTCAGAGCTTCCAGTCTTTTTATATGATCCACATTGCTGTTTTATGTTAGATAATATAAGTCCCGCATCCTCAGCTTGAGATAAGAAATACAGCTCTGCTCTGTTCTCAGTTTTTTTTTTTGCAATTTCACCAGTGTTTAGCTCAATACTTTGTATTTGGTCAGGAGCTTAGTGAACAAATTACTTCAATCATCAACTGTTGCTCCACCTGTAGTATACCAAGACCTGATTCAGAACCTCACTCATATTTGGTATCGTCACGTTCGTAACAACCTGCTCTATAAAAAGAAATATCACATGAGATGCCTCCTCAGGTGAATGCTGTAATAAAAAATAAAAAAAAATATATGCTAAAACAGCCATTTTTTTTTTTTTCACCTTGCCTCACAAAAAGTGTCTTTAATCATCAACTGTTGCTCCACCTGTAGTATACCACGACCTGATTCAGAACCTCACTCAGGCTCCACAATTATATCCACATAATCCAATCAAGCATAAAAAAAATTAGCTAAAAAATTCACTGATCGTGGTTACTCAGGGAGATTGATTGAAAACATTAGTAGTGAAGTAGACAAAATTTCACGTGAATATCGATTAGTCAGAAAAACAAAAAAGGCCAAGGATAATCGCTGCATGTATATAGGGACCTATGATAGACGCGCGACTCTCATAAAAAAAATGCTATAAATAAATATTGGGGATTATTAAAACATTATAAAAAATATGGCAATTTATTTAAAGAAAAACCTAGTTTTCCCTTCACCCATGACAGCACCATAGAGAGAGATGGATCTGCCCCCGCAACTAGACAGGAAGCCCCAGAGCAATCAAAAAGGGGACACCCACTTTCTCCCTCAGTGTGGTTTCCTGTCCTCCGGACAGAGGATACTGGAGCATGCAGCCTCCAGGGCTGTGAAACAAGGAACACCTTATGAACTTAGGTTATACAGCGAATATTTGTATTGTGTGGTTGGTATGAATCTGTTTGGTGCCTTTAGCATGTTTAATAGGTTTGAATATTTGTCAGGCTTCAGGGCCTGGTTGTCTGCCTCTCTGCTTCAGGGCCTGGTTGTGTGCCTCTCGGCTTCAGGGCCTGGTTGCCTGCCTCTTGGCTTTTGGGGAGGCCTGATAGCTTTGGGGCCTGGTTGGTTGCCTATTGGCTTCAGGCTGAATGCATTTGATCTTATGTTGGTTTCATTGAATTCCGATGCCCTGTGCATGCTTGGCTGTTTGCCTGTGTGGCTGAACATTTTTGCATCTGTCGGCTTTGTTGAACGCCTGGTTGGCGGTCCACCTGTGCATCTATGCTTGCTTAGCTGAATGTCTTTTAGCTATACCTGCTTTGTTAAAAGCCTGGTCTGCTGAGTGCCTGTGCATCTATGCCTGGTTGGTTGAACACTTGTGCGTCCATGCTTGGTCAGCTGACAGCCTTTGGGTCTATGCCTAGTCTGCCGGCTGCCTTTGAGTCTGCGCCTGGTTGGCTGACTGCCTTTGAGTCCATGCCTAAAAAATTATGGCTGCCTGGGCCTTTCTGGTTCACTGCCTTGAGTCTGTGGTAATAAAAAAAATAAGTCAGTCTTTGTGGCAGGGTGACTATTTTCATGGCCTCATGTTCCGATGGAGCTGATTGCTTCTATGTTATGCTTACCTGGGATGACTACTCTTCCAGCTTTGCATTGTACCTGGCTGCTTCTGCTGCTAGGCTTATCTAGTGCAACTGTGTTTGTTCAGCTGCTTACTTTGCATGGGCAGTGTCTGCATGGTTGGCGGCTTTGGTCGCCGTGTCTGTGTGGCTGGCGGCACGTGTCTTGATAACTGACGTTTCTTTCAACAGTATCTGGATGACGGTTTCTAGCTCTGAGCGGGTGTCTGTGACCAGCTGTGCCTGAGATGCAACCATGTCTTTATGGCGGTCTACCTTGATGGCTATGCCTGATTTACAGTTTGTAGTTTAATGATCTAAAATAAGCATAGTACACCAACAAAGCCCTATAATGTTCCTAGTGGAGAATGAGAAGATGGGCTGGACCAGATAGTTTTGAGCCCTATAAGTCTCCTAGTTGGGAGTGAAGATATGGGCTGGACAATGTTGTTTGGATGGCCTACAGGACATATGGCGTACCAACAAAGCCCTATATGGCTCCTGGTTGGGAGTAAGAAGATGGGTTGGTCCATTTAGTCTGGATGGCCTACATGAGGTTTGGCTCACCAGCAAAACCCTATAAATACTTGGATGTCTGCTGGGGACCTTTTATGTGGTAGTTTCCGTTGGTGGGGACCCTAGGAGGTCTGAAGGGTCCAGGGGGCTCTTTGGACCTCTTGCAGCAGATCTGTGAGCTCCTCCAGATAAGGGATTGATGCAACGGTCCTCCAGTAGATCTTGGATCACTGGGTGGGGAGCGTGTCGGGTGAGCTCCCCGCTACGCGCTCCCTGAAGATTCAACAGTGCAGGTGGCGTGCCTTGGAAGGGCCTCTCCTGTGGAACTTTTGGTGAGGCAGGAAGAAACATCTGTCTCGGAATATAATCTGCACCAAAGGAATCTGTGTTCAGCAATCATCTTCAGTTTGATCATTCTGCGTCAAGATAAGTACTTCTCTAAGATGTTTTGTTAATTCTGTTATGATTTATGTTAACACTTGATGAGAAACCCATATAAGATTTCTTTTATAAGATTATCCTGGGTTTAAGGTATAATGTTGAAATTCCTAGTTTAGGATGTTTATTGTTCCCACTTTTTTAGTTTGGACCACTTAGCTTTTGGGGTCATCATAGCTTGAGATGACTTTTCAAGCACGTCCCTCCCGAGGGATGTTTTTTATCTCTGGTATTCGATCTCTCTATGGTGCTGTCATGGATAAAGGGAAAAATGATAATTACACTTACCGGTAATTGGATTTTCCAGAACCCATGACAGCACCCCTCTAATTCCCTCCCTGGTGCTTATTGTTAATGAGAATTGTTTCTGTCTTTCAAGTAAAAAAGAAAAAGGAAGAATGAGGTTATAGGAATTCTATTTTGTACGGCTCCTACTGATCTACTCTGTAATCAACACTGAGGGAGGAAGTGGGTGTTCCCTTTTTGATTGCTCTGGGGCTTCCTGTCCAGTTGTGGGGGCAGATCCATCTCTATATGGTGCCATCATGGGTTCTGGAAAATCAAATTACCGGTAAGTGGAATTATCAATTTTCCCTTCACCCATGACATCAGAGCAAGAAAGAAAAACAGACTTTTTTTTTTAGCTGCAAGGAGGAAAGGAACTTTCCCATGTTTATCCTGTACTAACTGCAATTCCATTTTAAAAGGCAATTCGATATATCACCCAATACAGGGATATAAAATACCAATGTGCCATTTTTCTACATGTATGACAAAAAATGTTGTTTACGGCATTCGATGTCCATGTAGTTTATGGTACATCGAACAGAGAAAAAGGTACGATTAAACGAACATAAATCTAATATTAGGAAACCATATATGGAAATGCAGGAGGTGAATGCAGGTGAAACAAAGGAAAACAAGTATAGCGAAACTACATTGTTACAACACTGTTATGAAATGAAACAAATGGCATGATTTTAAAATGGCTAGTGCTGGATTGCATTAATGAAGGTACTACTCTGACCGCAAATAAACAGATTGCTATAATATGAGACTAGATGGATAATGAAAATGGAGACATTATATCCTAAAGGGTTAAATGAAATTTGCAATTTTAAGGTATTTCTATGATCAGTAGCTCAGTAACTGGTTTTAAATGCAACATAAATATTTTATGTACATCTGTGAAAACTGAAGCTATTAATGAATATATGTAAATGTGAAAATGATGGAAAGAGATTGTATTTAACCGCCTCACGCAGGATCGCGTTCCGGAGGCGGCTGTCTCAGGCAGAGTCACGCATATACGCGTCATTGCGCGCGTTCACAGGAACTGCAGGTAAGCGAGTGGATCTACAGCCTGCCAGCGGCGATCGTCAGCTGGCAGGCTGTAGATGCAATTTTTTTTTTAACCCCTAACAGGTATATTAGACGCTATTTTGATAACAGCGTCTAATATACCTGCTACCTGGTCCTCTGGTGGTCCCTTTTGCTTGGATCGACCACCAGAGGACACAGGCAGCTCTGTAATAAGTAGCACCACACTACACCCCCCCTATTAACCCCTGATCACCTCATATAGACTCCCTGATCACCCCCCTGTAAGGCTCCATTTAGACGTCCGAATGTGTTATGTGTTTTACAGATCCATGGATCGGATCCGCAAAACACATACGGACGTCTGAATGGAGCCTTACAGGGGGATGATCACCCCATAAAAACTCCCTTATCACCCCCCTGTAAGGCTCCATTCAGACATTTTTTTTGGCACAAGTTAGCAGAATTATTTATTTTTTCTTACAAAGTCTCAAATTCCACTAACTTGTGACAAAAAATAAAATCTCACATGAACTCACCATACCCCTCACGGAATCCAAATGCGTAAATTTTCTTAGACATTTATATTCCAGACTTCTTCTCACGCTTTAGGGCCCCTAAAATGCCAGGGCAGTATAAATACCTCACATGTGACCCCATTTCGGAAAGAAGACACCCCAAGGTATTCGCTGAGGGGCATATTGAGATCATGAAAGATTGAACTTTTTTTCCCAAGTTAGCGGAAATTGATATATATATATTTTTTTCTCAGTCTCCCTTTCCGCTAACTTGGGAAAAAAAGTTCAATCTTTCATGATCTCAATATGCCCCTCAGCGAATACCTTGGGGTGTCTTCTTTCCGAAATGGGGTCACATATGGGGTATTTATACTGCCCTGGCATTTTAGGGGCCCTAAAGCATTAGAAGAAGTCTGGGATCCAAATGTCTAAAAATGCCCTCCTAAAAGGAATTTGGGCCCCTTTGCGCATCTAGGCTGCAAAAAAGTGTCACACATGTGGTATCGCCGTACTCAGGAGAAGTTGGGCAATGTGTTTTGGGGTGTCATTTTACATATACCCATGCTGGGTGAGATAAATATCTCGGTCAAATGCCAACTTTGTATAAAAGAAAAAAAATGGGAAAAGTTGTCTTTTAGAGAGATATTTCTCTCACCCAGCATGGGCATGTGTAAAAAGACACCCCAAAACACATTGCCCAACTTCTCCTGAGTACGGCAATACCACATGTGTGACACTTTTTTGCAGCCTAGGTGGGCAAAGGGGCCCACATTCCAAAGAGCACCTTTAGGATTTTACAGGGCATTTTTTACACATTTTGATTTCAAACTACTTCTCACGCATTACAGCCCCTAAAATGCCAGGGCAGTATAACTACCCCACAAGTGACCCCATTTTGGAAAGAAGACACCCCAAGGTATTCCGTGAGGGGCATGGAGAGTTCATATAATTTTTTATTTTTTCACAAGTTAGCGGAATATGATGATTTTTTATTACAAAGTCTCATATTCCACTAACTTGTGACAAAAAAATAAAAACTTCCCTGAACTCACTATGCCCATCACGAAATACCTTGGGGTGTCTTCTTTCCAAAATGGGGTCACTTGTGGGGTAGTTATACTGCCCTGGCATTTTATGGGCCCTAATGCGTGAGAAGTAGTTTGAAATCAAAATGTGTAAAAAAAAATGCCCTGTGAAATCCTAAAGGTGCTCTTTGGAATGTGGGCCCCTTTGCCCACGTAGGCTGCAAAAAAGTGTCACACATCTGGTATTGCCGTACTCAGGAGAAGTTGGGCAATGTGTTTTAGGGTGTCTTTTTACACGTGCCCATGCTGGGTGAGATAAATATCTCTGTCAAATGAAAACTTTGTATAAAAAAAAGTTTATTTGACAGAGATAAATATCTCTGTCAAATAAACTTTTTTTTATACAAAGTTTTCATTTGACAGAGATATTTATCTCACCCAGCATGGGCACGTGTAAAAAGACACCCTAAAACACATTGCCCAACTTCTCCTGAGTACGGCAATACCACATGTGTGACACTTTTTTTGCAGCCTAGGTGGGCAAAGGGGCCCACATTCCAAAGAGCACCTTTAGGATTTCACAGGGCATTTTTTACACATTTTGATTTCAAACTACTACTCACGCATTAGGGCCCCTAAAATGCCAGGGCAGTATAACTACCCCACAAGTGACCCCATTTTGGAAAGAAGACACCCCAAGGTATTTCGTGATGGGCATAGTGAGTTCATGGAAGTTTTTATTTTTTGTCACAAGTTAGTGGAATATGAGACTTTGTAAGAAAAAAAAAAAAAAATCATAATCATCATTTTCCGCTAACTTGTGACAAAAAATAAAAAGTTCTATGAACTCACTATGCCCATCAGCGAATACCTTAGGGTGTCTACTTTCCAAAATGTGGTCATTTGTGGGGTGTTTTTACTGCCTGGGCATTGTAGAACCTCAGGAAACATGACAGGTGCTCAAAGTCAGAGCTGCTTCAAAAAGCGGAAATTCACATTTTTGTACCATAGTTTGTAAACGCTATAACTTTTACCCAAACCATATTTTTTTTACCCAAACATTTTTACTTTTTTTTTATCAAAGACACGTAGAACAATAAATTTAGAGAAAAATTTATATAGAAATGTAGGTTTTGAAAAATTTTACAACTGAAAGTGAAAAATGTCTTTTTTTGCAAAAATTTCGGTAAATTTAGATTAATAACAAAAAAGTAAAAATATCAGCAGCAATGAAATACCACCAAATGAAAGCTCTATTAGTGAGAAGAAAAGGAGGTAAAATTCATTTGGGTGGTAAGTTGCATGACCGAGCAATAAACCGTGAAAGTAGTGTAGTGCAGAATTGTAAAAAGTGGTCTGGTCATTAAGGGTGTTTAAGCTAGGGGAGCTGAGGTGGTTAAAGTGCATGGTTACAACCCAGAGGCATGCATGATTAAGGGGGTGTGACCCCCGAAACGTCACACAGCATGGGGTAGCAATCAGTTCAGCGCTCTCAGGATTACTATGCATTACAGCGATTTATTTATATGAATAAAAGGACTGAAAAATACAAGCAAAGCTTCAAAAGAGTATTCTTTATACCTCACAAAAAGTGTAACACCAAGTGATCAAAGTGTCTTATGTACCCCAAAATTGTACCAATCAAACCGCCATCTCATCCCGCAAAAAAATTAGATCCTACCTAAGACCATGGCCAGAAAAATAAAAAATAAATAGGGCAGTCAGAAAATGGCAACACAAAAAGATTTCATTCTGTTCAAAAATGCATTTACTGTGTAAAACTTAATAAAAATAGACATAGGGTATTGCAGTGTCCGCAACAATCTGCTCTATAAAAATTACATTATATGCCCCTTCAGGTGAGTACTGTAGAAAAAAATAAACACCAAAACAGCCTTTTTTTCACCTTGCCTCACAAAAAGTGTAATACCAAGCGATCAAAAAGTCTTGTGTACCGTAAAATGGTATTAATGAAAAGGTCACCTCATCCCGCAAAAAATGAGCCCCCACATAAGACAATCGCTCAAAAAATAAAAACCAATGACTCCCATAAACCAATCCATCCATAAACCAATATGGCGCTCCTTCTATTCTGAGTCCTGCCCTGTGCCCCCACAACCGTTTACCACCACATATGGGGTGTTGCCGTTTTCAGGAGAAAATGGGTAACAAATTATGGGGTGCTTTTTCTCCTGTTACCACTTTTGAAAATGAAATATTTGGGGCTAAAGCAACATTTTATTGGAAGAAATTAAACTTTTCATTTTTACAGCCAAGTGTTTTCAAATTCCGTAAAACGCTTAGGGGGTCAAAGTGCTCAATACCCCCTTAATATATTCTTTGAAGGGTGTAGTTTCCAAAATGGGGTCACTTTTTGAGGGTTTCCACTGTAGGGGTACATCAGGGTCTCTTCAAATACAAAGTGGTGCCCAAAAACCATTCTAGCAAAATCTGCCTCCAAAAACCATATGGCACTCCTTTCCTTCTGACCACTGCCATGTTCTCCGACAGCAGTTTACTACCACATATGGGGTATTTCTGTAAACTGCAGAATCAGAGTAATGCATATTGAGGTTAATTTGCTGTTGACCCATGCCGTGTTGCAAGAAAAAATTTAATAACCTGAATAATCTGCATAAAAAATTAAATTGAGATTTCGCCTCCATTTTTCTTGAATTCTTGTGGAACACCTAAAGGGTTAACAAAGTTTGTAACATCAGTTATGAATAATTTGAAAGGTGTAGTTTCTAAACTGGGGTCATTTATGGATGGTTTCCATTATTTAAGCCCTAAAAAAATAAAATGACATTTACAAAATGATGCAGACATATGGGGAATGATGACTGATAACTATTTTATGAGGCGTTACTATCTGTCTTAAAAGTAGAGAAATAAAAAATTTGAAAATTGTGAATTTTTTCAAATTTTTGAAATTTTTTTTTAAAATAAATAAACGAAAAATATATTGACTCAAACTTACCAATGTACAATGTGTCACGAGAAAACAGTCTCAGAATGGCCTGGATAAGTAAGTGTTCCAAAGTTATTACCACATAAAGTGACACGTCAGATTTGCAAAAAATTGCCTTTGCAGGAAGGTGAAAACTGACCCGGGGTAGAAAGGGTTAAGTTCTCTATTAAATTTCTTCTACCACTGCTGTGTGGACAAGCAGCCTTGCCAAAGATTGCAAGAGAAAGCTGAAACCGCTGTTAATTCCTTGCACACCCGCTCCAGTCCTGTACGATGTCTGTTTTTTAAATGGTAGACTCAGACATGCTTATCATTTTCTTCAGTGCAGCGCCGCTATCGTCTGCTTATTTTTCTAGCCAGTTTGCGCTCTTTAAAGCAATTCAACATTTATTCATAAAGCTTGTTCATCCAAGCTGTAGGCGGAATAGGAGGTTCATAAACAAAAACACACAAGTACTGTTATTCAAAGCTGCAAAGCTTTATTAAAATTGAGAAAAGCATCAAAATGTCTAAACAGTTTAAATATAACAATTGTTATTGTGTTCTACTGATATGTGAGGAAAAAGGGAAATGGCGAATGAAGGTTGTGCTTTTAAAAAAATCAACCTAGTAAACTGATGGTACAATGTCAATGTATCTTTTCTACCGACGGACGGTTCCGGACAGGAGTGAAGGTGAAACAAACCATGTCTTACTGTAATTAATCTCCTAACTCGTAGTGTCTTTCCCAGTATTTCTTTGCATTCCTGAGATGCTGAGGCCAGAAGTTAGTGTCCTAATTTTGATACTGTTGGAATGCTGCACATGGGTACTATGGACTGGCATAGGAAACAAATGCTAGATTTTATTCACACTGTTGATCTATTGGAAACCAACAGGAGGCAGGCTAGCTTCTGCTTTTAGATCTTATGGCTTTAGGCTACATGCCCATCTTGGTCGCAGTGTAGCGGTGCTAGTGAAGAAATGAATGGGGTTACAGCACAACTCGCGCATGTCACTGCTGCAACCCTAGAGTTGCAAAACATCCAACACTGGGTTTGTGGTTGTGGCAAACGTGTGACTTGCACTGCGACCCCATTTATTTCTACGCTAGCACTTCTACACTGCGATTCTTGAGGCACAAACAACTCTTACATGACCTATAGTACCACGTGGTCAAACCCTAAAATGAATGAGCCAGAGAAGGGGGGAAATAGTCGAAAGGGGCCTGCCAGGCTTAGCTTGGCTGACGGGTCTCTTGGTGTACACCAATAGGGGGAAGAACTCCCCGATTGGGGAGAAGCTGGAGGGGGCCGCCTGTGACTCTTCTCAACGTTCCTGGAACATTTTAAGCTATGTTTTCTATGAAACATCACAGCTCTTCACTTTAAAACGTAATTGTGGGTAACCAGAGAGCCTATCTGTATTGATGTCATGATCCTGATAGGTTCTGGCTTTAAAATGCTGAAGGGACATAAAATTGAGGTGTGCAGGTCCTCTATAGAATTCAGTAAGGCCTGTTAGTTCTTATTTTACAAAACCAGTTTTTAGCTGAACACAATAAATAAGAAACCCTGTCTAAAAAAAAAAGCATTACATAACGTGTACTAGTACTTCACTGCTATGGACCCTTAGATCATAATTCCCTATAGATCTCCTTGTACTGAAAAGTATAAAATGAGGTAACCAGTTTTGTCTAGAGGATCTGTATACCCCACTCTGTTTAGTCAATCAGACCCAAACCCCAGTCATAGCATTACACATTAAACAGATACACGATATGAAGGTTAAAGGAGCCACCAGTAGCAGCATACTGGGCATTTCCAGATAGTGTCAGGATATTCAGATTTACAAAAAGTTAAAGAATTTGCTGACTACATAGCCAGGTTTGGTCAACAATGGTGTTTCACCTTTTTTCAAGTTATTCCATTACTACAAGTACCTGTGGTTCTTGCTGATAAGAACAATGACAGACGCTGCTTCCATAAATGGTGGGTATTTGGTGGCTGCATGCCACCAGTTATATTGTCTTTGGATTATGCATATGGACTATCCACAAATGAGCGATCATGTCACAAAATCTGGCACTGCCTACAACAAATACCTAAAAAATGAATGTCCTATTCCCAACTATGAATAGGCTGTCAATACAGTCACGCCAGAGATTTATCCGCATAAATTAGTTTTAGATAGAGGAGGAGATGCTGAATATGATGGGAATATGTGTTACTTATGGTTCTACTCAGTATGTACTAAGCTGTTAAAATGCTGCCGGGGCTTCTGTAGAAAGCCTGCGAGTCCTTTTTGTCCCAACCGCACAGTAATTTTCAGTTCTACCCACATAAAAACTTAGGAAATTTGTCAGTCACACTGTTTGGGTGAAGGAAGAAGGATTTTCTCTAATTGTAGAAGGAAAATTGGTACTTCTTGCATACTTAGCATTAAAATAGAGGCATTTTCTCAGATGTAGCTGAAGCATGACACAGTTTTGATGCTAAATATGCAATAAATCAGTGCTGGTCTTCCTTGTCCAGTATTTATGGAGTATACTATGAGGTTATGATAACAGAACTCCGACTGGTTCCATTTGAATATAGGCTTTTCTCCTCAAGACCTCTGTGGGCAGCAGCAGTAACCTGATCTCTCAGTAAATTGATAACTTCTCTTTCTGAAATTGATAAGAATTCATCTGAAATGTGTTTGAGCCTGAAGGAGTGCAAAGAATAGAGTTACTGACCGTTCCATCAGACAGCGTCTCTAGCGCATTTCACTGTAAAGGGCAGAACAGCCTGCATTGTATGTTAAACTGTGCAGGCTGCAGAAGACAAATGGTTGGAAAATGTCTTGGTGCAAAATAAGTACAATGCCGTACTGCAAAAAGAAAAAGCATTTAAAAAAGTGTCCCCGGCTTAAAAGGGAACTTTTCGATAGGGTTCTGACCAGATACTGTAGCTGCAAGAGGTACATGCCCACATCCTTATATGCTGTGTGTATGGTGCAGTAGTAGATAATAAAATAACTGCAGTGAAGCAGAATGTTGGCACAAATGGCTAGTTCTCACAACACTTTCTTCACTAGTGATTACTTGAATGTCTTAAAGGATTTTTAAGGCTATAAAACACCCATACTCGCTAAGCTCTAGTACATCTCTTTATATCATCACAGAAATGGCTAAAATAACGTTGTGACAGGCTGTATTCGTACTGCTCACTCTAGGTAATCTCCTGATTGATGCACAGGCACCTTTCATTTTAAGGTTACTTGTACTTTGGCCAGGTATTGTAGGCAGGAAATAGAGGGGTATTGAGTCCTAATTAGTTGACTTTGTGCCCCTATGACAAATGCTCCTAAAAGGTGCATGAGATGAATATTTTATGGTGGCAGTTAGTAGACTATCCATTTACATGTATTTTCCTACTTCAGTCCAGGTCTTCGAGATGAGTTTTGCATTCACAGTGTCCAACAGCAGCTCAGTGCCTGTATCTGCTGTAACGTTTAAACTGTATCTTGTATGCTCCCACCACCAATGGCAATTGATTCCTTATATTTTTTTTTGCTAATCTGCAGCTGTATTACCTGAAATCACCCACCCTGTAGGTTGTAATGTATGTAAGCTGCGTTCTAGCCAGAAGTGATGCCATGTGCTATGCAAATATTTCAAAACCAAAATGTCGGTATGATCATTTTTAATTCTCTTCACTGCATTTCATATTCTAGCTAAAACGGATTATCCCTGAAAGTCAAATCCACTGAGATGTGTGTCTGATTATAGCGTAGGCAATATCATTATCCTTTACCATTTGATAAGTACCTTTAATGAAACTGGCTAGAATACAATACCTGTGTCTATGTATGTCCCCCTTGTCAGAGAATGGTAACAGTCCAGTTATATTTTTAAGGCATTGACATAGCTGGTCCCGGATTTTGTGGGGTTCTAAGTTGTTTTTGACCTTATAAAGCTGGTTTATTATGTGGAAATGCACAGTGAATGTATTCTGTTGATATCTCTCACCATAGGGAATAGTAATTGTATTACATGGGCATACATCAGATATTCCTTTTGGTTTTGTTTCATGGCTTTTGTTCCTGGTTGGAAATTAGTACAAACTGCAGAGAAAGGGAAACTTCTATTTTCTATTAGAATTGCAGCAGAAGTATAGGTAATAGCAAGTAAATAGGCTGGACTTGGACCTGGTTTTCTACCTCTACAGCTGTCTGAGCGAGACAGCTAACATTTACAGACATAAAGCCAGTAAATACTGTAGATTAACAAGTGGTGACTATTGTACTCCAGGATCATCTGTCTCTTACTAGGAGTTAGGAATGGTCCAGCTGCCATCCCAAATCCCACTAGATATACAATCATAATCAGCAGTTTAATCAGAAGCCATCCATCCAGTCTTCAGTTTCCTTCTAGGAGTTGGGAAAGCCCCAAACGCAATTCATTAAGCTGACAGATTTTTATATCCAGCTCATCCCCAGCTCTGCTGATTTCTTCCCGTATCCTGTCTCTTTCCAAGTGTGTATCGTTCAAACTCTGCTCTGCCTTCTGCAGCTCTTTCTCCAGTTCTTGGTTTCGATCCTCCAGCTCCTGCCAAACCACACAGGAAAATGAAATTGTGCTTAACTTAAATAGTAACATGCGAAGGTTGACAAAAGACACATGCCTACTTCAACCTATAATCAATGTACACAGAATAAATTAAAAAAAAAAAATCATACAGCGGCTCCACCCCAATATGCAGCATTCATATGTGATCATAGCATTAGGAGTGATTTATCTTTAATGTCATGATGTGAGGTTGTGCATTCAGACTTTCTACTCTGGAAAACAGGCAATGGTTTAACAAAAAATAAAACTCTGCACTTTCTAAAAATAAAGAGCTATAGTACAACACAGATAAAAGGCTATGACATTCTCCTGTATCCCCATATACATTTGCAAGAAAAAGTATGTGAACCCTTTGGAATGATATGGATTTTTGCACAAATTGGTCATAAAATGTGATCTGATCTTCATCTAAGTCACAATAGACAATCACAGTCTGCTTAAACTAATAACACACAAAGAATTAAATATTACCATGTTTTTATTGAACACACCATGTAAACATTCACAGTGCAGGTGGAAAAAGTATGTGAACCCCTAGACTAATGACATCTCCAAGAGCTAATTGGAGTGAGGTGTCAGCCAACTGGAGTCCAATCAATGAGATGAGATTGGAGGTGTTGGTTACAGCTGCCCTGCCCTATAAAAAAAACACACACCAGTTCTGGGTTTACTTTTTACAAGAAGCATTGCCTGATGTGAATGATGCCTCGCACAAAAGAGCTCTCCGAAGACCTACAATTAAGAATTGTTGACTTGCATAAAGCTGGAATGGGTTATAAAAAGTATCTCCAAAAGCCTTGCTGTTCATCAGTCCACAGTAAGACAAATTGTCTACAAATGGAGAAAGTTCAGCACTGCTGCTACTCTCCCTAGGAAAGGCCATCCTGTAAAGATGACTGCAAGAGCACAGCGCAGACTGCTCAATGAGGTGAAGAAGAATCCTAGAGTGTCAGCTAAAGACTTACAAAAGTCTCTGGCATATGCTAACATCCCTGTTAGCGAATCTACGATACGTAAAACACTAAACAAGAATGGATTTCATGGGAGGAAAAATGAATTCCCAAGTTTATCAAGACATTTTGCAGGAGAACTTAAGGCCATCTGTCCACCAGCTGAAGCTCAACAGAAGATGGGTGTTGCAACAGGACAACGACCCAAAGCATAGACGTAAATCAACAACAGAATGGCTTAAACAGAAGAAAATACACCTTCTGGAGTGGCCCAGTCAGAGTCCTGACCTCAACCAGATTGAGATGCTGTGGCATGACCTCAAGAAAGCGATTCACACCAGACATCCCAAGAATATTGCTGAACTGAAACAGTTCTGTAAAGAGGAATGGTCAAGAATTACTCCTGACCGTTGTGCACGTCTGATCTGCAACTACAGGAAACGTTTGGTTGAAGTTATTGCTGCCAAAGGAGGTTCAGCCGGTTATTAAATCCAAGGGTTCACATACTTTTTCCACCTGCACTGTGAATGTTTACATGGTGTGTTCAATAAAAACATGGTAACATTTAATTCTTTGTGTGTTATTAGTTTAAGCAGACTGTGATTGTCTATTGTTGTGACTTAGATGAAGATCAGATCACATTTTATGACCAATTTGTGCAGAAATCCATATCATTCCAAAATGTTCACATACTTTTTTTGCAACTGTACACCCAATTTTCATAAGGGTTCTGTATTAATCAAGGCACCTTACATCAGATGCTGAATTACAGTGGTATGCTTCCAACATCTACATAATCTGATACCATATGGTAGGGCCACCACCTACAGGCACAGACAGGTCCTATTACATCTATTCACTAGGGAGAAGAGGGTATCTGGCAGTGTAAAAATAATATGCATTAAAATTAATTTAGTCACTGTAGTAAATAAGAGGGATTCGGGTTGTCTCAGGCTGGTTGTTCTCCTCTGCCCAATAAAGTCACTGTATTCACATTTGCAGAGGCTATCACTGACTTTGTACTCCGCCTATCAGGGAGAGAGCCGGCATATGCAGGAAGTCTATGAACTAGTATAGCAATGCATAGTTTAAAAACAAGACAGATGGCCTACAATGGAGGATTAGGCATGAGTAAAGGCCAATTAGGAAGCTAGCACCCAACCTATGCTGCATGACCAATACGCAGCTTGAGGTTATCCCCTGTGGTGGAGTTGGTAACCATGGTTCGCTGGTTCTACTTCTCCTCCTTCTCTTGATGTTGGCATTTCTCAGGGTTCAGTACTAGGTCCTCTAATCTTCTACCTCTACACAGTCCCCATTGGACAGAGTATCAGTAGATTTGGCTTTAAGTACCATGTATATGCTGACAACACCCAACTACCAACTATACACTGCATACCCTGACATCACCCCTGCTTTACTCCACCAGTAATTGTCTGGCAGCTATCTCTAACATGATGTCCTCTCTGTATCTAAAACTGAACCTCTCAAAAACAAAACTAACTCTCTCACTCTCTCGCGCTGTCTTGGGTCCACGTTTGACTCTGATCTTTCCTTTGTTCCCCATATCCAATTACTTGCACGCTCTTGTCATCTGCACCTCAAGAACATCCCCAAAATCCACCCTTTTCTTATAGTGGAAACGGCAAAAACTCTTAATTCAAATAAGGCCTCTTTCACACGGGCATCGCGTGTGAGGGCCGGATAGGATGCGGGTGCGTTGCGGGAAAATGCATGATTTTTCCAGGTGAGTGCAAAGCGTTTTAATGCGTTTTGCACACGCGTGAGAAAAATCGACATGTTTGGTACCCAGACCCCGAACCCCTTCACAGAAGTTTGGGTTTGGGATCAGTGTTTAGATTTTATTATTTTCCCTTATAAACATGGTTATAAGGGAAAATAATTGCATTCTGTATTAAGAATGCGAAGTAAATTAGGGATGGAGGGGTTAAAAATTAAATTAAAACTCCCCTCATCCACTTGTTCGCGCTGCCCGGCTTCTCTTCTTTCAGGACCTGGGAGAAAAGGACCTTTGGTGACGTCACTGCGCTCATCACATGGTCCATCACAGCGCAGTGACGTCACCAAAGGTCCTTTTCTCCCAGGTCATCAAAGAAGAACGAAGAGAAGCCGGGCTGCGCGAACAAGTGGATGAGGCGAGTTTATTTATTTTTAACCCCTCCGTCCCTAATTTACTTAGCATTCTGTATTAATAATGCTATTATTTTCCCTTCTAACCATGTTATAAGGGAAAATAAAGATTGGGTCCCCATCCCAATAGTCTCCTAGCAACCATGCGTGAAAATCGCACCGCATCCGCACTTGCTTGAGACTTTCACGCAGCCCCATTCACTTCTATGAAGTTGCATGAAAAACCGCACAATATAGAGCTTGCTGCGATTTTCACGCAACGCACAAGTGATGCGTGAAAATCACTGCTCATGTGCACAGCCCCATAGAAATGAATGGGTCCAGATTCAGTTCACCTCACACATTGCACCCACGTAGAAAACTCACCCGTGTGAAAGAGGCCTAAAAGTCATAATTTTTTTAACTAATTGCTATTTTTGTGAACACTACTGTATATTATTACATTCACACTTATCAAGTTTCATTCAATTCCAACTCCTTCTGGGTGCATTATTTGTTTTGTCAATGAGTGTACATTGGGTTGTATGGAATCTTATGGCCTGCAGCTGTCACTCAATAGTTAAAACCAGTCAATAACCAGTTCCAAACCTCATCTGTGGGCTGGGAGCTTCAAGGCATGGCTTTCCTGGACTCTGGAAAAATGTGGAGTTATGAATCGCGCTTCTATATATGGCAATCTGATGGGTTTGGTGAATACCAGGAAAACATTACCTGCCTGATTGCATTGCGCCAGCTGTAAAGTTTGGTGAAAGACTTATAATGCGTTGGGGTTATTTTTTTCAGGGTTGGCCTAGGCCCCTTAGTTCCAGTGATGGGAAATGTTAATACTTCAGCATACCAAGACATTTTGGACTATTTTATGCTTCCAACTCAGTGGGAAGTTTGGGAAAGGCCTTTTTCTTTTCCAGCATGACTTTGCCCCAGTGCACAAAGCAAGGTCCATAAAAGCATAGTTGGGTGAATTTGGTCTGGAAGAACCTGCCTGGACCACACAGAGGCCTGACCATAACCCAATCAAACACCTTTGGGATGAACTAAAATGGAGATTGCAAGCCAGACCCTCTCACAGGGCCGGATTAAGAGCATCATGGGCCTGGTGCTGAGGATTTTGCTGGGCCTTTTTATGGAACTGCACTCAGTGTCTTAATTACATATATATTTTATCGATACCATTAAAGTATTTTGTTCTTGCAACTACCCCTTCATTTGGCGTCTATCTTGGCAACATGGAGGGGGACCACGGGAGGGGGACCCTGAGGGTGGGGGCAGGGCCGGCGTCATAACCCGGCATCCCCGGGCAAGTGCCGGGGCCCAATGCTCCTGGGGGGGCCCACTGAGCTGCTATGAGCACTTCCATCAATACAGATGGGAGCTCTCACTGCTGTCATTTCACATACGCAGTACCCCTCTGGTGGGCCCCCTGAGCTGCAGAGACTCAGGACACGCCCCCTCTACACAGGACACGCCCCCTCTACACAGGACACACGCTGCCTGAGGAGACTGGAGAGAGACCGCACGGCTGGAGCTGGAGCAGAGAAGTGTGGAGACAGTCTGTGTGTGAGTCTGCACTGTGACTGTCTCTTCTCTGTGGGACAGAAGGAAAGGGGGGGACACTGCTGCTTCATTCTATTTAGTTGTGTTACTGTTTTATTAAGCTGATTGCCTCCATGACACCTGCCCCCCCCCCCCCCCCTTATCCTGTCCTCTCTCATCCTCATGGAGCCCCTGCTGTCTCCTTTTCTCCCTCATGTATCCAGGGCTCCTGTCCCACCCTCCTATCTCCTATTGCTGCCCTGCACAGACCTCCTGCCACTACTTGTATGAATCCCCCTCAGAGCCCCTTCCACCTACTTGCTGTGTCCACCCCTCCTGTCCATCCAGGGCCCCGGGCCCCTGTCTCACTCCTCTGCCTCTCATTATGGTGGCATCTGAACCGCATTCACCATAAGGACCTTCTAACATCACAGGGTCATGTGACTGTGCCCCCCACCCCGTACTGTGCCCCTTTATACCCTGCATTGTGCCCTCTTACCACACTCTGTGCAGTGCCCATAGTCATTCCCTGTACTATGCCCTCCTATACCCTTTTATCCGGTCACTGTATGGCGGTGTTATCACTATATGGCGGTGTTATCACTATATGGCGGTGGTATCCAATAACTGGATGGCCATAACTGTATCCCTTTCTGCCCACACCACTTTTTTTAGACCTGGCATGAGCGGGAAAAGATACAGATTGCGGTGTTAAGGACCTTTGCGCCACATCTGTGTCAGAAATGCGCCTAATATAGACGTATTTCTATATAATAAATGACCCCCTAATCGTATGATTATTCGGGGGTGGGGCTAATATCTTTATATTATATAGATTCTAGTGTATTATACTGTGCCCTGTATTCCCCAGTAGAAAATGATCCTTGGGAAGCACAGTCCTCATCCCTGACCACCAGGTAGCGCTCTGTCAGTACATGGCGGCCTCCCCTCTCCGCCACGCTGCTCCGCTGTGTACTGGGGCTTATTCTGACACTAGCGCTGGGTTCACATCCTATTTTTGCCATCCATTTAATGCATACTGAAAATGTATGCATTGACAGATGCCTCAGACTGATGCCGTACAGTGGCGTCCGTTCACCATACAGTTCCATGGTAGAAAAAAACATATACGTTAACGTCTGCATTTTTTACTTGACTCTGCAGGATACAAAAACGTGGAGTGCAGCACATGTGTATACATCAAACCGATAGGAAAAACGTAATGTGAACACACATTGGGGGGGAGGGGGGCGTACTAAATTTCGCTGTGGGGCCCAGTCAGTTCTAGCTCCATCACTGCACATCTCCTTCTCTCCTCCAGGCCTGGCTCACTGCTGCAGCGGGCCGGAGGAGAGAAGGAGCGCAGGGAGCTGCGGTTAGTGAATGACAGGACCACCAGCTCCCCTGCAATGATAGGTATGTGAGGGGGCCACTGGGGGGGTCATTCATCACACTGTGAGGGTCCCTTACACAGTATAATGACTCCCAGTGCCCCCCATTTAGTATAATGATCCCCATTGACCCTCCATTTAGCATAATGACCACCAGATCCCCCATTAAATATAATAACCCCTCGTGCCCCCTCCATACAGTATAACCCCCAGTGTGGGGGCGACTGGGGGTCATTATTCTGTGAGGGCCCTTTACATAGTATAATGACCCCCAGTGTCCCCCATTTAGTATAATGATCACCAATGACCCTCCATTCAGTATAATGACCCCCAGAGCCCCCTCCATACAGTATTCCCCCCGTGTGGGGGCTACTGGGGGTCATTCAGGGCCGGCTCCAGGTTCATGTGGGGAGCTGGGAGCTGCGGTTAGTGAATGACAGGACCACCAGCTCCCCTGCAATGATAGGTATGTGAGGGGGCCACTGGGGGGTCATTCATCACACTGTGAGGGTCCCTTACACAGTATAATGACTCCCAGTGCCCCCCATTTAGCATAATGACCACCAGAGCCCCCATTAAATATAATAACCCCTCGTGCCCCCTCCATACAGTATAACCCCCAGTGTGGGGGCGACTGGGGGTCATTATTCTGAATGGAGGGCCACTGTGGGGTCATTATACTGTGAGGGCCCTTTACATAGTATAATGACCCCCAGTGTCCCCCATTTAGTAATGATCACCAATGACCCTCCATTCAGTATAAATACCCCCAGTGCCCCCTCCATACAGTATTCCCCCAGTGTGGGGGCTACTGGGGGTCATTATTCTAAATGGGGGCGACTGGGGGTTATTATTCTGAATGCAGGGCCACAGGTGGTCATTATACAGTGGGGGGGAATTGGGGGTTCATTATACTGTGTGAAGGGCCACTAGTAGTCATTATACTGTATAGGGGCCACTGGGGGTCATTATACCGTGTAGGAGCCACAGGGGGACATGTCAATGTAAAAAAATGCCTCATGGGGGCCCACTGGGATTTATCGCCCAAGGGCCCACATGAACCTGGAGCCGGCCCTGGGTGGGGGCACCCTCAGGGCACTATAGTGTCAGGAAAACCGCTTTGTTTTCCTGACACTATAGTGATCATTTAACATGACTATGAAGATTACTGTTTTCTAGCTGCTGTGGAATGTGGACAACAGCAGCTAGAAACAGTAATTTTCATAGAGCTGTGTTATGATTTATGGACACAGCACTCAGCATGCTTAGCCAGTCAGATAGAAGGCTGGCTAAGCATGCTGAGAGCTGTGTCTAAATAACATAACACATTAAAGGGATTCTGTCACCAGGTTTCACCCCTGTCAGCTAAACATATGCTGATGTTCAGGGCGTCTTCACGATTCCTAATGTGGGCTTCTAAATGTCATCTGTGGGCTTATTTAGCTAAAAAACAGCTTTTACTAACCTGTCAGTCAAACAAATAAGGTGCCCAAGGGGATGTTAATGGATGCAAGGTGTCGGTCGCACCCACCGCCGTTCGTGCCCAGCGCCGCCTTTCCGGACTTCTGCGGCGCCTCCTAATCCTCTGTGCTGCCTCTCGCTCTCCCTCCCTCCCCCTCCTCCTGCTGTAAGATCTCGCGCATACAGGGGTTGAGCGAAGTGCCGGCGCATGCGCACTTCGCTGTAAGAAGCCAAATGGAGAGGTCTGCACGGGCGCATCAGGCAGAGCCCTGTGCGCAAGCGCGAGATCTTACAGCAGAAGGAGGGGGAGGGAGGGAGGGAGAGCGAAAGGCGGCACAGAGGATTAGGAGGCGGTGCAGAAGTCCGGAAAGGCGGCGCTGGGCACGAACGGCGGTGGGTGCGGCGGGCATCTTGCACCCATTAACATCCCCTTAGGCACCTTATTTGTTTGACTGACAGGTTAGTAAAAGCTGTTTTTTTAGCTAAATAAGCCCACAGATGACATTTATAAGCCCACATTAGGAATCGTGAAGACGCCCTGAACATCAGCATATTTTTAGCTGACAGGGGTCAAACCTGGTGACAGAATCCCTTTAAAGAAATTACTGTTTCTAGCTGCTGTGGACTCGCAGCTAGAAACAGTAATTTCTTTAATGTGTTATGTTATAGAGACTGAGCTCTCAGCATGCTTAGCCAGTCAGTAATTTTCATAGTGCTGTTATGATTTATGGACACAGTTCTCAGCATGCTTAGCCAGCCTTCTATCTGGCTGTGCTTCTTGAGAGTCACAGTCCACAGGCTCAGAAACAGCCAGATAGAAGGCTGGCTAAGCATGCTGAGAGCTGTGTCCATAAATCATAACAGCACTATGATTGCCCTCCCTTCCAACTGGATGAGTTTATTTGATACCTGCCCTGCTCCAGAAGCTCCTGCTGTCTCACGGGCTGGTGTGGCTGAGCGCTGTGGGCCGTGTGCTGGTCGAAACTGCTGAGTAGGTTGTACACAGCACAGCGTGCAGGAGGGATAACCGCGGGCGCACTGAGGTCATATCCGGCGGGCCGGCATTACAGGAACCGCACCAGATGCTCTGACGTCCTGCCGCCGGATATCCTGTGACGTATATCCGGCGGCAGGACGTCAGAGCAGCTGGTGCTGTTCCTGTAATGCCGCGGCCAGCCGGATATGACCTCAGTAGTGATGGGAAGTTCGGATCTTTCAGATGAATCGGTTCATGAATCGGATCTTCGGTTCACTTGCTGAGTCACTGACTGCTGAGCTGACTCGCAAGTGAACCGAAAACTCTAGGTGCCGGTGCGCATGCGCAGATGCTATCCATCCGATTCACTTGCTGCTGCTGACTCAGTCGGCTCTTCAGCTCGCTAATGAGTGAGTCAGGATCAGGAAGAGTGATTGATTATAGTGATAGTGAAGGGAAGCTGAGGCTGACGCCGGACAGGAGGACTCAGGAGCCTTCACTGTGGTGTGCATTGTTGTCTGTTGTGCATTGTTACCCACAGTGACAACAGTCTGACACTGACAGTAGTACAACGAACCAAGTGAAGTGAAATGTGAATGCACGCACAGGGAACACTATGTGCTGAATTGATAACAGTATTACAGTAACACAGTCACTGGCTGATAATAAAACAGTCCCCACAGTCCTCACTTAACGGAATCCATAAAGGAGATGTGAACCCACCCTTAGTTATATAGCTACTGAATGAGATGCCTTTAACATATATATCTCCTGAGAAGCCAATTTGATCCTAAAGGGTTAATTCAACCTGTAATCTAAACTCTGTGTCATCTGTCACTTCTCTTATCTCTCTGGGCCCCATAGCAAGAATCTAAATTGGGCCCCCATTCCCCCTTTATAGCCCCTCCCACTACCCATTCCAGGCCTCTTTCTTTGTTCCATGAACTATGTTTGCTGCTGTTTTATAATTTATGCCATCAGGGCCGGATTGGGATTACAAAACAGGCCTGGCACACAAAAGAGGCATAATAGATACAGTGTGTACAGATGTATAGTGTATACAGTAGTGTACTGATATGTGAGGAACGTGGTATAATATATGCAGTGTGTACAGGTATATAGTATATACAGCAGTGTACTGATATATGAGGTATAATAGATGCAGTGTGTTCAGGTATATAGTATATACAGCAGTGTACTGATATATGAGGTATAAATTACAGCTCGTACCTCACATATCAATCCAATACTGTATATACAATATACCTGTACACACTTCATCTATTATACCTCGTACCTAACATATCAGTACACTGCTGTATATACAATATATCTATACACACTGCATATATTATACCTTGTACCTCACATATCAGTACACTGCAATATATATTATATATCTGTACATATTGCATCTATAATACTGTTTAATATATGCAGTGTGTGTGTATATATATATATATATATATATATATATATATATATATATAGATATATATATAGATATATATAGATGTGAGGCATACAAGGTATAATACTGTAGATGCAGTGTTTATAGAAATATGTGGTCAGTTATGCATTATAGTCACTGTGTGTGTGAAGTACATGAGGTTGTGGTCACTGTACCTGTCTGAAGTATTATACATGAGTGAGCATTGAGTAAAAACAGGGCATGGAGGGGGGGTAAATGATGAAAAGTGGAGGACCTCCTCTTACCACTCCATTCCAGTCTGTATGGATCAATGCAGAGCTGATTGTGAACTTCTAATACTTGCTGTTAGGGGTTGAAGGACCTGTGATGATGTCATCACAGGTCCTGGCAGATGTACCTTTCAAACCTAGGAACTACACCATTTTTGGTGCAGTTCCTTTGCTAGATTCTGCAGGACCTGTGATGCTGAAGATGATGTCATCACAGGTCCTGGCAGATGCACTGTTCTAACCTGGGAACTACACTTTACACTGTGCACTTCCCTTACAGGACCTGAGACGACTCAGAGCTGCTAGTGCCTGCCTTGCCTCAGCTCTGATTGGTTGGTGGGCGGGGAGGGGCTGGCAGAAGCAGCTTCCACTCTAGGATCATATTACGCTCCTCCCGAGTCCCTCCCTCAGGCTCCCTGCTGCCAGCGTGAGGTGAGCGTCTCTGCATTGTCTGTGTGCTGTGTGACGCTGTGTACAACAGAGGACTTTTAACCCTCCCGACGGCCTTTTGGCTGGCGGATGGGCCTATTTTATGGTAGGGGCCTGGAGCTGCAGCTCCATCAGCCCCTACGTTAATCCGGCCCTGCCCTCTCATCCCCTCTTCACAAATGCTCTTCTGGATAAATAGTATGTAGAAAGCCTTCCCAGAAGAGTGGAAGCTGTTTTACCTGCAAAGTGGGGACTAACTCCATACTAATGCCTATGGGATTAGAATGGGATAACATAACAGTTCCTGTAGGTGTAATGTGTAGGTGTCCCAACACTTCTGTCTATGGAGTATGTATATTTTTAAGCCAGCCTACATTTGTATTTAGGGGTTAATTATTTTCATTGGTGGCGCAGTGGCCTCCCCTTTCCCCCAGTATTATTTTCATTGATGGCAGTGGTCGCGGCAGCTTCCGATTGGAGCCCCAGCAGTGAAATTGTGGGGCTCCGGTCGGTTACCACGGGAGCCAAGATGCTATTGAAGCTATCCATGGCTGCTGTGGTAAGCTCCCTGCTGTTGTGTGCACAAAGCACAGCAGCAGGGACAGTGAAAAATCCTATTCACCCTAATAGATCTCTATTAGGGTGAATAGGACAAGGGTTCTAGCCCCTTAAGGTGGCTAATAGTTATTAAATAAAAAGTACAATAAAATAACCAAAATATTAAAAGTTTAAACACCCTCTTTCCCAATTTTACATATAAAAATATATAAACAATGAAAAAACTAACATTTTAGGTATCGCCACATTCGAAAAAGTCCAAACTATTAAAAAAATATCTCCTATGTGGTGAATGCTGTAACAAAAAAATAAATAAAAAAACATGCGATTCTATTTTTTTTGTCACCTTGTCCCCTCCCAAAAATAGGATAGGACTGTTCTATTATGGGCCGGACGTTCCATAAAATGCAGAATGCACGCAGCTTTTTTGGGCATTTTATTTTTTTCGCGTGCTATTGAGTATTGCAATAATTTTTTATGGTATCAAAATCTAATCAAAATTTTGTTATCGTGACGACCCTACCCTAAACGATTCCCAGATCAACACTGCACAGTTGGTATACCAAGGATCAGCAACCTTCTGCGTTCCAGCTGCTGTGCAGCTACAACTCCCAGCATGTACAGTTAATTGATAATTCTTGTAGCTCCCACAGATGTGAAAGGAGGATTCTGGGAGTTGTAGTTTCACAACAGCTGGAGTGCAGAAGGTTGCCGACCCCTGTTGTATACTGTATTGTATTGCATGCAATGGTATCTTCTAGTTAATGTACAGATGCTGGATCCAGAAATTCCATTATTTTGTTCCTATACCGGAACAGAAAAAAAGAATTTTGCCCCAGATCTGAACCTAGCCTAACCTACCGTATATCAGAAATTGGGTGCTCAATAAAGTTAGATCTAGTAAAAATCCAGGGTGGAATCTATCAAGTTTGTACGCCATTGTTCTGGTATATAAAATTAGCAATATTTGTCATAACCGCTGTTTTGTGACAAAAATTGCCCTGGAAAAGGGCAAAAAGGTGTGATGTGGGAAAGGAGCTCAGCAGCTTGACTCATCTAACAAAACTATTAGACTACAAATATATGCCAGCTCCCTTGTTGATGTAGATTTCTTTTTTCTGGTGCATCACATGCAGGGGGATTTGCTATTAAGACTGGTGTGAAAATATGGCATCACTAGCTGATCCGCGGGGGTCTGACTCCCTTCACTCCCTCTGATCAGCTGTTCTGTGTAGCTTTGTCACCAGAAATTGGAGCCAAAACTATACAGCACCTTGTAGTGGATAGCACTCACAACTGCAGCACTGCTTCATTCATGTCAATGCCAGTGCTGTTGGCATCCATTTACTTTACTTGTGTTGAGGATCTGCTAAGCGGATGATAAAAACGTCATGTGAACCCAGCCTTAACCTACCGTTTGCGCTACAGTAATGGGCAAGAAACTATTTCCTAGCTGCAATGGCGTAAATAATCAGCACGCACTGCTGAATTATATGGATAGGGGTGAGCGACTGCTCTTCATGCTGATGCACTCCTTATTAACCATGTTAACTGAGACACATCACATCTTCCGTGTTTGTAGCAACTGCTCAAGGTCAGCAGTAATTCCATAGCTTCAAACACAGGACGTCAAGAATAATGACCTTTATAGAACACTGGGGCAGACTTTACTAATCCTGTCCAATACTTCGTGTAAATGTAGGGCCCTATTAGACTGCCTGATGTTCAGGCAGACGATAAACAGGTCAATCGGTGACACAGGCAGATGCAAAGTGAATGGGGAGAAACTATTGCTACCACCTATTAGTTGTCTTACTTTCCATCAGAATGATGTGCCAAAATTCTTATTAGCCAGGTATCTGAAACATCCTGAATACTGTTAGGAGCTACTGTTAGGGTGTGTTCACACAAGGCAGATATGCTACAGATTTTCTGTTGCAGAACTGCAGTTGGAAAATCCACAGCATATTACATAACCAGCAAAGTGGTTGACATTTTGCCAAATAGGGAAAATCTGCAGTAAAATTTTACAACAAATCCCCAATACAACTTGAGGATTTTGATGCAGATTCACAGCAATTTTTGCAACCTACTCACGTCAAAATCCAGAGCAGATTTTTTTTTCCTTCTTCTGGATTTACATCCCATGTGGACATACCTTGAAGGCCACTTTCACACGGTCAGTATTTGGTGTGACAGTGGGCTAAAAGAGTGGTGCCCCACAACTTTGTGGCAGTTCTGTGAGCCAGAGCCAGAAGTCGATCCAGCAGAGAGGAGGACTACACCTCTCCTTTCAACCCCCTTCTGGCCACAAAAAGCTGTGAGTGACAGCACCCTTTTAGCCCCTACATCCACACGTTTAATCTGGAGTTTTTCGCTCATTTAAAAAAATATGAATAGCAAAAGTAGGAAAATAACTGGTTTCTCATATATCAGGGTCTTGAGCAGTACTGTGGTGCAGAGAGACTACAGTAAACTGCTCCCCCCTCATCCAATGACTTTTCCCTCACAACAAGCTAGAACAACAGAGTCAACTGTGTATCCTTCAAACAAAGCACCAGGGCAAAGCATTTCCATGGCAACCTGCCGAACGCTGACAAAAAGAATCCACTCGGAGAAATACCCACACGTATGAATGCATGCACGTATTATACATATCTACTGACTTTCTCACAGGGCTATATATGGAGATATATCAGTATTAGAGATGAGCAAATCCATTTGGACAAATTGAATTTGTAAATAAAAAAAAAACCTCCATGAGCAGTGAGGGACTGGCCCTATCCTTTCATCTTGCCTGGCCCTGTCAATCTCATGCCCATACCGTTGCTCCGAGCAGTAGCGCAAGTGGCTCTACTGCTACTATCTGAGCAGCGCAGATGACAACTGTGCATGCACCACTACACTTCCCGGTGTACCCAGATGTGAGTGTCGACATCTGCGCTGCTAAGGTTGCAGCAGCAGAGGCTCTGTGCTTACGTTGTTACTCAGAGCAGCGGCACAGGCGCAAGATTGACAGGGCCAGGGGAGATGTCTGGTCCTGTCAATGAACAGAAAAAGGGGAGGCTCTTGTCTTGAGCGGCAGAGCCAGCCCATCCCTGCTCAAGGAGGCTTATTTTTAACAAATCTGATTCGTATGAATCGGTTCACCCATCCCTAGATGGTATGTATGTAATTATATATTAATTCAATAACCGGTTAAGGACGGTTCTATATACGGCATTTGGTCCAGGTTTTGAAAGACTGAACAATAGTATATTTACAGGGTGGTCTTAACTGGTTGCACAAGCAATCTGGAAGTCAAATGTTGGGTTTTCACTACTTCTGTCTTCTCTAGTTTCTCATACACGGTGCTCAATGAGTGCTGTGTATAGAAAAAGAGGCAGTGCCAGTGACTTAAAAAGATCTATGGCCTGCATCGGACATGGCGACTTGGAATCGGATTCAGGTGTTTAATTTGTTTCTTGACCACTTGGGGAGCATGTTTAAGATAGGGCTGGCTCACAGCCGTGGCCTTCATCACATCTCCTAAGCCTTCTGCTCCATATCTTAAGTAGAGACAACTGGAGAAGGAGGACAGAAAGTTACAGCTATTGAGAGACAACAGAACAGCAGCTTCTGGGGAGATATTTTGTGCCTCACTGTGGTATTTGGTTTTGCTGAGACAGAATTTTGTGCTGCACTGTAGTATTGCTGACCCCACCTACTTGTGTTGACCCCATCTACTTGCGTTGCCCTTCCTTCTTTCAATGTGATATGCAAAATAACTGTGGAGCCCCAGTTATGGGTCTTCAACACAGAGAATGAAGGATATCCTTCAAAGGAAGGAAAAATCGAGCAAAGGGGTGTCTCCATTATAGAGATCACCAGATCCACCATATTAAGTGGCCCCTATGTCAAGATCCCGCTCTTTTACAAGCTTTAAGGATGTGACAGGGAAGACCTAAGCCAGTTATCCATCCACAGACAGCTGTTTATTTCAATGTGGACCTGTCTACAGCATGAGGGCCACTTTTAACTTTTTTTTTCCAGGGCCGCTTTATATTCCCAGTCCGCCTCTGGACACAGAGGTGGACGTGTCCATGTTTTTATGGAATTCATTTTACTGGATGACTGCTGGTAATTTTGGCAGCAAGTGCAGGGTCCAGTCTGTTTAGGGTAAGAAGGACTATCATAGTGGTAACCTGATCAGATTAGTGATTCCAAGACACCAAGAGTATCACTATTAACCAGCTATACATGAGGGGAATTACAATTTATTAGAAAACATGGTCATCACTCTTCTACACACAGGTTTTGATTGGTTTAAGAAGTAAAGGGAACCTGTCATGTTGAACATGGCATCAGGGCTTCAGGGAGCATGTTATAGAGCTGTAAAAAATTATATAATTTGCCCCCCTAACAGATTTCTTTTGGTTTAGCACATTTGTTACACTTAAACGTTTCATATTATCAAACAAATTTGCATATCAAATAGTCTTTCACATCTCTGTGGAGGAATTTTGGCCCACTCTTTGCAGAATTGTTTTAAGTCAGCCACTTTGGAGGGTTTTCTAGCATGAACGGCCTGTTTAAGGTCATGCCACAGCATCTCAATCAGATTTAGGTCCAGTCTTTGACTAGGCCACTCCAAAACCTTCATTTTCGTTTTTTCCAGCCATTGAGAGGTGGACTTGCTGGTGTGCTTCGGATCATTGTCCTGCTCCAGAACCCAAGTATGCTTGAGCATAAAGAGGTTCTCTGGGAATTAAGAAAATGAAAATACTTAAATATTACTTTAGTATAAATACATTGTTCTAAAGAAATTTGTCTCCCTGTGTGGACAGATTTTGTGTGTACTAATAGGATGGTGGCCATTTTATTTCTCCTAATGATTGCTGCCTAGACAAAATGAGCCATTATAACTAATGAAAGGTATTTGGCAATATATTTATAATAAAGTAAGAATTGTAATTTTCTTAATTCCCGGAGAACCCTTTAAGGTCACAAACTGATGGCTGGACATTCCCCATCAGGATTTTCTAGTGGAGAGAAGAATTCATGGTTCCATCAATTATAGGAAGTCGTCCAGGTCCTGAAGCAGCAAAGTAGCCCCAGACAATCACACCACCATGTTTGACTGTCAGTATGATGTTCCTTTTCTGAAATGCTGTGTTAGTTTTTAACCAGATGTAATAGGACGCACACCTTCAAAAAAGTTCTACTTTTGTCTCGTCAGTCCACAGAATATTTTACCAAAAGGCTTGGGGATTATCAAGATGTCTTTTGGCAAACGTGAGATGGGCCTTTGGCAAAAATAGTATCCATGGGAAAGTTACAAGGCAAAAACCACTGCTGACCAAAAAGAACAGTCACTTTCTTATTGTTGAATCATGAACATTGACCTTAACTGAGACAAGAAAGTCCTGCAGTGCTTTAGATGTTGCTCTGGGTTCTTTTGTCACCACCTAGATGAGTCGTCAATGTGCTCTTGGAGTAATTTTGGTAGGCCAGCCACTCCTGGGAAGTTTCACCACCGTTCTAGGTTTTCTCCATTTGTGGATAATAGCTCTCCCTGTGGTTCACTGGAGTCCCAAAGCCTTAGAAATGACTTTCAACCTTTTCCAGACTGATGGATGTCAATGACTTTTCCCATCTTGAACTTCTTCAGATTGGGGCTTGATGCGTTTCTTTTTGAGAGCTTTTAGCCTACTTCATGTTGTCAGGCAGGTTCTATTTAAGGGATTTCTTGTTTCTAAAGATCTGGCAGTAATCAGGCCTGGGTGGCTAGTAAAATTTAACTCTGCTTTTTAAAAACTGTGGTTAATCACAGTTAATTGATGGGGGGGGGGGGGGGTATAATAATATTTTTTTTTATATAGGACCAGGTTGGTTTCGATACCTTTCTTCCCTTAATGAATAAAATCATCATTTAAAAATTGATTTTTGTATTTACTCAGGGTAAATTTGTTTGATAATCTGAAACATGTGTGACAAATGTGCTAAAACAAAAAGAAATCTGTAAGGGGGCAAATCGTTTTTCACAGCACTGTATAGTTTTATAGGAAAAAATTCAGTATAACGTATTCAGTATAATTTATTCATTAAATTTCCTGCTTTTTCTGGGCTTTGAAGTCAGGGAGGTCATCCCATTAGTGACTGACAGCCTTCCCTCTATGACTATGCATAAAGAGATAGATGTGAGTCACTGATAGGACCACCTCCTTGACTTCAAAAGGCAAAAGTGAGCAGAAAAGTAAATGAATGAAATAGAACAGATATAGAATCTATTCCAACAAAACTATATATCATTCTGCACAGCTCCTCATGCTCTGTACCATGCCACTGGCAGATTTTACATTGCATTTTCACTATGACAAGTTCCCTTTAACCACTTACAAACTGCCCATTGGCTATAAATGTCTGGGTGGTCCTCACTTCACTCTGTAAGGATATTTCTGAATGTCCTTGTAGTGCTGTATATCCAGATCAGGAAGCTCTGGTGCCAGCAATCATGTGATTGCTGAGGGCCCATGACTGTACAAGCTGCTGATTTTAGCAGACCCAGATTGATTCTGCAGCAAGGCTGAACAGCTATACATCTCTGAGGGCTGTATTCCCACTGTAGCTGGGGCTAATATAAGGTATTGGCCCCATTTATAGGAGAAATCAACAAAGTATGACCTTATGAGGGCACAAAGTGTGATATAAGAAATAAAGACAAAAAAATATAAAAAAATTGAAAAATAATTTAACAATCCCACCACAGCATCCGTATCCCCCTATATGAAAATAACTGTTACAAAAATGGGAGACAATTTAAAAAGTATTCTAGCTGTAGTTTGCACTAATAAAACAATGAAAAATATGAAAAACCAACCTCTTTTTTACATTTTCCCAGGTATTAAAAAAAAAAAAAAAATGCTATCATAAAAATTACCTAAAAATAAAGTCCCATGTATCACCAAATGTTATGGCTCACAAAGACGCACAAAGTTAAAAAAAAATAAAAATAAAATGCATCCATGGGTGGGGAGAGGTATAAATAACCCAGTATTAAACTGGTAATTAAAAAGGTTGTCCACCTTTGAAACTTTGGGGCAATCCCCTTCCACTCTATACCTGTAAAGTCAAGTATACTTACCTGCTTGCCTTTCGTCTGCTGTGCTTTGGTTCCCTGCTTGTCAAATTCCTGGGTGGTCATGTGTGCTACTGCAGCCAATACCTGGCTGCAGTGGTGACATGTCAGCCAAGCAGGATGTCCCTGGGCGGGTAAGCATGTTTCCCTCCACAGGTCTGGCAGGGAGGGTGGCTGCATAAATCTCACTCCAGTGGTGAGGGGCAGGGTAGCATAAAAACAGGAGTAACATCTCTAGACATTAAATATGCACCAAACAACGTGCAATGATGGAAATGCAGACTCAAGCGAACCTGACTTCAAAAATTCCTATCATGATAAATTCCTCCCTTTGGACTAATGGGACAGCTGTATTGAACCAAACACAAGAGTTAAAGGCAGCCTAAGGCCTCTTTCACACTACAGTATGTCCATTTCAGTGTTTTGCGTTCCGTTTTTAACGGATCCGTTGTTCCGTTTTTTGGTTCCGTTGTGTTTCCGTTTCGTTTTTCCGTATGGCATATACAGTATACAGTAATTACATTGGAAAAATTGGGCTGGCCATAACATTTTCAATAGATGGTTCAGAAAAAACGGAACGGAAACGGAACGGAAACGGAAGACATACGGATGCATTTCCGTATGTAATCCGTTTTTTTTGCGGACCCATTGACTTGAATGGAGCCACGGACCGTGATTTGCGGACAAACATAGGACATGTTCTATCTTTCCACGGAACGGAAAAACGGAAATACGGAAACGGAATGCATACGGAACACATTCCGTTTTTTTGCGGACCCATTGAAATGAATGGTTCCGTATACGGACCGAAAAAAACGGTAGTGTGAAAGAGGCCTAAGAGTTCATTATAATTGAACATTTTCCTACTTGGAGTTTCTGTAGTAGCTCATCCCTTTCACTCTCCAGCTCTGTAAGGTCAGGTCTTTGTCCTTTCAACTGAAGGATCTCCTACAGACAAAGGAAAAAATAAACCCATAAATCTGTTGGTGTAACTGGTAAAGGTTTTTGTTTTGCTTGTATTATTACAGTAATATGTGGTCACTACAAAGTGATTTCTCTGTAAAAGGGAATGTGTCATCAGAAAACAATTGTTTAAATCACATTTTTATGTTGAAGAGGTTGTGCAGACTGTTTATATTAAAGACCTATCCTCAGGATAGGTCATAAATATCTAAATGGTGGGGGGCCGACAACACTTCCTGTTCTGACGCGGCCACCACGGACATGACGTTCCCAGCTTTGGGAGGAGGTGTGCCACGCTGCGCAGGCGCACAATGATGGGGTAGGGAAATTTCACACCACAGTTGGGGAGAAGGGGCCACCTAATGTGCTTGCTCCTTACCTCTCAGCTGGCTCCAGATGATTAGACACCGCACGTGTGCAGTGAGTGGTAGGGAGATTTAACAGAACAAATGGCCATCAGATCTCCATACCCCCACACTGCGCACGCACGGTGTATCCCGACGGGAGTAGTGTAATTACAAGTACTCTCTCCATTCAAGTGAACAAAACGAGTACTTGTGATTACACTACACTTCCAAGGAGACCGAGCAGTGTAATGAAGAGGAAGTAGCACTTGATTATACTGTAGCGCTTAATCCCTTATACAGTGCAAGTGCATACCTCCTTATTATCATAATGCACTAAAGCTATTACAATCAAAATTTATTTGAAACCTGTAATTTACGATTTAAAATAAGCCCAGAATTGGGGTGCTAAATGTCAAAACAGGAGATACAGCCGTTCGAAACGGTTCCCTGTGAGAGCTGCAAAAACCTGTAGCTCTGACTACCAACCCAAAATCTATAGCCTGTATTTCCGGCTTTATCACAGGAAGCACCAGGATCCTAAGATAGTAAAGGTTAAAACAACCCTTCACCTTCAGCTGGCTGTGATCTCAGCCAGCCTGGAGGAGGAGGGAGGCAGTGGGGTATTGGGCTGACAGACTGCAGGGAGAAGATGAGACAGACAGATCCTATCTCCCTATAGACTGTTAGATTGTCAGCATTAAAACAAGGCCAAATTAATGGCTCTAGCTCATATGTAGCTGAGATATTACTGGTTAAAGAAGCGCTCCCCCTCTTTAGCCAGCTGTGATGTGATCTCAGACAGCTTGGAGGAGGAGTGGCGGATCTGCTGACAGGCTGCAGAGAAAAGAGTAGAGACACAGAGCATCTTTTTCCCTATGTGTCTGTACATGACCCCAGGTGGAGGGTTACATGGATTTCAGTGAATGTTATTAATCTCCCCCCCCATCAAAGAGCATACTTTATCTCTGACATCACATATGGGGGGACTTTTTCCAGAAAAGTAGTGAGAAGATTAGCTCTTGTCCATTTTGTAGTTATTTGCTCCTCCACAAGAGGTCAATTACATCTGTTGGCTTTTTTTTAACCACTTCACATCCAGGCCATTTGCCCCCTTCCTGACCAGGCCTAATTTAGCAAATCTGACATCTCACTTTATTTGGAACACTTTTACTTATCCAAGCCATTCAGAGATTGTTTTCTCGTGACACATTGTTCTTCATGATAGTCATAAATTTGAGTCAATATATTTCACCTTTATTTATGAAAAAATCCCAAATTTACCCAAAATTTTAAAAAAATTTGCAATTTTCTAAATTTCTATTTCTCTGCTGTTAAAACAGAAAGTGATACCTCTAAATATTTATTACTTAACATTCCCCATATGTTTACTTTATGTTAGCATCATTTTAGAAAGGTCATTAATTTTTTTTAGGACATTAGAAGGCTTAGAATTTTAGAAGCAATTCTTAAACTTTTAAGAAAATTGCCAAAACCCACTTTTTAAGGACCAGTTCAGGTCTGAAGTCACTTTGTGTGGCTTACATAGTGGATACCCCTATAAATGACCCCATTGTAGAAACTACACCCCTCATGTTACTTAAAACTGATTTTACTAACTTTGTTAACCCTTTAGGCGTTCCACAAGAATTAAAGGAAAATGGAGATCAAATTTTAAAATTTGACTTTTTTGGCAGATTTTCCATTTTAATAAAAAAATCGAGGGTTAACAGCCAAACAAAAAACTCAATATTTATTGCCTTGATGCTGCGGTTTACAGAAACACCCCACATGTGGTCATAAACTGCTGTATGGGCACACAGCAGGGCGCAGAAGGAAAGGAGCACGACATGGTTTTTGGAAGGCAGATTTTGCTGAACTGGTTTTTAGATGCCATGTCCAATTTGAAGCCCCCCTGATGCACCCTTACAATAAAAACTCCCAAAAAGTGACCCCATTTTGGAAACTAGGGGATAAGGTGCCAGTTTTATTGGTACTATATTTGGGTACATATGATTTTTTGATCATTCATTATAACACTTTATTGGGGAAAGGTGACCAAAAAATTGGCTTTAGCCGTTTTTATTTATTTTTACAGCATTCACCTGAGGGGTTGGGTCATGTGACATTTTTATAGAGCAGATCGTTACGGACGTGGCGATACCCAATATGTATACTTTTTCTTATTTATTTAAGTTTTACAAAAAAAATGATGTTTTAATGTGTCCATGTTCTGAGAGCTATAGTTTTTATTTTTTAAATGATTTTCTTATGCAGGGGCTCATTTTTTGCGGGATGAGGTGACTGTTTTATTAGTACCATTTTGTGGGACATACGCCTTTTTGATCACTTTTTGTGATGTAAGGTGACAAAAATGTCTTTTTTTGACAGTTTATTTTTATTTTTTATGGTGTTTATCGGACTTGGTGGATCATGTGATATATTTATAGAGCCATCGGTCATAGACGCGGCGATACCAAATAGGTCTATTTTATTTTTTAAAATTCCTTATTATTCTTTTTTTTTTTTTTACATGTGAAACTTTATATTTTATTTTATTTTACACTTTTCATCCCCCATAAAGGTCATACAAGACCTCTGGGGGACATTTAACTTTTTTTTTTTTCACTATTGATTTTTCCTGTAACTGGGGCTGACATAGTAGCCCCAGTTACAGGGGAAATACACCCCCCAAAGAGGCTGTACAGTGGTATACTGCACTGTACAGCCTCAGTGCAGGGCTGATCAAAGTCTGTGAAAGACCCGACAGCTCCTGCACTCACCCGACTCTGGTAACAGGAAGCGCATCTAGAAGGCAGGGACACCTGGGAACTGTCCCTGCCTTCTCTAAGGGTTGCTCTGCTGTCACTGACAATGGGCAACCCGATCTGCAGCTGCATGATTAGCGTGCAGCTGCGATCTCTGAATGGAGGTTCAGAAACGTCCATTCAGGAGATAGAGAACCACCTCCCAGATGTTTATAGTCAATGTGCGGACAGGTGGTGGTTAAAAATTACAGGATAAAAAATAAAATAAAAAAGTGCCTCAAAACTCAAATTAACAAACCATTGGTGTCAAATAACACCCTGTGTTAAAGGGGTTGTCTCCCTTCAGCAAATATTTATTATGTAGAGACAGTTAATACAAGGCACTTTCTAATGTATTGTTATTGTCCATATTACCTCCTTTGTTGGCTTGATTCATTTTTCCATCACATTATACACTGCTTGTTTCCATGGTTACGACCACCCTGCAGTCCCGAAGCGGTGGCTGTGCTTGCACACTATAGGAAAAGGTGCCAGTCTATGTGCACTCCCAAGGTCCCGGCCACCAAAGAGGCAGCTGCTTTTTCCTATAGTGTGCAAGCGCGACCACCACTGCTGGATTACAGGGTGGTCGCAACCATGGAAACGAGCAGTGTATAATGTGATGGAAAAAGTAATCAAGCCAGCAAGGAAGCCAGCAATTATTGACAATAAAAGTGCATTAGAATGTGACTTGTACTAATGTTCTCTACATGATAAATGTCACTTGCTGAAGTCAGATAACCCCTTTATGTGCCCTGAAACCACAGCTTTTCATAAATAATCCTGAAAAAAAAAAAGTTATGACTGCTGCAACACAGAAGGGAAAATATATTACTGGTCCTTACAGGGTTTCTGTCACCAGAATTAACCCTATTAAACTGGCTGACATTAGCGATGTGCTATTGTCAGCAGACCCTAACTCTACTATTCTTATGCTTATTGATGGCCCCCTTACTGTACAATTTTAACTTTTATGATATGCAAATTAGCCTCTAGGAGGCATGTCACGCCCTGCCGTCCTTGATTGACAGGGCCAGGCAGCGTTCGTCTCCTCCTGCCAGCCCTGTGTGCTTGGTAAACGGCACTGCGCAGAGGCAAGATTTATCCAGCCCACAGGGCCGGAAGAAGAAGACGAACGCTGGCTCTGTCAATCAAGGATGGCAGGGCGTGACATGAGCTGGGAGAACGGAGCCTCTAGCAGCCCCCCTGCTCCTAGAGGCTAATTTGCATATCATCAAAGTTAAAATTGTGCAGTAAGGGGCGCATCAATAAGCAAAAGAATAGTAGAGTTATGGTCTGCTGACATTAGCACATCACTAATGTCAGCCAGTTTAAGGCTACTTTCACACCTGCGTTCGGGTGTCCGCTCATGAGCTCCGTTTGAAGGGGCTCACAAGCGGCCCCGAATGCATCTGTCCAGCTCTAATGCATTCTGAGTGGACGCGGATCCGCTGAGAATGCATCAGTCTGCCAGCGTTCAGCCTCCGCTCCGCTTGCAGCGTTCGGGTGTCTGCCTGGCCGTGCGGAGGCAAGCGGATCCGTCCAGACTTACAATGTAATTCATGGGGGCGAATCCGTTTGAAGATGACACCATATGGCTCAATCTTCAAACGGATCCGTCCCCCATTGACTTTCAATGTAAAGTCTGGACGGATCCGTTCAGGCTACTTTCACACTTAGAATTTTTTTCAAACTATAATGCAGACGGATCCGTTCTGAACGGATACAAACGTCTGCATTATAGGAGCGGATCCGTCTGAGCAGACATCAGACGGACCCGCTCTGAACGCTAGTGTGAAAGTAGCCTAATAGGGTTAATTCTGGTGACAGAAACCCTTTAAGGCTAAAATCAGTTATGTCAATAAGGAGTAAAATGTATTTCAGTCACCTGAGTTGTGCACTAAATAGATTTACTTCAGACAAATTCAAAATCTACAATAAAAACTTGGGAAGTTTTTCCAGTTTTAATCTGTCAAGTAGATGCTATCATTTATATACTATTTATTATAGAATTTGTTTTCACAATTATTAAAGAAAAAAATAAAATCTAAGGGGTTGACATGTATCACCTGTCCACAGCATTGTGACCCCCACCGATCAGAATGGGAGTCTCATGTTCCTTTCCCTCCTCACTGCAACTTCCCCCAATAAAGAAGACCTTGAATGGAGCAATGGCTGAGCATGTGTGCTGCCGCTCTATTCACTGTCTATGTCAAATAGAAGCGCATGCCTATCTCCGGCAGTCCCACAGATGCACTTATTATGTCCTATGAATAAATAAGCATTGCTATGAAAATATTAAATGTCATTCTAAAAATCATTGTGTTACACAACCCTTTAATCACCTCATCTTTGTTGGCAAGCTGCATCTCGAGCTCTCTTAGGCGTTCAGAAAGTTCGTTTTCCTGGTCTGTGGCAGGCACCGTTGTAGACTGGCTCTCCAGCTCCGTAACCTGCACAACAGTGAGATAAATTGATGTTTTTGAGTAACACCAAATTAAGAAAATAAGTTAATATACAGTAATATTCGATTATGGAAGGATTGTAAAATACTTTAGAGTAATGTAAAAAACCTACAGAAATGTATTCATGTAAATCCTGGGCAGGAATGTCCAGCAAGAATTAGTTCCATGAAGCGCCACCATGAGTTTTTTGCATGTGGTATGTAAATCATGCATAATCTATCTGCTCAGCTCCCATTTAGTACTTTTTTCTGTAAAATTATTTCTGTTTTTCTCATCAAACCTCAGTATGAAAATAAAAATAACATTGTATAACCTCTAGTGTTAAGCACATTCTGACCTTTTTAACATATGCCATTGAAAACAAAATCTGAAAGTGTCACCGACGTCCTGCAGAGGTCCTCAGCTTAGAGTTCTTGCTGCTCGACGAGCCTAGATTTACCCGTTCTCTGCTACCACACTGTCATTTTGACTGATTTATGAACACTTTTCAAAGTACAGCCTGTATTTTACACCTACATAACCTGGTCTAAAATAGTCACCACTTTTAGGAGGGTACTTAAACGGAAGAGAGGGGACCCTTGAGTCACTTTGCAGCATAATTCATATAATGTAAACGCTTGATGTCCATACCCTTTGCCGTAGTTTTTCTGCCTCCTCCTGATATCCGGCCAGCTGCTTCTTCCACTTCTCCACATTGGCATTTGCTTCCCGCAAAGCAGCTACCAACTTATTGTTGTTGTCCTGAAGACTGAAAAACTCGGCTTCCCACTGCACCTCACACACCGATCTGGTGAAGACATTCATTCAGAAATCAAGCTGTATGTATAACATGCTCAGTAAAGGCATTTTCATGGTCTACGTCCATATGCAGCAGTCAAATCAGGAGTGTCAATGCAAGTCCATTGGAGAATGTCATGAACGGTCACATATTTAGTATAGTAGACTTTACCATGACTTCTAAACATAACATGTAGCTGGTATGGTAAGAAACTGACTGCTGGTGACTTCAAATGCAGTCATGATAATGTCTCCTACAAGTGATTTCTTATGTTTTAGAAGGTTCATCAGATCTCACAAACACATACAGCAGTCCCTCAAGATACAAAACCACTGAAACCTGAGATATAACTCTAGGGAAAACTGGTAATTGGTTTCAAAGTCCCAAAATAAACCCCTAAAACAAGATACGATTAGGATGAAAAGGAAATTTGGCACATGACTACTACATGTTGCATATAAACGTCAAAAATAGGTACTGGAAACTATAATGATTGGCAGCACCTCTACGCAGGCTGATTATCGGGAACGAGGGTTCATACAAATATTCGGTCCCAATAATCTGCCCATTAATAGTCCCAAGTATCGCTGTTTATGTAGAGGATAGAAACTTCTTCAGGGTCCGATAAAATGCACACAATGCAGAAAACTAAAATTAAACTGCCCTCATCTGGTGTCCAAGGGAGCAGTTCATCCTAGCACAGGTAAAGAGCATAGAGAACATGTCGTACCTCTAGAGGTGCTACTAGAGAGCCAATACAGGTGTTTTACCAGTGAAATGGCCATGTTCACTGGTTGGATCTTACAGTCAATAACATTAACTACAGATCAGCACTGTCTGAGGTATTGTATGTTAAATGGGTTGTCCAACTTATTTTCAGACCTCAGAGAGTGGCCAGACCTTGCCACTAAGTTCCAGCTCCATTGCTCAACCACCACCTCTGCAGCTTCTGTCAATCTTGGCATCAATATCCTCTGGGTGCACGTGTCTGCTGCTAATCACTGGCCACAGTGGTGAGCTGTCACCCATGTGGAATTTCATTGGGTCACATGCCACAAGGGTGACAGTTTACTGCTGTAACCAGCGATTGGCTGCAGCGATCATGTAGATAGTTTAAAACCTGACCTGGCAGGCATAGGATGCTCCCAATTTATCACAGTGACTCACGCTGGATCTGGTGCATCTTTCTGGACACATTAACCCTTTTTACCCTAGGCCTGTTTTTTACCTTCCTGTCCAGGCCTATTTTTGCAAATCTGACCTGTGTCACTTTACGTGGTAATAACTTTGGAATGCTTTTACTTATCTAACCGATTCGGAGATTGTTTTTTCGTGACACGTCGTACTTTATCCACCTCCCGACCACCTAACGCAGGGATGCGTCCTGCGGGCGGCCGGGTTATTCCTCCTGGACGCATATACGCGTCATCTCGCGTGAGCCGCGTTCGCAGGATCGCAAGATAAAAGCGTTGATCTACAGCCTGCCAGCAGCGATCATTCGCTGGCAGACTGTAGATGCGATTTTTTTTTTTAACCCCAGAAAGGTATATTAGACGCTGTTTTGTTAACAGCGTCTGATATACCTGCTACCTGGTCCTCTGGTGGTCCCTTTTGCTTCTATCGACCACCAGAGGACACAGGCAGCTCTGTAAGTAGCACCAATCACCACACTACCCCACACTACACCCCCCCTGTCACTTATTAACCCCTGATCATCCCATATAGACTCCCTGATCACCCCCCTGTAAGGCTCCATTCAGAGGTCCGTATGCGTTTTGCGGATCCACAAAACACAGACACCGGCAATGTGCTTTCCGCATTTTGCGGATCCGCACATTGCCAGAACTATATAGAAAATGCCTTTTCTTGTCCGCAATTGCGGACAAGAATAGGACATGTTCTATAGGCTCTACAAAAAACAAAGTGTTCGCCCGATCAGGCCTGATCTTGTGCGCACACTTGCGTTCAGTCCGCCCCACCGCAGTGACAGAATTTTTTTTTCTGATCACTGCAAAAACACTGTAAAATCGCTGCGGCGCTATAAAGATCACTTTTGAAGGGCATGGAGAGTTCATAGAAGATTTTTTTTTTTGGCACAAGTTAGCGGAAATTGATTTTTTTTAGTTTTTTGTTTTTTTTCTTACAAAGTCTCATATTCCACTAACTTGTGACAAAAAATAAAATCTTACATGAACTCACCATACCCCTCACAGAATCCAAATGCGTAAAAATGCCCTGTGAAATCCTAAAGATTCTCATTGGAATTTGGGCCCCTTTGCGCATCTTGGCTGCAAAAAAGTGTCACACATGTGGTAACGCCGTACTCAGGAGAAGTAGGGCAATGTGTTTTGGGGTGTATTTTTACATATACCCATGCTGGGTGAGAGAAATATCTCTGTAAATTGACAACTTTGTATAAATTTTTTTTTTAAAGTGGTCATTTACAGAGATATTTCTCACACACAGTATGGGTATATGTAAAAATACACCCCAAAACACATTGCCCTACTTCTCCTGAGTACGGCGATACCGCATGTGTGACACTTTTTTGCAGCCAAGATGCGCAAAGGAGCCCAAATTCCAATGAGTACCTTTTAGGAGGGCATTTTTAGACATTTGGATTCCAGACTTCTTCTCACGCTTTAGGGCCCCTAAAATGCCAGGGCAGTATAAATACCCCACAAGTGACCCCATTTTGGAAAGAAGACACCCCAAGGTATTCCATGAGGGGCATGGCGAGTTCATGTAAAATTTTATTTTTTGTCACAAGTTAGTGGAATATGAGACTTTGTAAGAAAAAAAAAAATGAATATCATTTTCCGCTAACTTGTGCCAAAAAACAAAAAAAACTTCTATGAACTCGCCATGCCCCTCATGGAATACCTTGGGGTGTCTTTCCAAAATGGGGTCACTTGTGGGGTATTTATACTGCCCTGGTATTTTAGGGGCCCTAAAGCGTGAGAAGTAGTTTGGAATTCAAATGCGTAAAAATGCCCTGTGAAATCCTAAAGGTACTCCTCATTGGAATTTGGGCCCCTTTGCGCACCTAGGCTGCAAAAAAGTGTCACACATGTGATATCGCCGTACTCAGGAGAAGTAGGGCAATGTGTTTTGGGTTATATTTTTACATATACCCATACTGTGTGTGAGAAATATCTCTGTAAATGACAACTTTTTACATTTTTTTTATACAAAGTTGTCAATTTACAGAGATATTTCTCTCACCCAGCATGGGTATATGTAAAAATACACCCCAAAACACATTGCCCTACTTCTTCTGAGTACGGCAATACCACGTGTGACACTTTTTTGCAGCCTAGGTGCGTAAAGGGGCCGAAAGTCCAACAAGTACCTTTAAGCTTTACAGGGTTGCTCACAATTTAGCCCCGCCCAAAATGCCAGAACAGTAAACACACCCCACAAATGACCCCATTTCGGAAAGTAGACACCCCAAGGTATTTACTGAGGGGCATAGTGAGTCCGTGGGACTATTTTTATTTTTTTTGCCAGAAGTTAGCAGAAATGGAAACTTTATTTTTTCCTCAGAAAGTGTCATTTTCCGCTAACTTGTGAAAAAAAATTAAATCATACATGAACTCACCATGCCCCTCCGCGAATAATTTGGGGTGTCTTTCTAAAATGGGGTTATTTGGGGGGTATTTATACTATCCTGGCATTCTAGCACCTCAAGAAACATGACAGGTGCTCAGAAAGTCAGAGCCGCTTCAAAATGCAGAAATTCACATTTTTGTACCATAGTTTGTAAACGCTATAACTTTTGCGCAAACCAATATACACTTATTGGATTTTTTTATATCAAAGACATGTAGCACAATAAATTCTGACACAAACTTGTATAGAAATGTAATTATATTTGAACAATTTTACCAGAAAAAGTTAAAAATACACTTTTGAGAAAATTGCGGTCTATTTTGATTAATATCAGAAAAACTAAAAATGTCAGCAGCAATTAAATACCACCAAAAGAAAGCTGTATTTGTGAGAAGAAAAGGAGGTAAAATTCATTTGGATGCAAAGTTGTATGACCGAGCAATAAATAGTTAAAGTTGTGTAGTGCAGAATTGTAAAAAGTGGTCTGGTCATTAAAGTGGTTTAAGCTAGGGGGGCTGAGGTGGTTATGCAAGTGATAAATTTGAGTCAATATTTTTTTCCTTTATTTTGGAAAAACCTCTAAATTTACAGAAAATTCTGAAAAATTCACTATTTTTTAAATTTTCTACATTTAAGACAGATGTTATCAATCATTCCCCATATGTCTACTTTATGTTGGCATCTTTTTGTAAATGTCATTTTATTTTTTTGAAATTTAGATGCAAATTTTGGATTTTCCAGAAATTTTCCAAAACCAATTTTTTTTAACGAACCAAAACAGTTAGTCACTTTTAGGGGTTTACATGATATAAATTGACAATAAATGACCATTTTAAAAAATACACTACTCAAGTTATTCAAAACTGGCAGGGCACAGGGTGCAAGGAGCAACATATGGATTTTGGAGCACAGATTTCACTGGAATAATTTTCAGGCGCCATGTCACTATTAAAGACACCCTGATGCACCCCATACAGTAATAAATCTCAAAAAGTGACCCCATTCTGGAAACTACACCCCTCAAGAAATTTTTAGCACTTTGTCCTCAAAGGTGATTCATGGAATTGGCTGTGAAAATGAGAAATGTAAATTTTTTGCAGAAAAATGTATTTAATAACCAAATAATATTTCACTTTCATAAGGGGAAATGGAGGAAATGCACCCCCTAATGTGTTGTCCATTTTCTCCTGATTACAGCAATACCCCATATGTGCTTGTATACTGCTATAGGGGTCAGAAGGAAAAGAGCACCAAATGGCTTCTGGAAGGCAGATTTCTCCTGAATAATTGAAGGCACCAATTCTTAATTGACCACACCCTGATGTACCTCTAGAGTGGAAACCTCCAAAAAGTGACCCCATTCTGGAAACTACACCCCTCAAAGAATCTTTCAAGGTGTGTAGTGAGCAATTTGACCCATCAGGCGTTTCACAGAATTAGGAAACACTTGGCTGTGAAAATGAAAAATAAAAAATTCTCCAGAAAAAGTTGCTTTACACCCACATTTTTCACTTTCACAAGGGGTAACAGGACAAAATGCACCGCACATTTTGTAACCCATTTTCCCCTGAATACAGCAACACCCCACATATGCTCAAAAAGGAATGCATGAGCACATGGCAAGGTTCAAAATGGAAGGTGCGCCATAGGGCTTTTGGAGGACAGATTTTGCAGGATTGGCTTTTGGGAGATATGTCGCATATGAAGACACCCTGATGTACCCCTACAGTAGAAACCCCAAAAAAGTGACCCGATTCTGGAAACTACACCAGTCAAGAAATATTTCAAGGTGTGTAGTGAGCACTTTGACCCATTAGGAGTTTCACAGAATTAGGAAACACTTGGCTGTGAAAATGAAAAATTACAATTTTCTCCATAAAAAGCTGCTTTACACCCACATTTTTCTCCCTTTCACAAAGGGTAACAGGACAAAATGCACCACACATTTTGTAACCCATTTTCCCCTGAATACGGCAACACCCCACATGTGCTTGTAGCCTGCTGTATGGGTGCACAGCAGGGCTCTAGATTTAAACTGCAAAATATGAATTTTGCAGGCCTGAATTGGCAGACATGGATTTTAGGTACCATGTTGCATTAAAAAAAATTCTGAGTTCCCCAGAAATTTAAAACCCAAAGAAGTGACCCCATTTTGGAAAGTGCACCCCTGTACGAACATTTTAAGGGGGGAAAGGGTACTTTTCAGCAAACAGGTGTCTCACAGAAGGCAGAAACCCTTGTCAAAGGATTTACACGCACTTTGCTGTGAAAATGAAAAAAAATACAACCAGACCCCAATGTTTCACTTTCACAAGGGGTAAGAGGCGAAAATGCACCTCAGTATGTGTCACCCATTTTCTCCCCATTCTGAAAACACATATGTGCTTGTAGCCTGCTGTATGGGCGCACAGCAGGCAAACTGCAAAATATGGATTTTGCAGGCCTGAATAAATAGACATGGATTTTAGGTGCCATGTCGCATGTTTAAAACTTCCTGAGGTCCCCAGAAATTTAAAAAAAAATAAGAAGTGACCCCATTTTGGAAAGTGCACCCCTTTACGAACATTTCAAGGGGTGGAAATGGTACTTTTCAGCAAACTCGTGTCTCACAGAAGGCAGAAACACTTGTCAAAAGGATTTAAAAGCGCTGGGTTGTGAAAGTGAAAAAATACAACCAGACCCCAATTTTTTACTTTCACAAGGGGTAAGAGGAGAAAATGTACCCCAGTAGGTTACCCATTTTCTCCCCATTCTGGAAACACCCCGTATGTGCTTGTAGCCTGCTGTATGGGCGCACAGCAGGGTTCTAGAGGCAAACTGGAAAATATAGATTTTGCAGGCCTGAGTAAACAGACATCGATTTTAGGTGCCATGTCGCATGTTTAAAAATTCCTAAAGTATGGGGATCTGAAACTGCTGCAGATGAGCCAAAAGTCACTGCAGCTGTTCCAGATCTTTAGTAAAAAGCACTGATTTATGTGGTAGTACCACAAGTTCCAGCCAACAACCAGCAGCACAGAAGGGCACAGGTCCTCTCTGTAAGCAGTCACCAAGCTAGAATGGCTGCCTGCAGAGGGGCAACAACTGTTCTTTCAGCTGCATAGCGCTGCCATTGGCTGGAGCGTTGTTCCAGCCAATCGCAGCGCTGGGAGGGGGCACCAGTGTCTGGTGTCCCTTCCTGACCTAGGAGGTGACATGGGCTGATGTAGTCAGCCCCTGCGACCTCTAGCAAAGCCCCCCTGCAGCACCATACCATTGCGCGGTGACCAGCGTTAACCATGACGTACTATTACGTCAAGATGCGGGAACACACTGACTTATAGTACATCATGTGTCGGGAAGGGGTTAAACACTTCTCTTTTTTAAACCACAACTTGGTTGGTTTACTTTATTCCAATATTCTGCACAAAATTTTTGAACCTTGAACCCTTTTCTTCTCAAAACTATCTAGTGAGGCATTAAAACAGGTCTAAAACACGTCATAAGGGTCCATTCACACATCCGTAGTGTATTTCAGATCTGCAATACACCCGACCGGCACCCCCATAGAACTGCCTATTCTTGTCCGCAACTGCAGACAAGAATAGGACATGTTCTATTTTTTTCCGGAGCCGCGGACTGGAAGATCGGGGGCGCGCTCTGGAAATGTGGATGCAGACAGCACACTGTGTGCTGTCTGCATCCATTCCTGCCCCATAGAGAATGAATGTGTCTGCACCCGTTCTGCAGAATTGCGGAACGGGTGCAGACACATTCATGGACGTGTGAATGGACCCCAAATCTGGCACATGGCACTTTTAGTTTAGTAAAGCTTACCCAGTGACTATGAAGAGCATCACAGGATGACAAGAACTTGTCATCTTGTTTGAAATTAGGCGTTTCTGACTTATCTTGATCTCCTACAAGGAGCATGAATGGCAAGTTACAACCAGTAGTGGCTGAGACACTAAGAATACTTTGTAAGCTATGGCTATGTGGCGACAATGGCCGCGCAACAGTTGTACTGGCCAGGATCACTGGGGTATTGCAGTGTAACAGTGATCCCATAAAAATGAATGGAGCTGCAGCATGACACGCATGTTTGCTGTGACCATGTTTGCAAAAATTCCAACAGCATTTCTACGCGACCATCGCTATAATGCGATGGCCCTGCGATCCTGGCCGCGACAGTTTTGTGACCAGTGTCGCCATGTAGCTGTAGCCTAAGGGTTGTCACTAAAAGTGTAGCTGCATTGACTTATCCGCTTCTTCAAAGTTTACTAGAGGCAGATCAGGTTCTATGGTAACTGTTACACCAGAGCCACATCTGCAAGGTGGTGCCCATCGTAGAAAAGGAGCTTTATAGGCGAGACTTCAGTTTCCAACAGTTGCTTGCCAAGCAGTTCTGCCTCCACAGCAGCATCTCCTCATATCAGTTCTAAACTGTAGACTGGAGAGCTGGCATTGTAAATCAATGAAGCTACAATTTTAATATATAGGAATGCATGGTCACGTCACCGTTGGATCCAGAATTTAAAGGGAATCGGTCAACAGTGACCTCCCTATCCAGCTGTTTGCATAGACACATAGCTGTCGTTCTGATTAAAATGCTATTTTTCTTTTGTTGAGCCGAGGCTCTGTTCATAACTTATACTTCTTAATATGCAAATTAGGTGCAATGAGGGCGTCACCATACCATATCTTGTTGCACCGAAGCTCCAATCCTTTCTTTGACCAGCCCCTCAACTGCTTTGCCACTGCCTGGTTCTGTCATTCAAAACAGCAAGGGAGGTGCTAAACAGACAAATGAGTGGAGTTTAGGTACAACAGGAGCAATGGTGATGCCCCCAATGCACTAATTTACATATTAAGACGTATCCTAACTTGATAACGGAGCCTCAGATCAACAAAAGCAAAAGCTTTTATTATTATTGTGACTTTGCAAACAGTTGGATAAAGTCGTCGCTGATGACAGATTCCCTTTAAATATGGGATAAAAAAATGCCAGGAACAATTGAATTAATAATCATGAAATTAAATGAATAGCCCCATACTACAGTGCATAATACATCAGTCATAATGATGTAAAATAATCACCGTACCAATGCAATGAAACCAGAGTCCAATGAATACTACTACATACTGTACATTATCCATAAATAGTACTATAGTGTCCACATCATTTAATACACAGCTTTATGAATATGTAGCTTCAATACCCTGACCAGTCATTCTGCCAAGATCTGTAAGTCTGATGACCCTTAGAACAAAATAATAAATATAACAATATAGGGTTAAACCCTGGAGCAGAAATCACATTTTTGATCAAAGGATAGTTCGTATATTTATGTAGAGAAGGCAATAACCAAATATTACCCCCTGGAAACGGAAAGAGAGAATGATCAGGCTTTCTAATCTTTTCCATAAATGCAGTGATTGAGCCCTCTGTATCCAAACGATCTAACACTACAAGACAGTAGGCATGTGGAGTCAGCTTTACCATCACCCTATTGTAAAGCTTAAATGGGTTAATATTCAGAGATATGAGTGCGCCGAAGTGTGTCACCGAGTCCTCTATAATTACTGGGTATTTTAATTGGTTTGCGGCAGATGGTAGCGAAACTAAGCCTTAAATCTGGGTTACACTAACACATTTTCAGTAATTTTATAAGTGTGACTGTAAATCTATGGATAATCATTTCAATGCTTAATCTGTAGTATGCTGAAAAGACAACTGCATAGCCATCATGCTGTGAGTTCGGGTCAGTTAATCCTGCAGTCGGTCCATCACACCCGTATAATACGGCAGGTGAAGCAGCTCTAAGGTTGAGAACACATGGGGCGGTATTGACAATGCGTTTTTTTTTTATTTTATTGATTGATATGGTATTGCAGGGAAACAGATGTTTCGGTCACAAAAAAACTGCTGTTTTTCCCAAAAAAATAGCCATTTAACAATCCATTAGAAAAGCACAGCGGCTGAATCACAGCTACATCAATGCCAGCTCGTGTAGCCTCACCGTTAGGTCATATCCCCCCTTTCTGAGCTCTCTAACTGCAATGTAAAATGCTATAAAGAAAAAAGGATCCAATATATAGACATAACATGGAAAGCATTCATCTGACAGCTATCTAAAGTGTAAGGGCACCTAAAAAGGGGTTATGCCATGACTGATGTTCAAAAAATAAAAATAAAAATATCTTAACACTCAAAAAGAGAAACAATATAAAATATTGTAGTTTGATACCTTTTAATGGCCAACTAAAATAAATTATGATATAAAGGCAAACTCCCAAGACTGAGGTCCCTTTTTTAGGCCAGAAACAAGGAGCCTCAAAAGCTTGCCTTATAATATATTTATTTTAGTTAGCGTTTCTCTTCTTGAGAGCATCAAGACTTCTTACTACTGGCTTACACGGTAGCAAACTTTTTTCTGGATGTAAAAAATGAATATAAGCCATCATATAGTACATGACAATCTTTCTAATAACAAAGCTAGAACCAGCCCTGTACCTCACATGGGTGCTCTGCTAGATTATCTTCAGGCTGCCAGCTTAAGGGGTGTGTCCTTTCTGCTGCAGCTCTCTCCATGTAATGGTCACAGCTTCTAACAGAACATATGGCTGGTGGCAGTTGAAGATTTAAACTGAGCACGTTCAACCAGAAACGGACCAAAAAATAAAGGAAAAGAACAAACAGCAGGTGGCGCTATACAGATACATTTTATTGAATAACTCAGTGGCTATGCTACATTTTTAATTACATGCAATTACAAAAGTATTGCTGGTGTGGAAAATGTAGAATACGTTTCGTGACAACGCCTTTAACCCCACCATACTAATATCGTCCCACACCACAGTGTTTTATAAAGGACACTAAAAAAAACAGGGCCTGGAGGTTATAAGATACCCTGAAAATAAACCAGCAGGAACCCCGGGCATATGTTCTGTGTGCACTGCCCCCCTCCCCACCCCCGCTAGCTGGGTCAATGCACACATGTTTGTGTACTGTGGCCATAGCTGCCCCAAATCTCTCTCTATACATTATATAATGGCATGGAATGTATTGTAGGTTAGCATAAGCTGGCAGTAAAGTATAGCACTATACAGAGGAGGGTGGCCTCTCTTTCCATGTCCTTGTAGGACAACTTTGCTGTGCTTTTTCCTAGAATTGCTGCACTGATTTATAGCCTCAACCTCCACTATCTCCAAAAGTGTCCCTGAAGGAATGAATACAAAGGACAATAAAACACTTCCATTATCTTCCATACAACACATATCCATGAACATTCTGAAAATAAACCGTAATATTAGAACTATCACATCTGTATGAACAAATTGGAATATATACTTCTAAGAAAAGCCACAGAGCATCAAAGTGGATACAAAGTCAAAAAGGAAATACAAGGCAGGAATCCGTCATCAGAAAATTACTTATCAATTAAATCAAGTTTCTATGCTAAACAGAGGTTTTTTAACTTGATGATTTTTTTAATTTCCATATCCCTATCTATATTCAACCCCTTCATGACCAGCAGATAATTTTTTTCAGTTTTTGCCTCACCATGTTTAAGCAGCAATAACTTGAAATATTTTTTCACCGACATGGCTGTATGAGGCATATTTTTATACAGTAGAAATTACAGGGTTTTTGGTGCTGTTTGAGTGTATAAATAAATTCCTTTAGAATTTTTAGACTTGAGTCAAATATAGAAAAGAATTTTTGACATGGCTTTATTTTACTTTATACTGTACACAGGTTTCTTTGTTTTTGCCTTTACGTAATGTACAATAAAATGTATTTTATGTAAAATACAATATTTATTGTTTTTTAAAATCCCATTAAGGAATTACTGTCTTACAAAATTATTTTATACTTGCTGTATAAATAGGGTTGAGTGAATAGATTTGTTTGTCTGAAGGTGCCGGCAGATTAACATGGCCACACACGTCATGCAGTCACAAATTCTCATACATGAGCTGTAAGTTTGAGTATCGGCGCTTGCACAAAAGATCTGCCTGGTAACCCGAATCAGTGATTGTGCATATTTGTTGATGTGGATTCATTTTGACATCACGCATGCGCCGATAGAGATGGCCTTACAGATTGCCCGGCGGTCGTTTCGTGGCGAACTTTGCGTGTTCGTGATTCGCGCCCGCCATATTCTTTTACCTTGTGAAGAACTGTGACCCATGACACATCCATCAGGTGGTACAGGACAGCCAATTGAGACATTTCAGCACATGGACATACCCCCTACCTTATAAATAAACCTGATCTGGCCGCCATTTTACATTCAGTGTTTTGCCAGTGTAGGGAGAGGTTGCTGTGTGGAGCAGGGACAGGCTGTTAGGGACTCCAAACGCTAGCTAATAGGGCCACAAAAGTCTTTTTAAGGACTGGTATAGGTGTGCTATCGATAGGTGTGATACACAGAGGGGTACGATATACTTAGAATATACTTTTATAATGAGTCAAAAACACAGATGTATATAGTGATCACCTTGAAGTCAGGGGCTTACTAGGGCCATTTTTATATAGGGTAAGGTTCCGGATGGGGTCGCTCTTATCAGGGCGGGTGGTCTGTGGTTAGGCCAGACTAGCACCCTGCTGTAGGGCAATATCAGGGACAGTTCTTTGCCCACCCTGTCCTTCAATACCACATCATCATCTAGACCAGGGATAGATGTTTTTTGCTTTCCCTCCTGGATTCATCGACGTGCACTGGAACCCCCCGGATTGTGGTAGGACAAATGGTTTCTCATTTGGTGCCGCCGAGCACCTGATTTAGTGCCGCCGAGCACTTGTTATTGCCTACCACATCTATGCTTTTTCTTAACTTTAATCATTTAATTATTAAACTATAGGCCGGTAAGTTTAACATCTGTTGTGGGTAAACTGTTTGAAGGTTTTCTGAGAGATGCTATCTTAGAGCATCTTAACGGAAATAAGCAAATAACGCCATATCAGCATGGCTTCATGAGGGATCGGTCATGCCAAACTAATTTAATCAGTTTCTATGAGGAGGTAAGTTCTAGACTTGACAGCGGCGAATCAATGGATGTCGTATATCTGGACTTCTCCAAAGCATTTGACACTGTACCACATAAAAGGTTAGTATATAAAATGAGAATGCTTGGACTGGGAGAAAACGTCTGTATGTGGGCAAGTAACTGGCTGAGTGATAGAAAACAGAGGGTGGTTATTAACGGTACATACTCAGATTGGGTCACTGTCACTAGTGGAGTACCTCAGGGGTCAGTATTGGGCCTTATTCTCTTCAATATATTTATTAATGTTCTTGTAGAAGGCTTGCATAGTAAAATATCAATTTTCGCAGATGACACTAAACTGTGTAAAGTAATTAACACTGAAAAGGACAGTATACTACTACAGAGGGATCTGGATAGATTGGAGGCTTGGGCAGATAAGTGGCAGATGAGGTTTAACACTGACAAATGTAAAGTTATGCACATGGGAAGGAATAATGCAAGTCACCCGTACATACTAAATGGTAAAACACTCGGTAACACTGACATGGAAAAGGATCTAGGAATTTTAATAAACAGCAAACTAAGCTGTAGAAACTAGTGTCAGGCAGCTGCTGCCAAGGCCAATAAGATAATGGGTTGCATCAAAAGCGGCATAGATGCCCATGATGAGAACATAGTCCTACCACTTTACAAATCATTAGTCAGACCACACATGGAGTACTGTGTACAGTTCTGGGCTCCTGTGAACAAGGCGGACATAGAGCTGGAGAGGGTCCAGAGGAGGGCAACTAAAGTAATAACTGGAATGGGGCAACTACAGTACCCTGAAAGATTATCAAAATTAGGGTTATTCACTTTAGAAAAAAGACGACTGAGGGGAGATCTAATTACTATGTATAAATATATCAGGGGTCAGTATAGAGATCTATCCCATCATCTATTTATCCCCAGGACTGTGACTGACGAGGGGACATCCTCTGCGTCTGGAGGAAAGAAGGTTTGTACACAAACATAGAAGAGGATTCTTTACGGTAAGAGCAGTGAGACTATGGAACTCTCTGCCTGAGGTGGTGATGGTGAGTACAATAAAGGAATTCAAGAGGGGCCTAGATGTATTTCTGGAGTGTAATAATATTACAGGCTATGGCTACTAGAGAGGGGTCGTTGATCCAGGGAGTTATTCTGATTGCCTGATTGGAGTCGGGAAGGAATTTTTTATTCCCCTAAAGTGAGGAAAATTGGCTTCTACCTCACAGTTTTTTTTTTTGCCTTCCTCTGGATCAACTTGCAGGATAACAGGCCGAACTGGATGGACAAATGTCTTTTTTCGGCCTTATGTACTATGTTACAAATAAATTTTTATTTTGAGGGATACCTTTTCCATTCACACGTCCGCAAAATGGGTCCGCAATTTTGCGGAACGGGTGCAGACCCATTAATTTTCAATGGGGCTGGAATGTGCTGTCCGCATCCGCGGATCCACATAATTTGCGGATCGCACTTATCTGCAATTGCAGACAAGATTAGGCGTTTTCTATTATAGTGCCAGCGATGTGCGGTCCAAAAATTGCGGAATGCACATTGCCGATGTCCATGTTTTGCGGATCCGCAAAACACTTACGGACGTGTGAATGGACCCTCATAGTAAAATTATTAAAGGTTACGTTTTATCTTTATGTACATTCTAATGGATTGCCTTCCTTGTACAATGTTATAATATACTTTCTATGTTAGAAAGTATAATATAGTGCATTTGTATTGTGCGGCAGTTGTGTGCGGTTCTGCTGAGATACTGCAGGTATATAGAGGGACAAGCGTTATTGGAACAAATCATTTCTACTGGTGTGATATACCAGTCCCCCCCCCCCCAAAAAAAAACAGATTGAAGCGGGGTGTTACATACCAATATACTTTCTTTATAGTGCATTTGGGTACTGTATAGTGCATTTCCGCATGCGCGTACGTGAAAATTACGTTGACGATATTTCGCATTTAAAAAAATGAATGGAGATCGCAAATTCGAATAATGTATCTGGTATGTCACTGTCCATGTTGTGGGACTATTTGTGCACTTCTAGTAATTATTTCTTGGCTGCAAATATGAGCTGAAGGTTTTTCAGGTTCGCCTGCCATTAAAATGAATGGGACCCGCCACAAACTTGCGGTTCGCGAACATTTGATCGCATTCGCGAACCATCCCGGCAGATGTTCCTCCATCACTAACCTTAAATATATGTCAAGACTTCCTGTTCTTTGAGAGCAACCACATGAGCTATAGACACGATGGGCAGGAGTTGATTCATTGACTTTTATGGGAGTGTAAACAGGGGCGATATCAGTCGTCGTAATTCTGCCTGTGTTAATAAAAATGATGGCTACTGAAAAGTTAAAGGCCCTTTACATGGGGCAAGTATCAGGAAGGAGCATACCTATGAATGCTCATTACCGATATTTGCAATGTGTAAAGGTGCTGGCAATTACCTGATGAACAAGCAAACGCAGTGAAAGCATTGCTGATGCAGTCACCTAGACTGTTTCTAGGCAGGAGATCGTGCTGTCTAAACAGAAATCTGCTGCCCAGCATTTGCAGTACCGATCCCTCATCCCCATGCAATGGAAGCAATTGCTACATATTCAGCTTTCACCTCCTCTGACAAGCAGGCAATTATCAGGAACAAACAGATCGTCCCCAATAATTGCCTGCTCTGTTGGACTCTGAGGGCCCGTGTAACAGGAAATCTTTACATATTACTAGACCTAGTGGCCAGTGAGAACTGCAGAATTTTACATATCTTTTAAAGGGAACCTGTCACCGGGATTTTGTGCATAGAGCTGAGGACATGGGTTGCTAGATGGCCACTAGCACATCATTTTGTGATGACTTATTCTCTTTAAAGGGACCTGCAGCTTTCCAAAATATTTTTAGTAAATGCTTGTATTCAAGAATATATGCCCCTTCACAGTCTGAAAACACTGAATGGACAGTGTCAAGTGTGCAGGGACTCACCGAGGAGAATGGTAACACCCAATTGTTAATTTATTCATTATTTTTAATTTATTTTTTGCCTCATCCATCAAGGTGTGCGGCTTACTGGAAAGTAGCATAGCCTTGTGGGAAATGAGGTGTGGCTTAAATGCAACATCATGCGTGTGAAAAACGCACCAACAATTTGGCAGATTTTTTTTTTTGGAGTAAATTAAGCCAACAAATAGGTGATGTAAAGTAAAAGAGGACCTTTCATTACAATAAAAAAAATCTAAACTAAGTATACAGACATGATCAAAGGCGTGTAATATTTGCTGATGGTGATAAGAATGGGAGGGCTTTGGCGTTCCTGGCCAGGACTGAGTCGCCCCAGACGGTGGTCCCACACATTACTTGCGGGGATGGCTCAAGGGTATATCAACCGGAGGACATATGTGAGCAATTTGCTCAATTTTACAGGGACCTGTATAGCTCCAAAATTGCGATGACCCCAGATGAGATCCGGTCTTTCCTTCAGAACATCCCCCTTACTACATTGGCTAGAGAAGACAGTAGCTTTTTGGAGGCAGCTATTGATGTGGGAGAAATTAAAGCGGCAATCAGTGATATGGCAGCAGGGAAATCACCTGGTCCGGACGGGTTCCCAGTCGAATGGTACAGACTAGACGTTGAATTGTACTCTACACGTCTACTGAATCTTTTTAACTACGCACATGATTCTGGTGGACTGCCTCTATCCTTTGGCGAGGCTACCATTGTGGTAATTCATAAAGCTGGGAAGCCTCCGGACCACTGTGCATCATATAGACCTATTTCCCTGCTGAACACCGATGCCAAGATCTTAGCTAAGATCCTGGCCAAGAGGCTTAATCAGGTAATCTTATCCATTATTGACCCTGACCAATCTGGTTTTATGCCCGGGAAAACAACGGATATCAATCTTAGGAGGTTATTTACGTTATTTATGCAGGTCAGGCATGATAATGCAGGGTCAAGGGTCCTGGCATCTCTCGATAACGAGAAAGCCTTTGACTCGGTAGACTGGCATTTTATTTGGGAGACAATGGCCCGACTTGGTTTTCCTCACTCCTTCATTCAATGGGTCCAGTTACTGTATCAGGCACCTTCAGCGCGCATCAGAGTAAATGGGTCTCTTTCCCGACCATTTAAATTATACAGAGGTACAAGGCAGGGTTGCCCCCTGTCCCCGTTGTTGTTCGCTCTGATAATGGAACCTCTTACTCAATTGATAAATAATAGCTCCTTGATAGAGGGGTGGACGGTGGCTGGGATACAGGAGAAGGTTTCGCTATACGCGGATGACTTGTTGGTGTACTTAGCTGACCCTGGCCTATCCTTAGAAACTTTGCTAGATGTGGTGAATGGATATGGTAGGTTCTCAGGGCTACGAGTGAACTGGGCTAAATCGAGCTTATGTATAGTGGACAGTGAAGAAGCGATAGAGATATCTCCAGTATCCCCCCTGAAAGTGGTAGACAGCTTTCTATATTTGGGGATCCACATACATAGAGACCCTCGGAAATTTTGCCATCTGAACCTGAGGCCCACTATGGAATATGTCACACGCAAGTTGGAAGCATGGGAAAATCTCCCCTTGACTTTAATAGGAAGGATCAACATCTTTAAAATGGTGTTACTACCGAAACTGTTATATATATACAGAGCGGCTCCAGTGAGGGTACCGAAATCCCACTTTGATGTCATAGATAAGGTTATGTCCCGATTCCTATGGTGTCTTTGGAACCCTAGGATAGCAAGGAAGACGTTGAAGGCATCCTACTTGCAGGGTGGTCTACAACTTCCTGACTTATATGTTTATTACATAGCGACACGCCTGATGTATGCTTCCTGGTGGATTAGAGCAGACTCCAATAATCCGGCGGTGGTGCTGGAGGCGGCGTTAGTGGGTTCGTATGAAGCTCTAACAAACTTGGTCTACAGGGGAGGTGGTTCTTTGTTGAGTGGGACATACACAGAAGCTATGATAACGGTTATAGAAGCCTGGGCAAAGTTTGTAAATACACATATGGACACCCAAGCAGGGGATATCTGGTCTCCGTATATCCCACTATGGCGTAACAGGCATCTCCCTGAGCTTTTACACTTGCCAGACTTTGAATTTTGGCCTAGGAAGGGGCTTAAATATCTGACGCAGCTATTCCAGGATGGGGTCTTTCGCTCCTTTGGGGATTTGCGGTCGGACTTCCTGTTGCCACAGACGAGCTTTTACTGGTTCCTCCAACTGAGACACGCTTGTGAGAAACAGTTCCACTCCTTGTCCCTAAGCTTGGAGTGCGGTCCTCTGGAATCGATAGCCAGAAGGAAACAACCATATAAACCAATTTCTTCCTTTTATGGTGAAATTATTAAAATGCAGGACTCTCCTATCCAGCGATCATTTGTTAAGTGGTCGGCGGATATCCCAGAGTTGGAGGATTCTCACTTGGAGGAATGGCGTCTAGGGTGGAGGAGGTCTGTCGTGAGCTCTCGAGATCAACTTATTCAGGTCAAATGGATGCATAGGGTGTATCTGACTCCGGTACGTTTATATCAGATGCGGCAGATACCAAGTCCTGGATGCGACAGATGTGGAAGCGACAGAGGATCCTTTTTCCACATGGTTTGGTCCTGTCCGGCCTTACAAAATTATTGGAAGGGGGTGTGTAATTTCATTAATGTTAAACTGGGCTTACCAGGGATATGTGATCCTATTGTTTGTGTTCTGGGGCTAGTTGCTGATGCGACTCCTTCCAAATATTGTAGAATTCTCCTACGGCTCTTAACGTTCTATGGTAGGAAGAATATACTCTTGAATTGGAAGCCTCCCAAGTGTCCCACGATAAGCCAATGGGTACAACTAATTAACAACGATCTCCAGATGTACAAGTTGACCTATGAAGCGAGAGGAACCCCTGATCGGTTTGACAAAATCTGGGGTATATGGGTACAGGCGGAGGGCACAGTTTGAGATCCATTACTGGTTGGGGCTGTGCCACCCAAGTGTGTGTGTGGACGTATGGATGTGAGTGGGTGTGAGCAGACATCTATTTCCCTTCCTTTTTTATGACAACAAGAATGTTTTGTATCCAAATGCATTTAAGTCTCTTACTGTCGTATATTATGACACTGATGGAATTGTCTGATCTTGCTCACGTGTATGACTGTATTGCAGTATTGTTTTTTCCCTATGGGATTGTTGTACTATTTTGAAAATGTTAAATAAACGCTATTAAAAAAAAAAGTATACAGACATGGAGAGCGGCGCCCAGGGATCTCCCTGCGCGCCGCTCCGTTCTCCCGGTATCTTCAGATTTTCGGCTCAACTGGGAGGAACCCGTTCTTGTTCTCCTGGGCGTCTCCTTCTCATAGCCTGGGAGAAAAAAAAACTCAGGCTATGAGCAGAGTGCTGCGATTGGCCAGCGCTACAGCCTGGGAGAAGGAGACGCCCAGGAGAACTAGAGCAGGCTCCTCCCGGTTGAGCCGAACATATGAAGATACCGGAGCCTATACCAGGAGAACGGAGCGGTGCCCAGGGATAATAGTAAGTGCAGGGAGATCCCTGGGCGCCGCTCTCCATGTCAGCATACTTAGTTTAGATTTTTGATCATAATGAAAAGGTCCTCTTTAAAGTAGGCAGATTAAAGTTGTACCAGAATTATCACCCAGCAAAGACGGGCATAAATCTGACGCAGTTTGAGATTGCCTAGTCTGGGTTATGAAGGCCAAAGCTGTCTATAGTATATAGCTTCTATGGTAGATCTTAAGTACAGTGAAAGAGTTCTTGGATAAAATTTGCCCTTGACACCAACCAACTGCCCACCATTCTTTTCTAGCTTTTTTAGGCTGTGCTGTTGAGCCATTAGGTTGGTTTCACACCTGCGGTGTGAATTCCAGCAGGCTGTTCCGGTAGAGAATAGCCTGCCCGAATTCACCAGATCCGGCACTGCTGAATGCCAACGGAATGCCCGCCGGTCTCATTAAGTATAATGGGCTCGGTCGGAGATCTGGCCACATTCCAGCAGACAATGTGGAGGATCGGCTGGACACAAACCACTGCATGCTGCAGTTCCTGGTGATGTCTGCCACAATACCCCGACTTTTGTGAGGCACTGTCATGTGCACCTGGAAGTCTGCATAGGAAAATCCACTGATAAACTTCAGCTTTAGCATATAAAAGCAGAGGGGATTTTGGAACCACTGATGTCATGCATTTCAAACTAAGGCTTCTTTCACAATAGCTTTAGGCTTGTCCGGCAGGGGAACAGCCTGCCGGATCCATACTAACGCTTGTGCTGCCGGAAGTCCGTGCCGGCCCCATTCACAATAATGGGGACATCTGGGAGATGTGGCCGCAGCACGGCAAACATACCGATTGACGGCCGGACAAAAAACGCAGCGTGCTGGAACAGCCTGCCGGACAAGCCTAACGCTAGTGTGATAGAAGCCTATGTATGTATAGAGTGTATGTAACTTCAGTGAAGTTTTAATTTTTGACTACAGTCTCCCTATAAAGTATCATTATAAATGTTTCCCTTATTCTCTTATCCGTAAAATCTAAGAATTCATCCCTCTTTTACAGAGTAGTGTTTTTTTTAAACTAAACCTATGAGCACTTTAAAGGGGATTTCCACCTTTTAGATACTGATGTCCCATCTTCCAGATAGGGCATCAATATCAGATCGGTGGAGGTCTGACACTGGTGGCAAAACAGCTGATAAGTGGGGGTGCTGGGTGTCGGACCTCCACTAATCTCATTTATTTTTTTGGGAGCTGAGAAACCCCTTTAATGTTCACAAAATTTGTTGCCGACATTTCTGCCACTGTTTCATATCTCTGAATGTGGTTTAGTAAAAGTCCATGCAAATGTTGCAGAAACAGCCACATTCAGATGTTCATAAGTAAACACACTCTTATGCTGCCTGACCTATGGAATTATTAAGTGGAGGAGGGCTCGGTACTTGCTGTGTCCTAGTACCGATTTACTGATTTATAAATCAATATAATTAATTTTCTCAGCCTCTATCCAATGCTTTATGAGACCTCCTTAACACACTATTTTGTCAGCATTTTAAAACAACTTTGAAGGGGTTATCCGACCCCTGAAGCGACCCTAATATGCCTTACTTACATGGCTTCACGGCACAGGTGTTGCTCCTGTTCCCCACACGGCCACTGCCGCCATCTTCCTGTGTGCGGATGAAAACATCTGGTGTCGGGGGGAGTGGAAAGAGCCAGGGAGGCTTGTCCCCATCACCGCCTGCTATTGGCTGCCCAACCCCCCCTGCCCCCCGAATGTTTTCATCCACGCATGGGGAGAAGCAGCGGCAGCTGTGCAGGGCCCAACAGCATCACGGGTGCCAGGTAAGTACATTGTGTGTGAGGGACTTGGCCATATGGGGGCGCATTTCAGGGGTCGGAGAACCCCATTAAGTTGCAAGTGTTTTTAGAGTGGTATTTCTTTTGCTTTCTAACATGTACACATATTTTATTAGCATTGTGGAAGTCCTGTAAAAGAACCTCGTGGGAAAAATTGGCAGAACCCAGAGCATTCTGCATTTTGAAAAAAGCAACTGACCTTAAAAAAAAATAAAAAAAAAAAAAAAAAGGCAGCAAATGTTGTACCGTTTTCTATATTTTGCCAAGGGCTTTAATAAAATATGAAGCTACAGAATTTTTGAACCAAAGAGTTGAAAAACTTGAAAAAAAAAAAACTGCATGAAAAACATAGCAAAGTGTTGTGTGCCTAAAAGTACTGGGTAGTTTAGAGAGTTTGCCATGTAAGCTCCTGGACAACATATAATTTAGGGAGCATGGACTGTTTGCTGGAACATGCATGGTATCCCAGAACACACATTCTTTCTGTCCGATACTTAATGATGAGCAGCTATAGCTTTCTTTATAAAGAACACAATTGTAATGTTTAGCATACTTCTTATCCTCAGACAAGATACTAAACTATGTATATATATGGTATTTACCCTTCTGACAACATCTTCTTCACCCGTTCTCGTTCTGTACTGAACTCCATCTCTGCACTCTGGCTCCTGAAGAGCTTCTCATCTCCTGGTCCATTGATGTTAATGATCGGAGAAGGTACTATCTAGAGAGCAACAAAAAATAAATAAAAGATGTTGAACTAAAGACCTTTAGGTAAGTCACAAGTAACTCCTTGTCAAAAAAAGATAAAATTCGTGACACACTGGAAGTGACTTTTTAACCACAAAACTCACATCTTCATATATGCTGAGAAGATGGCATTTAACTGGCATTACAATGCCCTAGTGAACACATGACATCAATATTGTTCTGCTGTGTGTCTGGGCAGCATAGACAATATAACATAGGCCTAACAAGATGCCATCTCATTCAGTTTTCCTCATGTATGTCTGATAGACTTGTATTTAGGTCAGTTTCACACAGCCATAATGCAGCAACATTTTAAGGTTAAAGATATTTAAAGAGGTTCTCTGGGTTAAAGATATTTGCGCCAATGGTTTTCCGAGTACAAACACAGATCTCTAATATGAAAATCTGTCAGTCTTACCATAGCCAACATGAATCTCTTGATAAGTTGATATGTATCAGAAAATGACCTATTGCTTAAATCCTATTTTTATGTTACATATAATTTTTATTTTTTTTGATGATGCCATTTTTAATTTTCCATGTCAATATCTGTATTAAAAACCATAAAATCCTGCAGTTTTTGCACTGGCCACTAAGCCTAGTGTGTGTAATTATATTTCACTACATCACAGAAACAACTGAAACAAAGATCTAAAAGCAGTTTAGCAGCAAACTTTGTGAAAACTAATATTTGTGTCATTCTCAAAACTTTTGGCCACGACTGTAGATTTTTATTTCTTGAACATGATTTTGGGGGCAGCCCTCTTGCCTGAACGGTTGTAAACGTCATGTAAAGGTACACTTTACAGTAGCCATATGGGCTATAGACACAATGGACAGGAGCTGAATCATTGACTTCTATGGGAGAGTTTTCCAGGCATGGTCTGCGACTTATGCAGAGGTCAGGAGGGAGTAGATAAGCTGTGATATAACTTGTTGTGAATGGTGGATTATGTGTTCTTACAACTGTGTATATACAGTCGTTGCCAAAAGTTTTGAGAATGACACAAATATAAGTTTTCACAAAGTTTGCTGCTAAACTGCTTTTAGATCTTTGTTTCAGTTGTTTCTGTGATGTAGTGAAATATAAATTACACGCACTTCATACGTTTTAAAGGCTTTTATCAACAATTACATGACATTTTGGCTAAGTTCACACGAACGTGTGACCCGTGCCTGTGCTGCGGCCCGCAAATAGCGGGCCGCAATGCACGATCGCCGGCCGTAGGTCAGCCGCATCGGATCGAGGACCCATTCACTTTAATGGGTCCGCGATCCGGCCGTTCCGCTAAAAGATAGGACTTGTTCTATCTTTTAGCGGAACGGAAGTACGGGACGTAACCCCACGTAGGCACTGCGTAGTGCTTCCGAGGGGTTACGTCCTGTGCGGCCGTTCCGCGATTCCGGACCCATTGAAGTGAATGGGTCCGCATCCGTGATGCGGAATTCACACGGAACTGTGGCCGTGGATTGCGGCCCGCGATTTGCGGGCCGCAATACGGCCACAGATCACACACGTTCGTGTGAACTTAGCCTTATGCAAAGAGTCAGTATTTGCAGTGTTGGCCCTTCTTTTTCAGGACCTCTGCAATTCGACTGGGCATGCTCTCAATCAACTTCTGGGCCAATTCCTGACTGATAGCAACCCATTCGTTCATAATCACTTCTAATTGGAGTTTGTCCGAATTAGTGGGTTTTTGTTTGTCCACCCGCCTCTTGAGGATTGACCACAAGTTCTCAATGGGATTAAGATCTGGGGAGTTTCCAGGCCATGGACCCAAAATGTCAACGTTTTGGTCCCCGAGCCACTTAGTTATCACTTTTGCCTTATGGCACGGTGCTCCATCGTGCTGGAAAATGCATTGTTCTTCACCAAACTGTTGTTGGATTGTTGGAAGAAGTGGCTGTTGGAGGGTGTTTTGGTACCATTCTTTATTCATGGCTGTGCTTTTGGGCAAAATTGTGAGTGAGCCCACTCCCTTGGATGAGAAGCAACCCCACACATGAATGGTCTCAGGATGCTTTACTGTTGGCATGACACAGGACTGATGGTAGCGCTCACCTTTTCTTCTCCGGACAAGCCTTTTTCCAGATGCCCCAAACAATCGGAAAGAGGCTTCATCGAAGAATATGACTTTGCCCCAGTCCTCAGCAGTCCAGTCACCATACTTTCTGCAGAAGATCAATCTGTCCCTGATGTTTTTTTGGAGAGAAGTGGCTTCTTTGCTGCTCTTGACACTAGGCCATCTTCCAAAAGTCTTCGCCTCACTGTGCGTGCAGATGCGGTCACACCTGCCTGCTGCCATTCCTGAGCAAGCTCTGCACCGGTGGCACTCCGATCCCACAGCTGAATCCTCTTTAGGAGACGATCCTGGCGCTTGCTGGACTTTCTTGGACGCCCTGAAGCCTTCTTAAGAATTGAACCCCTTTCCTTGAAGTTCTTGATGATCCTATAAATTGTTGAATGAGGCGCAATCTTAGTAGCCACAATATCCTTGCCTGTGAAGCCATTTTTATGCAACGCAATGATGGCTGCACGCGTTTCTTTGCAGGTCACCATGGTTAACAATGGAAGAACAATGATTTCAAGCATCACCCTCCTTTTAACATGTCAAGTCTGTCATTTTAACCCAATCGGCCTGACATAATGATCTCCAGCCTTGTGCTCATCAACATTCTCACCTGAGTTAACAAGACTATTACTGAAATGATCTCAGCAGGTCCTTTAACCACCTCCGGACCGCTGTACGCACAGACGCGTCCTGGAGGTGGTTGTTTCATTCCGAGTGGACGCGCCGGCGCGTCCTCTCGCGAGACGCGAGATTTCGGTCTCAGCCGGCCCGCGCATCGCGGGCCGGCAAAAGTTCGAGGAGAATTGCATCAGCAACCTGCCAGCCAATGATCGTCGCTGGCAGGTTGCTGATTTTTAAAAAATCGAATCACAAGCCATATAACAGATCATATTAGTAAATATGATCTGTTATATGGCTTCTCTGCTCCTGTGCTGGTCCTTTTCGTCGGTTGGATCCAGCACAGGAGCAGACTGAACTGTGAGTACACCAAACACTACACCTTAGCCCCAGATCACCCCCCTGCACCCCAATTAACCCTTTGATCGCCCCTGTCAATCACTAGTGAAAGGAAAAAAAGTGATCAGTGTAAACTGTCACTTTTTTTTCACTGGTATTGACTGATAGGTTTTAGGGATAGTTTAGGCCCCTTGGTTAGGTAGTTAGCGTCAGTTATCGCCCACCCCACCGCAGTCACTTTTATTCGCTGATTAGCGTATCGCTAATCAGCATTTGTACTTTTATAGTATCTGTAAGTGATCAAAACTGATCACGGTCAGATCTATAATAGTATTAGTGTCACTTTAGTTCGCCCTCCACCCAAAACGCAGTGTTTGCCCGATCAGGCCTGATCGGTCGCCCACACGTGCGTTCACCCACACCCGCCCCACCGCAGTGACAAAAAATTATTATTTTTTGATCACTGCACATTCACTTTACACGCACTGCGGCGATAAAAAAATCAGTTTTGATATTTTTTATCAACCGCAGCGGCCTCCGGTACTTCACTAGCCTCCCCTTTGTAAGACAGGTTTGCTTTTTTTCTTGGGTAGTCTCAGGGAATACCCCTAAATTTAGTAGTCCAAAATGTCAAACAGGGGGTATTCTTCTGAAGAGGCCTACAGGATTCTGACCCAGTCGGATGAGGAGTGGGAACCCTCATCTGACGAATCTAGCGGGTCAGAATATGAACCTGTAGAAAGCAGTGGCTCTCTGACCCAAAGTTCGGACGAGGAGGTTGAGGTCCCTGGCAGCACCAGGCGTACCCGGCCCCGTGTCGCTAGACCACAGGTTACGCAGGATCCGCTTCAAGAGCAGCAGAGTGGGGCTGTCGCTGCCGGATCACGTGGTGAGGCATACACCAGCAGCGCAGCCCTTCCTGGACCTAGTACCAGCACTGCCGTACAACATGGTGAAGTAGCGAGCACCAGAAGGGCAGTTGAAGCTGGTACGGTGGCACGTGCAGTAGTTACCCCGTCGCAGCCACCGCGCAGACAGGCCCTTCGACCCCCTAGAGTCCCTGAGGTGCTGGCAAACCCTGATTGGCAGTCACCAACTTCAGCCGCACCTGTAGTTCCCCCTTTCACCGCCCAGTCTGGAGTTCGGGTTGAGACGGCTCAAATCGGTTCGGCCCTGGGATTTTTTGAGCTGTTCTTGACTGCGGAGCTCTTGGACTTAGTCGTGGCAGAGACCAACCAGTATGCCACACAATTTATAACCGCAAACCCGGAAAGCTATTATGCCCAGCCTTTCCGGTGGAAACCAGTCCAAGTTTCCGAACTTAAAATTTTTCTGGGCCTTCTCCTCAACATGGGCCTGACAAAAAAACATGAACTGCGGTCATATTGGTCCACGAACCCAATTCATCACATGCCCATGTTCTCTGCTGCTATGTCCAGGACACGATTTGAGACCATCCTGCGTTTTCTGCATTTTAGCGACAACACCACCTCCCGTCCCAGAGGCCACCCAGCTTTTGACCGGCTCCACAAAATTCGGCCCCTCATAGACCATTTCAACCAGAAATTTGCAGATTTGTATACCCCTGAGCAAGACATCTGCGTAGACGAGTCCCTAATACATTTTACCGGGCGCCTTGGCTTCAAACAATACATCCCAAGCAAGCGTGCCCGGTATGGGGTCAAATTGTATAACCTCTGTGAAAGGGCCACAGGCTATACCCACAAATTTCGGATCTATGAGGGAAAAGATCAGACCCTGGAGCCGGTCGGTTGCCCTGACTACCTGGGGAGCAGTGGGAAGACAGTCTGGGACTTGGTGTCACCCTTATTCGGCAAGGGGTACCATCTTTATGTGGACAATTTTTACACAAGTGTGGCCCTCTTTAGGCATTTGTTTCTAGAACGGATTTGCGCCTGTGGCACCGCGCGAACTAGTCGCGTGGGCTTCCCCCAACGGCTTGTAACCACCCGTCTTGCAAGGGGGGAGAGGGCTGCCTTGTGTAACGAAGAACTGCTCGCGGTGAAATGGAGATACAAGCGTGACGTTTACATGCTCTTCTCCATTCACGCAGACACGACAATCCAAATTGAAAGGGCAACCCGTGTCATTGAAAAGCCCCTCTCAGTCCACGACTATAATGCGCTCATGGGAGGGGTGGACTTCAATGACCAGATGTTGGCTCCCTATTTAGTTTCCCGCAGAACCAGACGCTGGTATAAGAAGGTGTCTGTATATTTAATTCAATTGGTGCTGTACAATAGTTTTGTTCTCTACAGTAAGGCTGGGAGAACAGGATCCTTCCTCAAATTCCAGGAAGAGATCATCGCGAACCTCCTTTACCCAGGAGGTTCCGTGGCCCCATCCACCAGTGTAGTTAGCCGTCTACACGAGCGACATTACCCCAGTGTCGTTGCTGGTACCTCAACCCAACCGCCACCCCGAAAAAAATGTTGTGTCTGTAGCAGGAGGGGAATAAGGCGTGACACCCGCTATTTCTGTCCTGACTGCCCTGACCACCCTGCCCTATGCTTAGGTGAGTGTTTCCGGAAGTACCACACACAGGTACACCTAGCATAGGGATTGCATCTCACAGGACAGGCACACAGGGCTATTAGGGCCCTTTTACTCACAGCTGCTGCAAACCTCTCCTTTCACCTGGGATAAAGTGCATAACGTACTTCGCCACATCTTTGGGCGATTTGCGCTTTGCACATTGTCCCATGGGGAAGGAGAGGTTTGTTCTATAAAGGTAAAAAAAACTAAAAAAAAAAAAATTACCGGTAAGTAAAAAAGTTTAAAAAAAGTTAATATGTTCTGTTCTAAAGTTAATAAAGTTATTGCTTTGCGGCCTGCTTTTTTCTTTTTTGTTTTGTTTTTTTACCTTCCAGGTGGACCAACCGATCGACTAGCTGCAGCACTGATGTGCATTCGGACAGAAGCATTGCGCTGCTGTCAGATTACACGCAAGTCGGTGTATGCGGCGCTGCAAGACGAGATTTCTCCTCTGCAGTAAAAGATATGTTTGCCGAGGCATATGAGCTGAGGAGGTGGCGGTGTTCATATACTTTGGCAAACACTTTGTATATATATAAAAAAAAAAATCCCGGCAATGATTTATTCATCCACATCGATTGATGTGAATGGAGAAATCGGGTTTGCCAGGGCATACGAGCTGAAGTGGGTATGGATGTTGGGCGGAGCTCCTATGTCCTGGCAGACGCCTTTCCCCTCCTTTTTCTTTTTTTGGCAGAGATTTTTTCATCCACATTGATCGATGCGAATGAAGAAATCTGTGCCGTTAATTTTTTTCTTTCAGCCCAGAGGCTGAACGGAAAAAAAAAATCTCATTACCTGTATGCTCAATATAAGGAGAATAGCAGAAACTCCTAATGCTGGGCATACATGTAATGATTGCGGAGACCCTCAAATGCCAGGGCAGTACAAACACCCCACAAATGACCCCATTTTGGAAAGAAGACACCCCAAGGTATTCGCTGAGGGGCATATTGAGTCCATGAAAGATTGAAATTTTTGTCCCAAGTTAGCGGAAAGGGAGACTTTGTGAGAACAAAATCAAAAAAATCAATTTCCGCTAACTTGTGCCCAAAAATTTTTTTTTCTATGAACTCGCCATGCCCCTCATTGAATACCTTGGGGTGTCTTCTTTCCAAAATGGGGTCACATGTGGGGTATTTATACTGCCCTGGCATTTTAGGGGCCCCAAAGTGTGAGAAGAAGTCTGGTATCCAAATGTCTAAAAATGCCCTCCTAAAAGGAATTTGGGCACCTTTGCTCACCTAGGCTGCAAAAAAGTGTCACACATCTGGTATCTCTGTATTCAGGAGAAGTTGAGGAATGTGTTTTGGGGTGTCTTTTTACATATACCCATGCTGGGTGAGATAAATATCTTGGTCAAATGCCAACTTTGTATAAAAAAAATGGGAAAAGTTGTCTTTTGCCAAGATATTTCTCTCACCCAGCATGGGTATATGTAAAATGACACCACAAAACACATTCCCAACCTTCTCCCGAGTACGGAGATACCAGATGTGTGACACTTTTTTGCAGCCTAGGTGGCAAAGGGGCCCACATTCCAAAGAGCACCTTTCGGATTTCACAGGTCATTTACCTACTTACCACACATTAGGGCCCCTGGAAAATGCCAGGGCAGTATAACTACCCCACAAGTGACCCCATTTTGGAAAGAAGACACCCCAAGGTATTCCGTGAGGGGCATGGCAAGTTCCTAGAATTTTTTATTTTTTGTCACAATTTAGTGGAAAATGATGATTTTTTATTTTTTTATTTTTTTCATACAAAGTCTCATATTCCACTAACTTGTGACAAAAAATAAAAACTTCCATGAACTCACTATGCCCATCAGCGAATACCTTGGGGTGTCTTCTTTCCAAAATGGGGTCACTTGTGGGGTAGTTATACTGCCCTGGCATTCTAGGGGCCCAAATGTGTGGTAAGGAGTTTGAAATCAAATTCAGTAAAAAATGACCTGTGAAATCCGAAAGGTGCTCTTTGGAATATGGGCCCCTTTGCCCACCTAGGCTGCAAAAAAGTGTCACACATCTGGTATCTCTGTATTCAGGAGAAGTTGAGGAATGTGTTTTGGGGTGTCTTTTTACATATACCCATGCTGGGTGAGATAAATATCTTGGTCAAATGCCAACTAGGTATAAAAAAAATGGGAAAAGTTGTCTTTTGCCAAGATATTTCTCTCACCCAGCATGGGTATATGTAAAATGACACCTCAAATCACATTCCCCACCTTCTCCTGAGTACGGAGATACCAGATGTGTGACACTTTTTTGCAGCCTAGATGGGCAAAGGGGCCCATATTCCAAAGAGCACCTTTCGGATTTCACTCGTCATTTTTTACAGAATTTGATTTCAAACTCCTTACCACACATTTGGGCCCCTAGAATGCCAGGGCAGTATAACTACCCCACAAGTGACCCCATTTTGGAAAGAAGAGACCCCAAGGTATTTCGTTATGGGCATAGTGAGTTCATAGAACTTTTTATTTTTTGTCACAAGTTAGTGGAATATGAGACTTTGTAAGAAAAAAAAAAAAAAAAAAATCATCATTTTCCGCTAACTTGTGACAAAAAATAAAAAGTTCTATGAACTCACTATGCCCATCAGCGAATACCTTAGGGTGTGTACTTTCCGAAATGGGGTCATTTAAGGGGTGTTTGTACTGTCTGGGCATTGTAGAACCTCAGGAAACATGACAGGTGCTCAGAAAGTCAGAGCTGCTTCAAAAAGCGGAAATTCACATTTTTGTACCATAGTTTGTAAACGCTATAACTTTTACCCAAACCATTTTTTTTTTACCCAAACATTTTTTTTTATCAAAGATATGTAGAACAATAAATTTAGAGCAAAATTTATATATGGATGTCGTTTTTTTTTTGCAAAATTTTACAACTGAAAAATGTCATTTTTTTGCAAAAAAATCGTTAAATTTCGATTAATAACAAAAAAAGTAAAAATGTCAGCAGCAATGAAATACCACCAAATGAAAGCTCTATTAGTGAGAAGAAAAGGAGGTAAAATTCATTTGGGTGGTAAGTTGCATGACCGAGCAATAAACGGTAAAAGTAGTGTAGGTCAGAAGTGTAAAAAGTGGCCTGGTCTTTCAGGGTGTTTAAGCACTGGGGGCTGAGGTGGTTAATGACAGCAATAAAATACAGTGGAAAGTTTTTTTGGGGATTAAGTTAATTTTCATGGCAAAGAAGGACTATGCAATTCATCTGATCACTCTTCATAACATTCTGGAGTATATGCAAATTGCTATTATAAAAACTTAAGCAACAACTTTTCCAATATTTATGTAATTCTCAAAACTTTTGGCCACGACTGTACAATCAGAAAATAAAGTGACTGGAAAATAAGGATGTGTCGCTATCTGGTTTCAAAAGTCAGTGATACATTCCCTTTAAGAGCTTTCTCTGGAAATAGCCTTAATAGTTAACCCAGTCAACACTGGTAAGTGGCTGCAGGCAGAGAGAGGCTAAATTAAGAGCTTCACGTGGACTTCACAGCTGAGCCAAAGACATTAGGGAAAGGAATTGACAGGCAAGGCTGTGAGAAATTGATTAGTCTGTGTACTTAAATATGTAAAAGATGGATGCTTCCCCATACTTCCCCCCCCACTCTCATGGCAGCAGCAACGTGACATCTTCTCACTTCATGAAAGATGATATTTGCTAGCCATTTCTATTATACATAACCTTCCTTATAATAACATGCAAGTCAGTAAGCAGAAATAATTAGGAGATTATAATTGTGATTAATAGTCCACCCTGTACAGTATTGTCGCCAGCTCTGCCTCCACTGCCCACAGTTTTGTGGTGACCCATAAATGCCCTAACACTACTCCTTACATTGCCTAGGTACACACTACAAATATAAATGTTTCAGATATAATATTTCAGATGAATAATGATATTTGTTTAAACAACATGTTTCCTGTTCATTTAGCCTTGTGCTGATCTGAGGTTCCAAGGCAATAATCATGTAACAGCTTGTCTAAAACCAACAGGTTTTCTTCCATCTGTTCAATGCCCCGAGATGGCAGTGGTTAATCCAGTAGGCTACTCCAGCGTCTGGCACATGGTATGATGACTGAATGCCAGGATATTACACTGCCAGCCTGCCTGTGGTACTGCCAGTGTCCATCGGGTTATAGTAAGCCTTTAGGTGGGTGTAGGAAGTACACGCAGACACAATTCAACAGGAGGAAAGAAATAACCATGAGTTAGATCTTACTCACACAGTCAGTGTTCGGTCAGTGATTTCCATCAGTGATTTAAAGCCAAAACCAGGTGCAGGTCAGAAACAGAACAGGAGCAGATCTTTCCCTTATACCTTACGTCTGGGTAGCCTCCACTCCTGGTTTTGGTTCACAATCACTGACCAAACACTGACTGTGTGAATAAGGCCTTAGGATGAGAGGAAGTATAGTAATAGTAGAGTAAGTTGATGCTGCACAGATACACTGAATTTGAATGCGGTAAATCTGCATCATTTTACAGTACCAGCAAAGTGGCTGAGGTCTTAAATCTCATCCACATACTGCAGCTTAAATTGAACTGTTGTATGGATTTTATTATGCTGTCGATACTCACCCTGAATTTCACCCTTTGCACAGCAAATCTACAGCATAAACTTCAACAAATATGCAGCCAAGTCCACAGCGGAAATTTTGTTGTGGAAAATACTCCCCCTGTGGCCAAACCCATACAGCAAACTCACAAAAAATGGAAATGTATGAAACTAATCAAAATAAAGATCATACCCTATAAAGACAAAAGTATTGGGACAAACACCTTAATCATTGTCTTATTCAGTCCCATTGCCACAGGTGTATAAAATCCAGCCCCTAGGAATGCAGTCTGCCTTTACAGACATTTGTGAAAGAACGGCTCATTCTAAAGAGCTCATTGAATTCCAGAGTGGTCCTGTAATAGGAAGCTACTGTTAGAACAATTATTTCTTCCCCCTAGATATTACACCATGGGTGGTATTACTGCAAAGTGGAAGTGTTTAGGAACCAAAATAACTCATGTAGCATACCTCGGGACAGTCCTGGATTTCAGTGGCTGCCCCGTTACAGGGGAGGTATTGTCCCGCTTTCTGGCAGCTGTCCCTGCGTCCATAGGAAGCAGAGAGCCGCTTCATCATTCCTGCCGGCTCTCCACACCTCTGGTCTGTGTGGCGGGCCGGGCCAGCTAGCAGTTAGCCTCGGCTCCTCCTCCTTCACAGGCTAGAGCAGCCGATGTCCTGCTGCTGCTAGGAACAAGATACGTATGTGGTGGTTATTTTTTTACATTCTGTGAGGGGCACAATGTGGGCACAAATGTGGGTGGCACAATGTGGGTGGCACAATGTGGGTGGCACAATGTGGGTGGCACAATGTGGGTGGCACAATGTGGGCACAATTCTGGGTGGCACAATGTGGGCACAATTCTGGGTGGCACAATGTGGGCATAAATACTGTGCGGTGGCACGAAGGGGGAATAATTACTATGTGGGGCATTAAGGGGACTGGGTGGGTTTCGGTATATAGTTATGTTTTGGGCGGAGTTAGAGGCATGGCATAGTGCAAAAAAAAATTGTCCCAATGTGTCCCTCTTTGTTCATTTACAAAGTTGGGAGGTATGATATAGTGACAGACCACGTTGTCGGGGGGTATATGACAACGTAAAGTTAGAGTTGATGCGCATAGTGTATAAGAAACACCAACAATCTGCTGACTTGGGTTGGGCATGGGTTTCCATGGCAAAGCAACCGCATGCAAGCCTTACATCACCAAGTGTCAGATGAAGTGCTGTAAAGCACGCTGCCACTGGACTCTGGAGCAGTGGAAATGTGTTCTGTGGAGAGATCAATCACACTTCTCTATCGGATGGGCAAATGCTAAGAGAATGTTAACTGACTGCATTGTGCCAACTGTAAAGTTTGATGGAGGACAGATAACAATATGGGGTTATTTTTCAGTTAATGCTTCTAACTTGATGGGAACAGTATGGGGAAGGTCCTTTTCTGTTCCAGAATAGCTGTTCCCCAGTGCACAAAGCAAGGTCCATAAGGCATGGTTGGGTGCGTTTGGCGCAGAAGAGCTGGATTGGCCTGCACAGAGCCCTGACCTCAACCCTATCGTACACCTCTGGGATGAAATAGAATGGAGAGTGCAAGCCAGGCCTCATTGTCCAACATGAGTGTCTGACTTTACAAACACTCTTCTGGACGGATGGGCAAAAATTCCCAGACAACAAAATTTTGTAGAAAGCCTTCCCAGTGGAATCTGTTTTACCTGCAAAGTGGGGACTAACTCCATATTAACACCTATGGCTTTAGAATAGAATGATCCATAACTTCTGTAAGTTTAATGTGCAGGTTTCCTAATACTTTGTCCATATAGTGTATAGTGTTGGAGTTTTCTGAGACTTTATCCTGATGACCCATCTTCAGGATAGGTCACAGTATCTGATGGGTGGGAGTCCCCTGTCGATCAGCTGTTTGATAGAAGTGATTGGGGCTGAGCTGCTATACCATCATCATTATTCATATTAACAATGGTGAGCATGGAGAAGGCCGTGGCACTCACAGTAGCACCAGTGCCTTGTCAAACAGCTGATCGGCAGGGGTCCTGGGTGTCAGACCCCCACTGATCAGATACAGATGACCTATCTAGAGGATTATAAAATCTTGGAAAACCCTTTTACTGTTACCCATAAAAAAAGCAAAGTGTTACTTGTCGCTCTACTACTGTATCATACAATTTTATGTATGTAGGTATTCTGAAGCAATAATCCTACAAACTATTCAGCTTCTACACAAGCTAAAATGAAACCGTGAACTATAGCAGCATGTGGAAATAAGATAAACCCTAGGTTAAAGTGCCAAAAAAACAGGAGGAGTTTGACATGGTTAACAATTGTGTTATGTTTGCCAAGCCCAATCTTTGCATTTATCATGCAATCATGGACTGGAAAAAAACTTACGTCATTATTAGAAAACACCCCATGTGAAATGGTGCTCCACGGTAGGCAATAATCTACATGCCAAGAGCAGAACATGAAAGATAGACAAATAAAATGTATCTATAATTCAATTTTTCTCCTGAACAATTTACACGAGTCGCACATGATCACGGGACATGATTTACACAGTCCTGATAATTAGCCAGTAGAAATGGACTTTGATTCCCTTTAACAATGCCCACTGAAATCAGTAGGCCGTCTAATTCTCTGGAGACCACGTATTACATGGTCACCCCTTCACTTGATTTAAACTTGTCCTACTCAGGCCGCTTTAGAACTTGTTCACATCTGCATTGGAAGCTCTGTTAGGGACCTCTGTTGCAGATTCTTAATTTTTCCCCGACCAGGTCTAATCATCTCCTATCATTTCAGTGATTGAAAACAGCGGAAGGGCCTGCTTCCCTTGTTGTGCTCCTCTAACAGAGCAGGACTATGGGAATGACTAGAGCTGATCTGAACATGGCCTTACCTGCTGTGCGGCGATATTGAGAGCTGGATTTGTCAGCTCGGTTTTGTCCTGAGATTTCTCTCTTGCCAGTCGGGCAGCCTCTCTCACTTCCTGGAACTTCTCTGCAAACTACAGACAGGAGACAATGGCTGATAAAACCCTCCAGATTCACAATCACTTTCTACAATGCTTTTTCTTACAATGAAAAAGTAAATTCAATTTAGTCTTCGGGTACAACAGTGGTGTGGTCGAGTACTGCGCGGCGTGCAGGTTTCAGTGGGCTCTTATTAAACTAATTAGGACCACGTTGCTTAGTGTGCTTAGCAGTGTTGTGGGTAATGCAGGGCCATTAACAATACAGACCGAATGAACTGTGCGGTCCTAATTAGTTTAATTTAAAAGTGTAACCGTCATTCATTTTCTTTATTTTTGTAATGTACATGGGCAGTGATGCTGATCATTTTTGTAATATACTTGAATTACTGAAATTGTACATTTCTATTAGAAAAATGTTGAGCCTTAGTAACGCCCCCGTCTTCTGTTTACAGAACTGTGGAGACCTGCTAGCACTGACTGACTTATGTAAGCAGAAGACAGAGGAGCGTTGCTAAGGCTCAAAATGTCCCACTTTAGAGCTATTTTTCTAATAGAAAGGTACAATTTCAGTTATTAAAGTATATTACAAAAATGGTCAGCATCACTGCCCCTATACATTACAAAAATAAAAAAAGGAATGACAGTTACACTTTAAGCCCGCTACAGCTTGTACGATACAACCGCACTGTGTGGTCTTACCCAAAAAGTTTGGGATTGCTTAGGGTTCTTTTACACACAATTTGTGCCCTGGCATTTTTCTTTTTACCACAAAAAGCAGTGTATGACTCCACCCTTAGGCTGGTGTCACTTACAGGTTTTTGTGGCAGTTTTTGATGTTTTTTGAGCTACAACCAGAGGTGGATCAGAAGTGAATGAGAAATACAAAAGGAAGGACTTATACTTCTCCTTACAGCAGGATCCTCTTCTGACTGTGGTCCAAAAAACTGCCGCTTGCAGATTTTTTGTTTAAGGCAATGTGTGAGATCACCTTTATAACACACAGAAAAATGGGTCTTAGTGCTTTTATATTCATTTCAGATTTGTATATCTGTGAATGGGTCATTGGCTCTCTATACTGCAACCAATCTGCTCCAAAGACATCACTGCATACAGGAATATTTCATGTGACCCAGAAGTCACCAAGGATCCCTGTTAACTTTACCATATACATAATAATGTAGCACAGTAAAATTAGTATGTTCTTCCATTTTGTTAGTACACCACTGAGGTAGGATCTATGCCTATTTTTGTAGATTCATGTACAATAAAGTGTAAGTAACAAGTTATAGGTTACTAGAAATTCTGATAATTCCATATGCCTGCTTTTACTGATTTGCAGACATCATATGTAATTTTTTTGGTACTCTTCATTTACCTGTGTCAAGTTCTGTTCTGAGGCAAAGCCCAAGCCATATACAGTGTTTGCTCGGCTGTCAGCCCACTGTCCAAATTTCTGCGACGTCTTTGTGAAGGTCATGTTTGGAGTAATAGTGCTGTTGATAATAGCCTGCGAGATAAATTCAGTCACAATCAGAAAAAACTAACTCTACATTCTCCAAGTCCCATGGTGTATTACCTTGGTGCCGCCCACACTAATGATCCGATACACATTTCTTGTGGCATCAAAGAAGTAGGATACTGTAGCGGCATGTTTGCTGGCTGGGATCCAGTTCTTTTTGGTGACAGGATCAATTTGAAAAACATGGGCTCTGGTGCTAAAAATGGGCTGTTCCCTAAAAAAAAAAAAAAAAAAGGATGTTATTACAATTCTACTACAACATTAATGTAACAATATGTGTAAAAAGGGTATTCCCGCTTTCAGATACTGATGATCTGTCCTCCAGATAGGCCATCAATATCAGATTGTTGGGGGTCTGACACCCCAACCGTTCAGCTGTTTGGGCAGTTGCTGGCACCAGAAACTAAAAAGTGGGCGACTCTTGAAGCAGACGCTCCACCCACCCATAGTTTAGCAACCATTACAGCATATTACAGCTCAGCTCCCATGCACTTGAATATCAGACCCCACTGATATAATATAGATGACCTATCTTTCGGCTAGGCCAGCATCAAAAATCTGGAAAACTCCTTTAAGGATGTATTCACTCATCCGTGTCCATTTTCCATCCAAAATCTGCATCCACAAATGTCCAGGAAGCATCAAAGTATTTTTTGAACCACAAAAAATGGCAACCATTTTCTCTTTTACAAACTTTATAAGTTTTCTATACAACGGATCAGAGAAAAAACGTACCAAACATGGATGGCATCGGTGTGCTGTACGTCGTTTTCACTGGCATGTTTTGTCCACATAACAGACCAAAATCGTACAAGCAACTGTGTTTTTCCCACAGAAAAACATGGACCTCTTAATATGCATCCGTGTGCTGTTCATGGAGAACACAGATGGGAAATCACATGTGTGAATCAGACCTACATCTGTTGGTCACACATGTAAAATATTAGCAAGAGATATGGTAAAGAGGGAAAAATGCGAGACGTACTGTACTATAATGTTGATGTTCCTAACACTTCTAGGATCTCAGAACAGACCACAGAACCTGAAAGCTTTTACACTGTATATAGGCAGAGTGCAATGTCCTCTATCAGGCATATTTGTAATACAATGAGGTGCAGGTCTAGGTAGCTACATTCTGCTCGGAGGCATTTTTATGTACCAGTTTTCCAAGTGGGAACTTATCGGCCCACAATGGCCTAATACCCGGGTGTCATATTTTTTCTTCACAAAACAAAACTTTTTAAACTGAGTAAAACATAGTGAAAAAGTCATGCATGAGCTGGCCACACAAGTGGTATTAAAGATGCAAAAATACTACTGATGTTTGCTTATGCAGTGTGACAATTCTGTAAAGGGGGAAAATAGAAGGACCATAGTCAATAGATATGGCAACCGGGATCAGGTCCATATTATACATATCCACATGGAAATGCTTAGCTCTAAGATACCATAAAGCTGTGGTGAGAAAAAAAAAAAAAAAAAAGGCACTGGTCCTTCAAGTCCAAACTGTCTAATATGATGACCCAGAGAAAGGTACAATCCCTTATGAGGTGGTCCCAAATTCCTTCTGACTTCAAATATGTTAATTGGAATAAATCCCTGGATCCCCATCATCTCTCCAGAAAACGTATTACATTATTACATTCAAGAAAAGCATTCAGGCCCCTCTTGAACAGGCCCCTCAACCATCAGAACATCCCGTGGCACAGAGTTCCATAGTAAATCTTATGGTAGATGGTTACATAGCACAGCTGGGAAAAAAACAAGTTAAACCAAGAGATGGGAGGGGATGTGAATTAAGGAAAGGGGTACGCTACCCATTTTTATAAGCATTAATGTTATTTAGTTCTAAGAATTCATCCAAATCATCAAATGTTCCTGCTGCGACAACCTCCTGAGGTAGACTATTCCACAGATTCACTTATGGTGAAGAAGCCTTGTCCATGGTGAAACCCTCTTTCCCCAGACGTAGAGGATGCTCCTTTGTCATGGCTGTAGGCTTAGGTTTAAAAAGAGCAGTAGAAAGATTTCTGTATTGACCTTTCATGTAACGTATTTGTACACTGTAATTAAATCGCCCCCAAGGGCCCTTTCACATATCCCTGCCGATCCCATTTTCTACACCATGCCGGAGAGAAACTGAGGATAGAACCGATTCCATAGACATCTATAGGATTGTTCATATTCATCTGGCACATGTCAAATAGCACTGGACAGGAAAAACACTATATGCTATGTTTTTCTATCCAGCGCTATTAGTCTATAGACACCAGACCTGGTCACTAAAATGCACATACACATCTATCAGTCGTGCCGGGCACAACTGATATACGTGCACCCAGCCTAATGTGTCTTATCCAAACTTAAAGAGGACCGCTGTCACCACCCCAGACATGCCTGTTTTAATAGCTTCATGCATTCCCCATGTAATAATTCTGGAGCATCTATTCTTATGTCTGTATGTTGTGCTATTCCTTCATTCATAACTTCTAGTAGAAATAATAAATTGCTAGCAGTCTGCAGTAAGGGTACAGAGGGGAGGTAACCAGTTGGGGGGTGTCCCGCCACAGTCTGAAAATGGTAGCACTGATTGGATAGAGTCAGTCTGTGCAGGTACACACCTCCAACTGGTTACCACCCCTCTGTACCCTTACTGCTGACTGCTAGAAATTAATTATTTCTACTAGAAGTTATGAATGAAGGAATGGCACAGCATACAGCCATAAGACTAGATGCTCCGGAATGGTTATTACATGGGGAATGCATGAAGCTATTAAAACAGACATCTCAGGAGCGGTGAAAGGTCCTCTTTAATAACTTTAAATTTGTTAAAGGGGTTCCCCGGGCTTTTAATATTGATGACCTATTCTCAGGATAGAAGTTCAAATAGTAGATGACGGCAGCATATTCTTCCACTACTGCAGTGCTTCTCAAATAGTGGGGCGCGCCCCCCAGGGGGGGCGCCAGGCTCCGTAAAGGGGGGCTCGTTCAGGGCCGGCCTTTGGGGTGTGCGGGCTGTGCGGCCGCACAGGGCGCCATAGCAACAGGGGCGCCGGGCGGCCGACAGCTCGCAGTGTAATATGCGGCAGGGAGATGAGCGCTTCCATTGTGGAAGAGCTCATCTCCAGTCTGATCAGAGGCCGGCGCAGGCGCTGGCCGCGATGTACGGAGCGGGGGCCGGGACTGGGAGGAGGAGCTGGGGGCCGGCAATAGCGGTGGGGTCACTGTACTATAGCCCCACCCCTCCCTCCGGTATACTAATATAAAATGTATTATTGAATTAAAAGTTATTAAACATGCCCCCCTCACTCCTAATAGTACCGTATATCCGAATTTCTTCTGTATAATGCGGGCAGGCAGGCCGGGCGGCCCTCAGTGATGTCACGTGCCTGCGCCACCTGCTTTATGAATGAAGCAGGCGGCGCAGGCACGTGACATCACTGAGGGACGCGCCGACCGCCCGGACTGCCGGCATTATACAGAAGAAATTCGGATATACAGTACTATTAGGAGTGAGGGGGGCATGTTTAATAACTTTAAACGGCGGCGGTGGGCACACGGAATCTGTGGATGGCACAGTTAAGGGGTGGGGGTCTGTGGATGGCACTGTTATGGGCTGGGGGGGCACTGTGGATGGCACTGTTAAGGGGTGGGGGGGTCTGTGGATGGCACATATATAACAGTGCCAGCCACAGATCCCCCCTATAAGTGTCCGTCATCCACAGATCCCACCATAAGTGTCCGTCATCCACAGATCCCACCATAAGTGTGTGTCCGATCCACATTTTTCTTTTTTATTCTCTTATACGTTAAGGATACAGTGTTATGCAGAGGTGTACTTATAACAATTTTATAGACAAATGATACTATTTACAGTTGCGCGGGGGGCGCGAAATGTTTTCTTCTTCCTAGGGGGGGCATGACAGAAAATAATTCAGAAGCACTGCACTACTGCGTAGTCGAAACGTTGCTGCTTTTATTGGCCCTTTTGTACATTTTCTCATGGAATAACTACTAATAAAGAATTTTTGTAAGAATGTGCTGCCGTCATCTACTATTTGAACTTCTATTTGTGGACCATCATGGATCAGGAGTCAGAGACGGGCTGTTGCATACCTCCAAATATGAGTCACTAAGGTACAGAAGTGCTGCTCTATATAGAAGGTATTTCACTATTCTCAGGATAGCTCCTCAATATCAAATCGGTGGGTATGCCATACAGCTGATCGGTGGGTGTACCGGGTGTCGAACCCCCGCCGATCTGATATTGATGACCTATCCTGAGGATAGGTCATCAATATTAAAAGCCCGGAGAACCCTTTTAACTTGTCTTTGTACTTTAAGCCACCCATTCCTTTCATTACCTTGTCCATAATTCTGGTGCATTTGCAAAGTTAAATCTACCTTTTATATTCTTTGTAATGGACATCTTTGTCTGTTTTAATGCATCCCAAGATTTGGTTTCTTAGTGGCTATTTTACTGAGTTACTAAAATTATCCTGACCTACGTGCTTATCCTTACATTAGCCAGTGGTCTGCCCATGCCTTCAACTTCTTTAAATCCCTTTGTAGTACTACATTATTTTGCTGTGCACTTATTTCCATACAGAGCTTCGTAATATTTGCAACTATTGAAATACTATGTAAGCCCTTTATAAGGTCATTAATAAACATACTGTAATAAAAAGCAGAGGGCTTAATACTGACTCTTGCAGTATCCCACCCCAATCTGATGATTATATCTTCTGGGTAAGAATTGTATGAGTTGGTATTAATTTGTGTCCATCATAAACGATGGGTAGCTTTTATTTCTGTTTTATGTCTGGTAGTGATCATTGAGTTCTATGGAAAGCTGGATACAACAATCTTGGTCTGTCACTGCAACCCACCCAGCCTGGTTTTAAAAATGGAACGCAACTTATTCCCACACTTGAAAAGTTTCATTTCACATAAGAAAACCATGTTGAAAACCACTGAGCTCTTCACGTGATTGTATCCTTGATTTTCTGAATCCTTGTAGTAACGGGTAAATGCACTAGTTCTTAAGAGTCCACATACTTCTGGCAGAGTAATGTATAAATGTGATACATTGTTCATATAGGGATAAGCATTTCTATAAGGCCAATCTGTCACATATTTAGTTTGCTGAATGACTGTTTCATTCCAATGCAAATCCAGATGGTATTATGATGTCTCAGCAAGCCAATGTCTTCTACTGGGCAACTGTGGCTGGGAAATATCATTCTAACGTGAGTGGCATTCTGCCCTATCATTTTGAAAGAACATTGCTGCATGCGGGTTACAAACAGCATGGTCAGAAACTGCTGGAAGACCCAGCAATGACACTAGAGGGTTTATACCAAGCATCAACAGGATAGGGGATAACTAACTGATTGGTGAGGGTCTGAACACTGGGACCTACAGGGGTCCCATGTTCCCATCCTGATGGAGCGACAGGAACAGTATGTGCCCTCTGCTCCATTCATTCTCTAGGGGACAGCCTAAAATAGCTGAGTGCTCTACTTGGTTATCTTCAGCATTCTTGGGTTTGGTGGGGGTCCCAGTGGTCTAGCCCCCATTGATCAGTTTGTTATCCCCCATCCTGTGGATAGGGGATAGCTTTCACACTTGGCACAGCCCCTTTAAGGATACGGCCAAACGTCCAGGTTTCTTGATGCAATTTTGGAAGCCAAATCCAGGAGTGAATTACAAAAAAAAAAAAAAAAAAAAAAAAGTGAAGTAGCCTCTGTCTTTTATACTTTCTAAAAATGTGTACTAGACTCCACCCTCATTACATGTGTTTGCTTATGTGGAAAAGGGGCCTTTGAGCCTCCTAAGCCATAAGGCTTGTGTACCACTGCAAACCCTTCACCAAGTGACATAAGACATGTCTATGAGTGGAAGTCAAGAATACATGTGCGTAACTGACTTCCTGCTCAGCACAGAGCATCATACCAAAGTCATATTGCTCACTCTTGAGGCACAATATTTCTCAGCCAAGATCAATTTCTGCAAACAGCAGCACTGTCACGGCCCCCCAGGTGACTGAGGTCAGGAAATCAAGGAGATTGCCTGAGCGTGGAGGCATCTAACAGCCTCCTTGATTTCTCTTGATTCAGTGTTGATAGAGTTAATGACCACTTCCCTTTTCTCAGCTGTTGCTCAGTGGTCATCACTTCTACCCTTTATAGTCTGACCCCCCCCCCTTCTGACTAGGCGGTAGATGGCTTCATTTGGGTTTGGCAGAGCTGGTGTGAGTTTGTCTCTGGTGTTCCTGCTTGTCCGTCTCTTCTGAAGTTAAGTGTCGCGTTTGTATTTGTTATATTCCCTGTTGTTGTATCTAGGCCTGAGACAGAGACTTCCATTCGTCCATCTGGGGAGAAATGGGTTGTCTCTGGTCCTAACCTTTTCCAGGGCCTTATAGGGAAATCAGGGCCTAGGTATCCTCCTTATGAATATTCCTACCTTCAAGGTCTATTCATATTGATAGGTAGTCAGGGTCCGGATTAAAGTTATCTAGGAGGTGACCTGTTTCTTCCCTAGTTTCCAGGCCCAGTTACTGTTCCCCTTCCCTCCTGTGTTCAGGGTGGAGTCCCCCCCCACTGATCGTGAGAAGCACGTTGCACTGTGTGCTCAGACTAATCAGCTGCCCTGTCCCTCTCACAGCATGAATCTGACATAAGTCAATTAGAGATCCTACTGCTACTCCCCCTTCCTCCCTCTGTTCTATTTAGTATATTAAGTTGGACAAACACTCGTTCAGCTATTCCTCCCGACCCCTAAACACATGCGTGCTCAGTTTAGCAAAGTATATCTGGCCATCTTGAATTTCACTGTCTCTTAACATCTGCCATGATGAGAGAGTCACACATGTTCGATGACTGCCTGGCGCCATCAAAATTGGCAGGTTTGGCTGACAATCATCTAATGTGTATGGCCACCTTTAGTGTAGATCAGGGTGCACAACCTTTTTTGATCTGAAGGGTCCATTGTTCTAATTCAAGGGACACAGAACTTAAAAAATTTTTTTTTGCCATGTCATAGTGACATATCAAAGGTTTTGATCATTGGGGGTCCGAGTGCTCAGACCCTCACCGATCGCTAGGAGGAGAGAGAAGCGCTCAGATAGCATGATCTCTCTTCTCCGGACAGGAGATAAAGTGAAGATGGGCCTATAGACTTTCTATTGAGCCCATCTCCTGCATAGAGGGGAGAGAGCACAATATATAGCACTTCTCTCTCCTCCTTTTAGCCATCAGTGGAGTCTCTATGACAAACGTTTTTTGAAAATCCAGTGACACTTTAGAGGAAATGTATAATTCCTCCCATACCAGTTGTCTGGCAGAAAAAAGATGCGAACACCAAGGGAGATTTATCAAAACTGGCTTAGTTTCCTATAGCAACCAATCAAATTCCAACATTTATTTTCCAAAGGAGCTCTGAAAAATAAAAAGGTCGATTCTGATTGGTTGCTATGAGAAACTAAGCAAGTTTTCCTTTACACCAGTTTTGATAAATCTTCCCCACCATGTTCCCCCCAACGCCCTTGACATTTTCCTGGAAATAGGGCGTGACGAGGAGGCGGGGCCAGCGGGCCCATCATATTTCTCTTCTTTTACACCAGTTTTCTGGTGTAAAAGAAGACTGAAATCTACACCAGGCAGGGCTTGGCATAGATTTCAGTTTAAGTGCACGGACGGCCAGAGCTGCGAATAATTTATGACAAGGTGCGAGTCTTCTGGCAGTGCAGGGGAGTGTAAAATGCTGGTCTATGATACATCCCTCTTTAAGCTACTTAAAATAGGAAGGCTGATCATCCACAGCCATACTGCACGGACACAGCTTCTGTGCCCATTTCATTACTATGCCACTGGTTTCCAGCACTTTAAATATGCAATGTGGTGTACTTCTGTGGACCACACTGCTGGCACAATAGGGGGCACCCTGTTGATACTATTTATAAATGGCGGACCAGAAATAATGTATTTTATGCCTTCTCTGACTGCCCTTCTGCCTATTGAATGATAATGCTCACTTTTCTCCAGTGACACAGATATAGCCTGTACTACATCTTGTACTAAGCAGTGAGCACTTTCTTCTGAAGGAAATGACAGTGACACCTGTCATCACACAGGTATTTGGAGGTAGGGACATTAAGGTTCCATGGTTGGAGAAGACAGTCCTGGGTGCACAGGCAGGTGATCAGCAGGTTTCTGTCTAGCAGGGTATTATGTGGCAAGTTAACCATACTGTGGTAAAGTACTGACATCTTCCCCAAAGTGTGATAACACAGAAAAACATTATTGCTTTAAAATGCCAATCATTAGGTCAAGCCTAGGAAAATTAGAGTGAATATCATTCCATTAAAAAAGTATACATTGTTTGACTAATTACTCACTTTCCAATTATTAGCCTTTTTCCCAGAGGGTGGAGGGGTGCGGGCATTAACATTTTTACCTTTGCATTGTATGACCTAGTTGAAGTGACAGATGATTAATCTGACCCAAACCAAAGCTCCTCTTAATTGGGTCTTGGAGAATTTCCAAGTGAGAAGCACACACTCTTGGTTAATCATGCCTTGGACAGGGAGAGATACTAAAAGTACAAAACTATATATTCCAGCAAAACAAAGAAATCTGAAAAGCTGAATTGCTTGTTACATTTTAGCTATCCACAGGCTGTAATTTGTATCGTTTCATATGGTTATCTAAGACAGCAGGCAGAGAATAGAACAGGGGAGAGAGAACAGACTTGCTCTGCATTCCTGGATTATGCAATATTGGATAAAACAATGTACTTAATTCACTGGAGACTGACTAAAACCTGATACAACGTGATGCTTTATTTACTGACTCCTGCATAATACATAGACAAAGAAAAAAACAGGCTGCATGCTCATCTCCAATCAATACCTATGGTACTAAACAAGGATTAGTCCCCCGGTGGCATCCAGAGCCATAATGAGATCCACCAACCAACTAAAAGAAGCCAAGGACACAGATAGCAAGGGGAACAGCATATGGGCTCCAATACATCAGCAGAGAGCACCCCCTTCTCCCTAAGAATCCAGGGATGATTGCAAGACGTGGAATGGGGTTCTCTGGGCTACAGATATTGAAGTCATATCCAAAAGACAGGTCATCAATATCAAATTGGTGGGGGTCCAACACCCGGCACCCCCACCAACCAGCTGTTTCAAGCTGCTGCAATACTGGGCACTATACAGTGTATGGCGACTGCTCCATACACTGCTGTAGCCATGGCGGTGAATGGGCGCACCGCTTCAGTATGCCGGCACCAGAAACGATAGTGTACAGAGCCTTCTGCTTCTGTCTGCACAGTGTTAGATTCCAGGAGTTGGACCCCCGCCAATCCGAAATGACCTATCCTGAGATAGGCCATCAATATCAGGAAGCCAGGGAACCCCTTTAAGGTGGCAGTGTGTCATCTTATATACTGGACCCCTCTGCAGCTGTATAAGCTGGATATATAGTATGTCCACCCCTGATGGGTTTTGGATAATGTGCCATGCAACTGTAAACTTTTGTATCATCCTATCATAAATGCCATTGAGACCTTTCTAATAGTTTTCTACATTGCTGCAGGATATAGCGTAACATTAACCAAGCAGGAAATGCTCAGACCCACATGCAGTTGTGCATATATATAGGGGAGCAAATCCTGCACTTGTGGCCCGTTGCTAATGGCGATCCCCAGCAAAAATGCATACAGGATATATTGGTGTAAATAATAAAATGGATTTTTGTCAGTAACCGCGGCACAGTAAATCATATATTCCGATATAGTGGAGAGCAGTACTGCTGTATAGTTTTACAGGGAAGGAGTGAAGAAAAAAACCATACCTGTTAGTAGTAGAAGACATTTGTGAAGAAAAGGTTATGGAAGAATAATGACAAAGAAGAAGGTAAGAGATGTCGCCGCTTCCTTGACAGATGTGCACACAGCATATATTACAATAGCTCCTTCCTTAGGCTCCACAAGGGCAATGCCTGGCCTTCCCAGAGCCCAAATTATTCATTTCCTGAAGAGATAGGAAACAGATGTCATTTGTCTAGGCTAAAAAAAGCAAGAAGCCCTGGCACCTACTTATACCGACCTCACATAATCCACATTAGGGCAGACTATAAATGTTCTAATCATTCCAAGACAAGCATTTTAGGAGGTTCAATGTGTGAAGAAATATCAGTCACATATGGTTTGAGGATCTAAAGGACTACACAGGTATAAACATACAAGAGGCAATGGGGAGTAGTTTCATGTTGCTTAGTAAGTAGTAGTCTGCAAGGTATTCCCCAAGACACATCTGCTTAGTAATACAACACCGCTACTGAACTGCATCCGGTTCTGGGAGGGACAGAGGGGTGAAAACTTAGAAATCATTTGCACATCGTGACTTGAGACCCTGGCCCTCTTTTTCTGACAAACATTTCATGTAGGCCTCATGCATATGACCGTCGTTTTGGTCTGCACCAAAGCCGCAGCTTGGATGCGGATCCATTGACTTCAGCACCACCCAGTGTGCTGTCCGTTGCTCCGTAAAAAATAAAAATAAGCTGTCCTATTCTTGTCCGTTTTGCGGACAAGAACAGGCAGTTATATTAATGGCTGTCCATGCCGCAAATTGCGAAACGCACACGGATGCTATCCTTTGCGGACCGCAAAGCAAAAAAAAGGTCGTGTGCATGTAGCCATATGTTGAAAAAAAAGAGCTGGTAGCCTCATAAATGTGGCATTCAGGATGCAATAGCTTCAGAAGAGCCCTGATGTGCTTACAGTACAAACAGTATACAAAGTAGGAAAACCAGACATAGAAAATAGCAGCATAAGCGATGATTGACAGGTTTACATAGGAACCTGCAGTGTAAATATAGTTCTTATTGTACATGTTACAGGCATATGTACGGACAATGGTTGTGGAACCACTGTGCCAAGTAAGGCTACTTTCACACTGGCGTTTTGGCTTTCTGTTTCTGAGATGCGTTCAGGGCTCTCACAAGCGGTCCAAAACGGATCAGTTTTGCCCTAATGCATTCTGAATGGATAAGGATCCGCTCAGAATGCATCAGTTTGCCTCCGTTCAGTCTCCATTCCGCTTTGGAGGCGGACACCAAAACGCGGCTTGCAGCGTTTGGATGAGTTTCGTCAGACTGACAAACGGATCCGTTCTGACACACAATGTAAGTCAACGGGGACAGATCAGTTTTCTCTGACAATAGAAAACGGATCAGTCCAACATTGACTTTCAATGGTGTTCAAGACGGATCCGTCTTGGCTATAGAAGACATAATACAACCGGATCAGTCTTGGCTATGTTAAAGAGAATACAAACAGATCTGTTCAGAACGGATGCAGACGGTTGTATTATCTGAACTGATCCGTCTGTGCAGATCCATGACGGATCCGCGCTAAACGCGAGTGTGAAAGTAGCCTAACTGGTTTGACTTTGGGCCAAACCCTAATGACGTTATTCTCACGCCTCCCTGGTAGTCACCCTTTAATGCCTGTACAGGGATGTGGACTTCACTGCGGGTTAGCGACCAGACTGTTACCTCCTCGGATGTACTTGGCAGCTGACTTACTAAGGTCAGAGACAATGGTGAAAAAACCAGAGACACAGGCATGGCAAAAAACATGGATCACTGACTGACAAACAGATTAGAAACCCATGCAGACAGAAGCAGGAACCCGTTCATACATTGGTGCTGCAAAATCCTGATCACACTTGGAAAGAGCTGCAGGAACCCTTCACACTCAGTAAGAGCAAGGGAAACTGGCGAGTAGACCCAGAATGCACAAGAGTTAGCCATATTTGGGTAGATTTATCAAAACTATTCTATGTTTTTATTTTTCAGAACTACTTTTAAAAGGTGCAACTAAGGCTACTTTCACACTTGCATTGTTAACTCCAGTATTGAGATCCAGCAGAGGATCTCAATACTGGAAATTAAACTGATCCATTTTGATTTTGCACATCAGGATGCATTAGTTCCGTTAGGATGCGGTTGTGTGAAAACAAAAATGTAAAAAAAAAAAATAAATATCCGTCACTAAATACATTGAAAACAATGTAAGTCAATTTTTGACTTTCATTGTTTTCAGTGACGGATCCATTTTTTTTCTCTTTTCATGACCAGACACAGCCACAGGTTGCAACAGTTGTGTCCGGTCACAAAACGGAATGCTGCCAGAAAGAAAGACATCCTGATGTATCCTGAATGGATCTCTTGGCATTCAGAATGCATGAGGACAAAAACTGTTTTTTTTTTTCCAGTATTGAAATCATCTGCCGGATCTCAATACCGGAAAACAACAACGCAAGTGTGAAAGTGGCCCAAGCCAGTTTTTCCTTTACACCCTTTGATAAATCTTCCCCACAGACTTCAGGAATTTCGTCAGAGACTTCAGGGAGAGACTTCTGGAACCCAGACATACATAGATTCTGGACGGCAGTGGTCAAGACATCTCAACAGAAGGAAGCACAAGACTGTCACACTGTCAATAACAAAGGTCAAGAAACAGAATACATAGAAAGACATGATTGCACAACCAGGGCAGGTCTTCTCACTAAAAAGTAGTGATGAGCAGCATAGGTAATATTTGTTTTTGCGATATTTCACAAATTTTGCCCTAATATTCGCCATAAATTCACAAATTCTAGAATTAGTGATCTCCAGTCATTATTTTCTTGATTACGAAAATCGGCAATGAAATATGCGCATGGCTCACTTTTGCTACATTTTTAAGCACAGTAATCCCTATCACAGCACAGGAAAACAGACAGCAAATGACTTTTTCAAAGACGAAATAGACACTAATCCCGATCACAGCACAGTAATTCCTATCACACTACCTAACACCCCGCATTGGAACCTATCAGCTACACTATATCACTATATAACCTACACTGACTATCTCCCACTAACTATCTGTATTATATGAGCTAACTAAGGCTACTTTCACACTTGCAGAATAGACAAAAAACCAAACCAGTGGAATTAATATATCAAAAATGTCATTTATTATAAAATATATAAAGTATGGAGAAACAACAGGATGGTATACAGTGTACGGAGAAGCACAGGGCCAGTGACACCAAGACCACCCCCAATAAAACTGTGCAATATAAGGCACAGGTAGGTACGACCAAAAGATAAAAACGTAAGGCTCAGGGATAACCAGAATGATGTAACATATGAAGGTCGCCCCCAATAGGGTTATGTACACAAGGTACCACAGACCAGATCTGGTAAACCATGGCGTACATACACCAAAATTCATAGGCACCAAGACCGACCAATGATAATAATTCCAATTAATGAGAATCACTGGCTGGAGATCAGAAATAATATGCACCTAAATACAAGGGACCCACTATGGATGCATACAAGGGTACCCTGTAAGATGTATGGAGCTGTACTAATGACAGGACGTACCTGAAGACATGGTGGCGGAGTGGATGTCAGACCTGTGCCTTATATTGCACAGTTTTATTGGGGGTGGTCTTGGTGTCACTGGCCCTGTGCTTCTCCGTACACTGTATACCATCCTGTTGTTTCTCCATACTTTATATATTTTATAATAAATGACATTTTTGATATTAATTCTACTTGTTTGGTTTTTTGTCTATTCTGGATGTTGTACAAGTGGTAATCATAGCTGTCTAAGTTGACAGAGCTGCCTTTTTGTAGGTTAATAATACTTTCACACTTGCGGCAGAGTGATCCGGCAATCTGCATGCAAACGGACAGCATTTGTAGACGGATCTGGATGCATTGCAAGAACGGATCCATCTCTGTATGTCATCCGGAGAAACGGATCCGTTATATATTTTTTTCACGGATCCAGCATTGCGGTATTTTTAATGCTGGATCCGGCACTAATACATTTCAAAGCTGCGGTATTTCCTCTGTCCAAAACGCCAATGACTGAACTGAAGACATCCTGATTCACCCTGAACAGATTTCTCTACATTCAGAATGCATGGGGATGAAACTGATCAGTTCTTTTCTGGTATTGAGCCCCTATGATGGAACTCTGTGCCGGAAAAGAAAAACGCTAGTGTGAAAGTACCCTAACTATCTAATGTAATTAACTAAGGATCCAAATAACTCAGCAAAGCACAGCAATGACACTGCGCTCTCAGAACTGCAAAAAAACAGCAGAAAATGGCTGCTGGGGAGTTTCCTATATAGTAAGGGGTAGGCAACAGGGGCGTAACTACCATAGCGGCAGACCATGCGACTGCTATGGGGCCCAGTCTTAGTTGTGATTTTCTACTGGAGGTGAAAACTTGGTCAGGACTCTTCCCTCTAAAATGAACAACTTTCAGCAAATGAAGCAGTGGAAAAATGGCCCAAGGGTCATTGAAAAGGGTTTGTCCTGTGGTGGTGGGGGGGGGGGTACTGGTTTGATCCTTGCTATGGGGCCCTTACTTTTCTATGTACGCCACTGGTAGGCAACTTTCCTATTGGTTGCTAGGGATGGTGCTAAGCTCAGACAAAGATATTGCAGCCTTCACCTTGGCCCACAAGCAAGAAGCAGTGAGGGTACTGATGGGGAAAAAAAAAAAAAAAAAAAAAGTCTATAATATATTTGCGACTACGAAGATATAGCACTATATTTTAGATCTGCGAATTCTCAATGTGACGATATTTGCGATTAGAATATTCGCGATCAACACTACCCAAAAGACTAATCCATCCTCTGGATAGGTCATCAGTATCTGATCGGTGGGGATCCAACATCCGGGACCTCCGCCAATCAGTTGTTTGAGAAGGCACCAGAGGATAGGTCATCATTAAAAATATATCAGAAAACCCCTTTAGAGGATCTCCTATGCCATCTGTGCAGGACTCGCAGGAATTCTCCATGAGACCCAGAAGCATTGAAACAGCTTTTTACCTGAAAATACTGTATCAAATATTAAATAACACATTTCCCTAATCTCAGAGCCTCAGCCTCTATCCCAAGATCTAAGGTTAGATATCATACGAGACCTGACAGATCCATGAAATGAGTTGGTGGTAGAGTTGTTGCGATACCAAATTTTTGATTCGGATTCGAAACCATGAAGTATTGGTATTGCGATACTCGATACCATGCAAAAAAAAATAATGGCGAATCGCGCATTTTTTTTTTTTTTCTGTTCCAGCATTCACCGCATAGATTTTTAAAATATTTTAATAGTTTGGACTTTTCTGACGTGGCGATATGCAGTATGTTTATTATTTATACATTTTATATGTGAAATTGGGAAAAGGGGGTGATTCATACTTAATATTGGTGTTTTTTTTTTGTTTTGTTTTTCACACTTATTTAATAACTATTTCCCCCATTAGGGGCTAGAACCTGGGATTTGTTTCATCCCTTGTCCTATTTACCCTGATAGAGCTCTATCAGGGTGAATAGGACTTCACACTCCCTGCTGCTCTGTGCACACAGCATCAGGGATGTTACCATGGCAGCCAGGGCATCAGTAGCGTCCTGGCTGCCATGGTAACCGATCCGAGCCCCAGCTGTGTAATCCTGGGGCTCCAATCAGAAGCTGCCACTGCACCACCAATGAGGGGGAGGGGACCCTGTGGCCACTGCCACTAATGATTTTAATACTGAGGGGGGGTTGAGAGGGGCCGGCGCACTGTGCCACCAATTATTTTAATGGGGTGGGGGGGTTGAGGGGGGGGGGCGCAATGATAATTACCCCTTAATACAGGAGGCGGATACTGGCAGATCAGCGGCAGTTAACCCCTCAGGTGCCACACCTGAGTGGTTAACTGCCGCTGATCGCAGCTCCCTGTCAGGGGCAGGGTGCCGGCAATGCGATTCTGCTGCCGGTACCCGCCTCCTGTATTAGGTGTTAAAGTCTACTTTTCCTGGGTTCGGACTTAGTTAAGTATTAGGCTACACAGAGCGGCGCCCAGCGATGTCTCAGCACTTATTAGTCCTGGGCGCCGCTCCGTTCGCCCGCTGTGCCCTATTACTGTCTCCTCTCCTGCTCCATATGCTAATTATCGGAGCAATGGAGAGGGGACATCCGCTTCTCTAGTGGGCGTTCCTTCTCCTTGGTGTAGCGCTGTCCAATTGCAGCGCAGAGAGAAGGAACGCCCACTAGAGAAGCTGAAGTCTCCTCCCCATCGCTCCGATAGTAATTAGCATGTGGAGCAGGAGAGGCGACAGTAATGGTGCACAGCGGGCGAACGGAGCGGCGCCCAGGAATAATGGCGAGTGCTGGGACATCGCTGGGCGCCACTCTATGTAGGAAAAGTCCTATCATTGGTGGTGCAGTGCGCCTGCCCCTCTCTTCTCATTGGTGGCAGCGGCACAGGGGGAGGGAGAGTGCTCATGTTCAGAGATACTAGACTGCGCAGAAGCGCAGCCCAGCATCGAAAAAATGGAAATCCCGGTATCTTATTGATACTGGGACAAAAGTATCGATTGGGTATCGAAATTTCGATACCCGCAACAACCCTACCTGGTGGGATTGTTCAGCTCTAGTTATGGAAAATCAACCAGAACAGAAGATATTTCATATAATGAACCATATACCCCCAGAGAAGAATCAAACTCAGCATGTTGATTAGTCTAAGGTTTTGATAAGACCTACATACATAGTTACATACAATGATCTTTTCAGCCATTTGCAATTATCATTCAGGGACCCTAAAGGAAGCAGTGTCTGACCAAAGGTCACTGCACCAGCCTAGTCAACAAGTATTTGGTTTCTGCTGGGTTTGACTGTCAGTCCCATGTGTGAATGTCTGACCAGCTGGCAAGCAATTTATCTGAGCCCTTCTCGTTTTACTGTGAAAATCATAGACATTCACAGGGATGTTATGGTATGGATTTTAGAAGTAGCATGTGGACTAAATAATGTATTTTTATGTCAACTGTAAAGGGCTTGTAAGGCAAAAAATTACTTTTGAACAAGCTGTTGTACAAAGGTAAAAAAAAAAAGAAGCATACTCACATCACTGATCCTTCGTTGCTCCTGTTCCGTCGCTGCTCAGTCAAACACTGGCTGCAGTGGGGACCTGTATCAGCCAGTGACTGGCTAAACAATATTTCCTGTACTTTGTGAGGGACCAAGAAGCAGAGAGCAGCTGGGGACTCTGGAAAGGCAGGGAATCAGTAACGGCGAGTAGGCTTTTTTTTATTCATTCATTACAAGTATTTTTATTTGCTGGACAATTCATTTAAACTATTCAACCTTCACGTCTCCATAACACTAACATTGCAATGCCATATACTGTAAAGTCCAACTTGCAAGTTACCAATTTGTAAATCGACATTTTAAAACAAAGCCATTTCTGCTGGCATGCTGCAATTACAGCAAACTGAAAAAAACTGAAATTTTTATCAAGTTCTATACACTGGTCAGTCAGATATCGATACATAAAGATTTACTTCCGTTACAATGTAAAGGACATTAAGGGCCAAGGCTTTTTTTCTAATGGAACATTTACAATTTAATTTGCTCTAACAGTAAACTTTATTTAGAATTTGAAAAATGAAACTGGTACAGTTTCAAGGTTTTCTGTCTGTACAAACAATGAAACAAAGCAGCGTACAAGAAAAAATAGCAAGATACGTTGTGATGGGAAGGAAATAGCAGATAAGCAGTAAAAGATAAGAGATTGGGTGCATAAGAATACATACCCATCTATGTCATGAAGCGATTTAAAAACTAAGGGGGTCATTTATTAGGACTGGCGTGTTAGATGCCGGTCTTAACCCCTATAGCTGGCGGTGGATCCGCCAAAGTAATGAAGAGGTGATAATACGACCGGCTGCATCCATTAGGAACGGGTCCGGTTGTATCAGCTTTAAAATAACCATGACGGATCCGTCATGAACACTATTGAAAGTCAATGGGGGACGGGTCAGTTTTCTATTGTGTCAGAAAACGGATCCGTCCCCATTGACTTACATTGTGACAGATCCGTCTTGCTCTGCACAAAATCACTTGCAGCGTTATTCTGTCCGTGATGGGGATGCAACCAAATGGAACGCATTCTGGTGCACTCCATTTCGTTCAGTTTTGTCCCCATTGACAATGGTATACTGCGTACTGCTAAATAAATGATACTTGCTGTTTTCCGTTCAAAAAACAGAAAAAAAAAAAACGGAATGTATTTGTATATAGAGATTAGTCTGTAGGTACCAGTACATTCTGTATGTGAAGACAATCCTTAAAGTTTTAAATCGTTAAAGGGGTTTTCCCATCTCAAGGTTTGTGGAATATTGCTAATATTTGCTACAAATCCTATTTAAGTGTAGGTCTCACCTCTGGGACCCACTCCTATTTCCAGAAGAGGGCCCCTGCAGCTGCGCAAGCATAACCACCCCCCATTCACTGCTATGGGAGTTCCAAAAATAGCCGAGTGCTGGCTCAGCTGTTTCCAGTAGTCCCAAAGTGTTAAATTGAGTGGTGGCTAGTCCTTATGAGGCTTGCTCGCAATTCTGTGCCATGGGAATTTCAGAGAAACTTAAACCCATTTAAGTCTGTGGCTTAACTAAGTTTTCTGCCATCTATCCAGCAGGTCCTGGATTAAAAAAAAAAAAAATTTAAGTTTTTTAAACGGATGACCTATCTTCAGAATACGTAATCAGTATCTGATCGGTTGGAGTCCGTGACATCACTGGTAGAAGGCCACGTCACTCCCTCTCAAACAGCTGATCGGTGGGAGTCCTGGGTGTCTGAGTGCACCTTTGAAAAGAAGAGGGGCCAAACCATAACTCCACAGAGGAGGCCAGAAATTCCTTACAGCTTTGGAAAGCGCATGGGGCCTAGATGGGCCCCATAGCAACTGTGCGGTCTACCTCGATTAGCGGTACACCACTGCTTTCTTGTATATAAATGTATACCAGCATCTAAAAGCGTTGACACTTTAACAGCCCCAAATCCAGCCAATGGAAAGTGTATGAGGAACAAATGATCGTTACCATGGGTAGATGTGAAGGGGATGAGCAAGAATTTTTCTGCTCGCATAACAGATCTGATCAGCCAACAAACAAGCGTTTGCTCATCTGTCGGCTGATCTTGCTCTGTTTTCCCTGATTGGGAACGCAAATTGACATGAAAGCTCGCCTGCCCAATAACTGGCCGTGTAAGAGGGCCTTAGAAGGAGAGTGCACATCTAGTAACTCGTTTTAAATATGGGTATAACTCAACAATAAGATCCCTTGCTAAATGTCCACAGATTGGTAACAAACCCCAATAATGACTTTATTTCTACAGCCATGCACAAAACGTTATCGGGTACAGTGAGATACAGTCATTATAAGATACAATATAAACATAATGCTGAAAACAGACAATCTAAAGATAAATGGAGGAGGTGATGCAATAGGAACAAGGGTCTAACTTTTTTTTTTTTCACTGATCCAGCCAATACCAGCACACAAGATTAAATGAATATGTATACACAAGGGCAGACTCACAGAATGGAACAGCCTCCCTCCCCTAAGATGAAAAGCTCTGAGGTTATAGATGGGTCAAAGACTACTTTAGGAGTTTAACCATTCAGTTTCTTAATCCTTGTGGAGTTAAAGGGCTTCTGTCACCCCACTAAACAGTTGTTTTTTTTTGGTTACTTATGCCTATAATGAGATTTATGCATACATACTGTAATTAATCATTTTGGTTCAGCAGATTCTGTTAAAAACGTACTTTTAAAATATGCAAATTACCTTGCTACCAGCAAGTAGGGCGGCTACTTGCTGGTAGCAGCCGCATCCTCCTATCCTAAAGACGCCCCCTCCGCATGCTGATTGACAGGGCCAGCGAACGGGAATCTCTCTGCTGGCCCTGTTTGCATTCAAAATCTGGCGCCTGCGCCGTACCTGTCTTCAGTCGGAGCAGGCGCACTGAGAGGCGGACGCTCGCTCGGCCGCACCTTCCTCAATGCGCCTGCGCCGGGTGTAGATGTGACGTCATCGGCGCAGGCGCTTTGAGGATGGAGCGCCGAGCGAGCGTCCGCCTCTCAGTGCGCCTGCGCCGACTGAAGACAGGTACGGCGCAGGCGCCAGATTTTGAATGCAAACAGGGCCAGCAGAGAAAGATCCCGTCCGCTGGCCCTGTCAATCAACATGCGGAGGGTGCGTCTTTAGGATAGAAGGATGCGGCTGCTACCAGCAAGTAGCCGCCCTACTTGCTGGTAGCAAGGTAATTTGCATATTTTAAAAGTACGGGACTGTGAAAAAACGCGAAGGCACACAAGATTGTCATCCGTGTGCGCGCGTCCGCGTCCGTTTTTTTCCTATCATTTGCATGGCAAACTTGACTGACTTTTTTTTTTTACTTTCCTTCATGTCTGCTGATCCTCCAAAAATAAAGGAAGACACATGGAAACAAAAACGGATCATGGAACAACGGAACCCCATTTTGCGGAACGGAACATAACGGTCGTGTGCATGAGGCCTAAGTGTGTTATTCAATTACTCAAACCCCCCCCCCCACACACACACGTGCCGGGCCCCTCGTCTCCACCTGCGGGGCCCCTCGTCCCCGCCTGCCATTGGCTGTCGTCCCCCCCCCCCCCCCCCCCCCCCCCGACACCGGATGTTTTTGTCCGTGTACAGGGAGAAGCAGCAGCGGCGGTGCAGGGACCAGGAGTGGCGCAAGTATTTTACCTGTGAGGAGCCCGGCACATGTGGGAGGGGGGGGGGGGGGGGTTGAGAAATTGGATAACCCCTGTAAATCGGCACATAATCGACTCCTATGGAAGTGTGTGGATCCTAACGTTTAGGAAATGCATACACATGCATGCATATACAGCAACACATTAAAGGCTTGTAAACATGCAAACATTGGGGACAGCGTGATGCTAATATCTGTAAAGCCCTGCGGAATATAGTAGCGCTATATAAGTGCATAAAATAAATAAATATTTCACAGAAACAGGTGGAGCTTAAAACATAGAATAGCTCAATATGTACGGCAAGCACAGAATCCATTTTTTGGGCATGGATACGACTGCTCTAAGGAACAGCAAGCTGTAGTTACAGCCCAGCATGAATTTTTTCAAACATCTCCCCATCCATTATTAATGCTGCGGGATCCCCATTCTGCTGCTAACTCTGCGCTCTTTCTATCTGCACCGCCGCTGATTGCAGATGTATTTCGGAACAGTATATTCTACTAGCCGTGGTGAGAAGGTACACTGACACATTCTCATTCCTACTGAAGAGTATGTATGACATGCTGTGTCCCTGGAGACATCTTCAATGCCAAGCTTTGCCAGGGGGTCCTCTATCATACTGTAAATACATATAGCAAAAGAAAGGTTAAATCAGGATTCGCAAATTGGATCTTCACCCCTCCCTCCCGATGGCTCCCGTCTTTTTCCCCTCGCATGGCTGCTCTTCTGTGCTATGATTCTCTGATGTGCAGTTACTCTTCCTTCACTCGCTACTTCTGAGTAAATCCAGTTACTGACCCCATTCAGCATTTAACTCACAACCTACCAGATAGCACTCAGGAACAGATGACAGATTAATCCTCACCAAAGTCAGACATGATGATTATTTCCATCCTGGGGTCTACTGAGGGGTATGACATGCCATCAGGGCTTAGGTCATGAGTTGAGTTACAATACATGTTTATCCTAACCCATCTGGTTCTTGGAGGAAGGGCACACAGGCAAAACAGTGGGATAACACATCAGCCCAACCCATTTCTTCTTCCTGGCAGAACATCTTCAGCTGAGAAATAGTCTTTGGTTGTCTTATATGCACAGAATGTTTGAGGACTACCCAAGGTCTGGAAAGTGAGGACCCATTTACACAGGCCAATACAAAGGGCAACAATTTGTTCCCAATCACTGCCCGCTGGTAGGAGCTGCATTTACAAGACACAATCAGACCCTCAAGATGAACAATTGCTAATACATCTCAATACAGATACATTGTCTGCCGAGGGCACATCTGTGCCGACAAATGATATTATGTGCCACATAATTGACCAGCTCACAACTTTTGCTTATTCTTTAGAGTGATCGATAGATCATTTACACACAGCAATTATTGGAAACGCGAGTACAGTAGCAAAGAACCAGAGCACTCAAGTTTCCAGTAGGCAAGTATAAACTAAATTGGTATGGAATAACGCATTTCGGGGGCCAAACGGGTCCCTTTATCAGATTCAAAACCAATATAAAGATACAAGACATATTGGCTAAAACAGTTTTACTAACAACTTCTTGTATGCATTTTTAATCAATTAAATTTTGTAATACTTTTAAAATTTATCATTTTTCTATATGTATATTAAAAAGGTATTTTCACCATGTTCTCTACACAGTGACACAGTGAGAGGTTTGGTCAGGGGAAAAAACAAGCATGTGCTGCTGGGGCCGGTTTACAGCCAGGTGAGGTAAAATACAGGACCGGATTTTAAATGCCGGTCTTGGTTTTGGCAGCACCTGGCTGTCCTTAAATAGGCACCTGGGCTCAGAGAAGCCATGTCTCTGTGTTGGGATCTGGGAGCCTTGTGTCTGAATGAAGGCTTGCTACCTGTTTGGCATGAAAACAGGTTGGTGCTGCTATGCTCAAGGACTCTGAGGCAGAATTGCCACATGGTGTGAATTACCACCAACAACGCAAGGTGACTTTCTTGATTATGACTCCTTGTTTTGTCACTTACCTAAAGTGTGACTAAAACACTGAACTGTTTGAGCCAAAGAACTTATTGTTGCCTCTATACTGCGTCCGCTAATCCTGTCTACCAGAGCGAAACCCCACAATTGGTGGAGGATGCGGGTATATGCAGGGAGACTGGTGTGAACCCCGATATTTTTGGTTTCTGCATTTTTCAGGCATGGTTGTATGTCGTACATTAAACCAGCTGTATTACAACCAGTGCCCCACGACAAAATGGAGGCTGTCGTGAAGGCCCTCATGGAGGCTAATCTGCAGCAGCGAGAGACAAACCTGCAGCAACGCGAGCCTAATAAGCAGCAGCAGGAGACTAACCAGTTGCTGCTACAACATGTGATGGCTTTGCAGACAGCAGGAGCAACCCTGAGCGTCCACGATGCCCGAAAAGCAGTCAGTGCCGCGATTCCTAAGATGACCCCCGCAGACGACATCGAAACCTACTTGGAAATGTACGAGAAAGTGCCCATCAGGGAAAAAGCAACCCCGTAACCAGTGGGCTGAGGTCGTCGCTCCGTTCCTGGCATCCAATTCCCAGCAGGTGTATTTCAACTTACTAGATGTCCGGGCCCAGCGGGTGCATCAGTGGGGGGGGGGGGGGGGTTCATGGAGGAATATCTCACACCATTACTGAAAATAAAGGAGCCCGAATTGCGACGTTCAGAGAGTTGGGCACTCAAGCAGAACACTTGCTTAAATACCCCAGCCCTTTACTGAAGTATCATATTCAATGTGGCTGTTGCTGGTACGGCAGCACAGGGCTCGGGCCTATATGAAATATAGGCAATGAAGATCATGTGTAACACTTATCTAGTGGGACTAAACAAGAAACCCGGATGTTTTCACAGTTTTGTACAGTTAACCATGTCATTCATTATCTTTTCAGTGCTCTTAGCTTTTTTCAGAATGACTACAGGCACTGAAAGATGGGTTTACAGCTTCAAGGGTATAAATCTAAAGTTATATATGACTGAGAAATAAACCAATCATGATGGCTACAAGATCCCACAGGAACAAAGCAACACATCTATATATGAGCTTGTTGCAGCATGTATAGCGCCTCGGCAGTTTTTTTTTAATACTAAGCCACACCTCTAACTCCGCCCAATGACAAGCTATACCCATCCATTCTGCCCAGTCCCCTTAGAGACCCCACAAAATTGTTATTCCCCCTTACTGCCCTTTAACAGTAGTTTTGCCCTCTTTGTGCCCCCACACAGAACAATGCCCCCTTAGTGCCCCCACAGTAGTTATGCTCTTGTGCCTCCATCACAGTAAGAATGCCCCCTTAGTGCCCCCACACAGTTATGTTCCCTCAGTGCCCCCCTCAGAGTAATAATGCCCTGTTAGTGTTACCACAATTATGCTTCTTGAGTTAGTGACCCCAAAGTAAAATGCCCCATAGTTCCCCCACAGTAGACGGTCCCCTTAGTGCCCCCACACAGTAGTGCTGCCCTCCCACAATGATGTTGCCCCCCTAGTGACATTGCGCCTGCTGAGCTGAGCAAGAGCGCACAGGCCAGAGGATGATCCCCAGCTTGTGTGCTGCCCTACTCAGCCCAGCAGGTGAGATGACATCACTGCACCGCGCCTGCTGCTGGGGAGTGCACACGCCAGGGAATATGTCCTTTCTCAATGAGCTAAATGACTTCTACGCTCGTTTTGACAAGGACAAAGAAAAGTCTGCCAAAACTATACCGTTGGACTGCCATACCCTCACCATCACAGATGTCCATAACGCACTGAGCAGCATCAACACTTGCAAGGCTGCTGGCCCTGACAGCATTCCTGGACGTGTGCTGAGCAGTTTGCAGGGGTTTTTACTGACATATTCAACCTGTCGCTTGTCCAGGCAGTAGTACCAGCGTGCTTCAAGACCTCCTCCATTGTGCCTGAACGACTATCGCCCTGGAGCACTCACGCCTATAGTTATGAAGTGCTTTGAGCGACTGGTCCTGGCACACCTCAAGTTATGTTTGCCCCGAAGTAATAGGAGTACAGAGGATGCTGTATCTACAGTACTTCACTGTGTATTCTCACACCTGGACAACAAGAATACTTATGCAAGAATGCTGTTTGTTGACTTCAGCTCAGCAGTCAATACAGTCAATCCTTCCAAGTTGATCACTAAACTTGTGGATCTTGGAATCAGTAACTATCTGTAACTGGATCATGGACTTTGACCAACAGACCCCAGCAAGCTAGATCAGGAAATAACTGCTCCACCACCATCATACTCAACACTGGTACTCCACAGGGCTGTGTGCCGAGCCTGTTCCTCTACTGCCTTTTCACCTATGACTGCAGGCCTAGGTATGGATCCAACTCCATCATCAAGTTTGCAGATTACACCACAGTGATCAGTCTCAGTGACAACGATGAGTCTGACTACAGGGAGGAGGTAAAGCACCTAGCTGTGTGGTGCACTGACAATAACCTGCTCCTGAATACTAGCAAAACAAAAGCTCATTGTGGACTTCAGGAAGGAGAAGAGACACCCATGACCCCATCCGCATAAATGGCACAGCCGTTGAACGGGTCTCTAGTTTCAAGTTCCTGGGGACCCACATCTCTGAGAATCTGTCCTGGTCAACCAACATCTCCAGCCTGGTGAAGGCACATCAGCGCCTCTTTCATGAGGACACTTAAGAAAAACCACCTGTATGCTGACCTACTGGGTAACTTCTACCGCTGTGTAATAGAGAGCATCCTGACCTACTGTTACAGTTTGGAATGGAAATTGCTCTGTGGCTGATCGTAATGCACTGCACAGCAGGTGATGAAAACCAACCAACGCATCACAAGGACTCCACGCCGGGCACGCATCTTTCTTAGGGACTCATCCTGCCAATAAACTCTTCCAGCTCCTCCCCTCCAGAAGGCGCTACAGGACCCTCCAGATTAAAACCAGCAGGTTTAGGAACAGCTTCTTTCCCACAGCTATCACTCTACTGAACTCAGTCCCCCGCTGAACCTTTCCATCCACACTCATTTTACCCTCTACACCCCTCCTCTCCATCCCTCCCATGACCATCCCTCTCAATATTCACTTTATGTTCACATTGGTTGCTGCTATAGTTTGGGAGACTGTTATAGCATAAGTCTGTTATATACGTATACATTAGCACATCTGCATATCTATATATATGTATACATCAGTACATGTGTATATTTGCTCTCTGTATAGCAATATAAACACCTGTATACTTAACTTATTTGAACATAATCTGTACATAACTATTCCTACCGTCTACACTACCATTATCTGTCTATAACCTGTTTATTGCACTTGCTGCTCTTTGCACTGATTAGGCTACTTTCACACTTGCGTTTGGTGCGAGTCAGTCATGGATCCGTTCAGATAATACAACCGTCTGCATCCGTTCAGAACGGATCAGTTCGTATTATCTGTAACATAGCCAAGACGGATCCATCTTGAACACCATTGAAAGTCAATAGAGGACGGATCCGCTTTCTATTGTGCCAGATTGTGTCAGTGAAAACGGATCTGTCCCCATTGACTTACATTGTATGCCAGAACTGATCCGTTTGGCTCAGTTTCATCAGACGGACACCAAAACGCCTCTAAAGCAGAACGGAGCCAAACTGATACATTTTGAGCGGATCCTTTTCCATTCAGAATGCATTAGGACAAAACTGATCTGTTTTGGACCGCTTTAGATGCAAACTGTATTTCTTTACTCTATTTATACGTGTAATGACAGTTGAATCAAATCAGTAGGCAGCAGACAACTCCCTGTTTCAAGATTGCATTCAACGATATCTGCATCCTCAGGACTACTACTGTATTCATCATATTTATTTTTAATTGACACATATTTTGGGTGTTTTATGAATATAATATGGTTGCTTCTGTCGTGCATACATTGTATATGCCAATACTATTCTAGTTTGCACAAAACGGTTTGATAAATCTGGAACTTAGGTCCGGCAACGCAAGATACTTTCACCATACACATGTTTAAGATGTGAATTACTTTTTTTTTCAAGATACTTGTAACTGCGCATGCATTTAAATTGTGTGGATATACATGCAATTTAATAGAAGGTAGACATGCCCAAAACTCACATTCTTTGGGCTGATGGGGCATGTGCAGTGTCCAGTTCATTTTGTTCATGACCAAACGTCAGGATACACATGCACCAATGTGGGAGATGGTGCCACCTGTTCTATTTGGGTCTAGATCAGAATGTTGTCAAAGCCTCTTTTAGGGTATGGTCACATGGTCAGGTTTCTAGCGGCAGTTTTGGAAGCCAAAATCAGGAGTGGATCTTAAAAGGAGAGAAAGTATAAAGGATTCGACTTCTCTTTTTAATTACCTCCCGGTTTTGACCCTGTGGCCAGTGATATCTCCAGCTGTTGCAAAGCTGCAACTGCCGTCCTGCCATGATAGCTGCAGATTGTCAGGGAATGAAGGGAGTTGTAGCTTTGCAACAGATGGAGAGCCATAGGTTAGGACTTAGGCTGGGTTCACACGGGCGTTGCGGGAAAATGTGCGGGTGCGTTGCGGGAACACCCGCGATTTTTCCGCGCGAGTGCAAAACATTGTAATGCGTTTTGCACTCGCGTGAGAAAAATCGCGCATGTTTGGTACCCAAACCCGAACTTCTTCACAGAAGTTTGGGCTTGGGATCGGTGTTCTGTAGATTGTATTATTTCCCCTTATAACATAGTTATAAGGGAAAATAATTGCATTCTGAATACAGAATGCATAGTAAACTAGCGCTGGAGGGGTTAAAAAAAATAAAAAATAATTTAACTCCCCTTAGTCCACTTGATCGCGTAGCCCGGAATCTCCTGTCTCCTTTGCTGAACAGGACCTGTGGTGAGCATTCATTACAGGTAAAGGACCTTTGGTGACGTCACATGATCTTTTACCATCTTATAAGGGAAAATAATAATGATCGAGTCTCCATCCCGATCGTCTCCTAGCAACCGTGCGTGAAAAATCGCACCACATCCGCACTTGCTTGCGGATGCTTGCGATATTCACGCAACCCCATTCACTTCTATGGGGCCTGCGTTGCGTGAAAAACGCAGAATATAGAGCATGCTGCGATTTTCACAAGTGATGCGTGAAAATCACCGCTCCTCTGAACAGCCCCATTGAAATGAATGGGTCGGGATTCAGTGCGGGTGCAATACCTTCACCTACCGCATTGCACCCGCGCGGAAATCTCACCTGTGTGAACGCAGCCTTATGGCTGTACAGGTATAATTCGTATTCATGTTCTGCAAATAATTTATAGGGGCAGGAAAAACGGAAAGGATGGATTTGGCACATAACTAAGCCGAACGGAGCCTACGGACCCCATAGACTATAATGGGGGTCTGTTAGGTTTATGCTCAGAAGATTATTTTGGAGTGGAGACAAAAAGTAGTGCATGCAGGATTTTTATCTCTGCTTCAAAAATCTTCCTCTGGGCGGAAACCTAACGGACCCCATTATAGTCTATGAGGGTCTATGGGGTCCGTAGGCTCCGTTTGGAGATGAACGCTGAAAATTGGAAATGGGGTGATTTATACTTAATCTTTTGATGCTTTTTTAAACTTTTTTTAAACTTTTTATTTAACAATTATTTTCCCCCTTGGGGGGTTAGAACCTGGGAATCTTTTAATCCCTTGTCCTATTCACCCTAGTAGAGCTCTATCAGGGTGAATAGGACCTCACACTCTCCCTTCTGCCCTGTGCATAGTGCACACAGCAGCAGGGAGCTTACCATGGAAGGTGGAGCCCCAGGATTACACTGCTGGGACTCCGATCGGAACTGCCACCAATGAGGAGGAGGGGAGGGGACCCTGTGGCCACTGCTACCAATTATTTTAATACTGGGGGTGCACTGCGCCACCAATGATTTTAATACTGGGGGAGGTTGAGGGGAGGGGGTGCACTGCGCCAATGATTTTAATATTGGGGTTGAGGGGAGAGGGCGCACTGCACCAATGATCATATAATTAACATTTAATACAGGAGGCGGGTGCGGCACCTGAGGGGTTAACTGCCGCTGATCGCAGCTCCCCGCCAGCACCCGCCTCTGGGATTTGTATTAAACATTTACTTTCATTGGTGGTGCAGTGCGCCCGCCCCTCTCCTCATTGGTGGCAGCGGCGGAGGGAAAGACTGCTTCCTTCTCCCCTGTGCTGCTGAGGAGAACACAGAGCACGCTGAGAGCAGTGACCTTGTTCTCCGATACTAGACTGCGCAATAGCGAAGCCTAGTATTGAAAAAAAGGCAAATCCTGGTATTGAGGGCAAAAGCATCGAAAATTCGGAACTGCTTGCCGGATCACTCTGCAACAAGTGTGAAAGTACCCTTAAGTGCAAGAATAACTGTTTTTCCTCATTTAGTTTGGAGGTCTTAACAGGGTTGTCCCATTTTTCAAGCCAGCCCCCTGAGTTATTCAATACAATGTATCTGTATAGCGCCACCTGCTGTTTGTTCTTTGCCTTATTTCTCCACCCGCCTTGCTGAGGTGGATGCAAATGCTCAGTTCTATCCTTCAACTGCCACCAGCCAGATGTACTGTTAGAAGCGGTCTATGGGAAGGGACACGCCCCCTGAGATGTGACAAGGAGAGCTGCAGCATAAAGGACACACCCACAAGAAAGGACAAACCCCTTTGGCTGCCAGTCGAAAATAAATTTAGCGAACAACTGGTGCAATGAATGGTGAGATCTCTGGATCCATGTGAGGTACAGGTCTGGTTCTAGCTTTGTTAGAAAGATTGTCATCTACTATAGGATGTCTGATTTTCACTTATGCCAACAGTTTCAGGAATGCCCTTTGCTTTTTCAACCTGGCAAAGCATTGATACTGTAGTGACCGGCGTCACGCACAGGGAGGGAAAAGGGAAAGCCCTGCCCAAGGGAGAGGGAAAGGTGGTGACCCCTGACTCACCTTGCGGCTGGCACCTGACTGCCCTGGCGTCCCTAGACGGGTTCCTCACCCGTGCGGCGATCACGTGCCTAAACCCTGGCTTTCCCTAGAATGAGCCCTAGATAGTGAACGGGCCGGTGGGATCGCTAGTCCGCACCACTGACACTAAGAGGGAAACACCAGGGAGAGGACAGACAAACACATACACCCAGGTGGGCGACCACAGCAGATTACGAAGGCCCAACAGGGATCCGGAGGGTAGCGTTCTGGAACAACAACCAGGGAACAGTTACACAGCTCCAGAGGGTCAGAATAGATGTCCAGGCAGGAAGCTCTATATCTGGCAACCAGAGAAGTGTGAGAGGGGAATATAAGGAGGTTGGGAGTGCTGGACAAGGAACAGCTGAAGAGAAGGAGCTATGGATCCCTGAGTGAGCCAAAAGGGTTGCAAAGCAAACCCAGACAGCTACCATAAGGAAACAGCCCTATCTTACATAGAGCGCGCAGCCAACCGCTGCGACTTCCTGACCCCGGGTATAACGGAGTCAGGCGTGGGTCTTGACACCCTCGTGACAGATACACAAAACAAAATCTATCAAAAAATGATACATTTGGTGAGAAACATGACTGGGCTGCACTGAAGACCTTTGACGAGAAATAGAACAACTTTTCCAGCTTCCAACATCACAGCCAGTTCTTACTGATGTTATACCATGCAGCCATGATGTGTTAAAATTGTCAATGTTCTTTTGGCATTAGACACAAAAAAAAAAAAAAAAAAAGCAAAGACATGCTACAATACAGGTCATATCCATGTCTTTTATGCAACTAAACTCCCAGACTCTCCTTTCAGCTACACTTATTCCTCTTGCTTATCTAGCACCAACATATTCCACAGCACATTAGACATCACTCCCCATACTTAGGGAATTCAGATTGAGCCCCACTATCAGTATGCTACAAACACGGGGAGAACATGCAAACTCTATGCAGTTGTTATCCTTAAAGTGTAACAGTCATTCGTTTCTTTATTTTTGTAATGTATAGGGGCAGTGATACTGACCATTTTTGTAATATACTTTAATTAGTGAAATCATACATTTCTATTAGAAAAATAGCTCTAAAGTGGCCCATTTTGAGCCTTAGCAACGCTCCTCTGTCTTCTGCTTACATAACAGTCAGTGCTAGCAGGTCTCCACAGTTCTGTAAAAAGACAGAGGAGCGTTGTGAAGGTACAATTTAAGTAATTAAAGTATATTACAAAAATTAAAAAAAAGAATGACAGTTACACTTTAAAGGGGTTATCCCATGATTAATACATGACAATCTCTTTCTAACAAAGCTAGAACCAGCCCTCTACCTCACATGGATCCATAGATCTCCCTATTCATTCATCAATCTGGCAGCTCAAGGGGCGTGTCTTTTCTGCTGCAGCTAAGGGGGCGTGTCTCAGCTCTTCCTATCACAGCCCAGGAGGCAGTTGAAGGATGAAACTGAGCATGTGCGGACTTCTCAGTGAGCGAGACAAAGAATTAAACATACAGCAGGTGGCGCTATAGTGATACATTCTATTGAATAACTCAGTGGTTATGCCAACCACTGAACCACTCTGCTGGCAGCTACTTGATAATTTAAAAAGAACATATTGCCTCAAAGTACTAGATAAAGTAAAATATATAGTTGCTTTGACACAAACTTCTTCCTACATTCCAAAACTTGTGGTGCTGATAGTGATACAACTGAACATATGATCTGCTCTCTGTCACAATGCACAAGCCAAGCTACACTGATTACCTACAAGCTGTTAATGTCATGCCATCCAAGAATGTTCAGCATGTTTGTGAAACGACGCAACCATACTTCTAGACTGACTGTATCAGAGAATAATCTGCATATGGCTTGTACACCGTGTTCTCCATCCGATAGTCCAAAAAATAAAATTAAAAACGAACACGATTCCTGATATTTGAGGAGACGTCATCCAATATAACATATTCTGGAATGTATTAGAATAGAACTAAGGTTATGAATATGGGGATATTCTCCTCAAGCTATGGAAAAAGCTAAAAGAGAGGAGAGTAAATCTGGTGCTCAATATTTGCATAAAAATTAGGATTGGTATCTAGGTCTCACTAGAATGTGGAACGCTATGGAGATTATTCAGAACATTAAAAAATACTTACCTATTCTTAACCAAGACAAGGATCTGCCCTCAATCTTGGACACAGGCTTACATTTTGTGGCCAAGAGATGGATCACGTTAGGAAATGTGCCTAGTCTTTGTTAGTCAGGATAAGAACAAGTCTATGGGGTTGGACATAATATGGGGGAACTCAAGGTGCCTACTTAGGTATACGTATAAAGCTAAGGAGATGCAATCATGTAGCAAGGACTGTACTTTTATGACCATCATTTATCAACTCTAGTACATCCAATGTTGTATACTGCATTGGATCTTGTGATATCCAGTATGTGGGATGTACTACAAGACAATTTGCAGAACGGATTGGGGAACACATTTGGAATATTCCTAAACTGGGTATATGTCACAGGTCTGCATTTTGTACAATAACACAAGTGGATGCTCTCACAGGGATAGGAGTAGAGAAGAAACTAAAACCAGCAAGAAATGGAGATTAGAAATCTAAAAGTACAAAATCGAGAAGCTTGGACTATGCACAGATTTAATGTACTTTTATTGATTATCATCCAAGTAATAGATTAGAGATTCTTAGATAGCGGTGTACCAATAGCATGTTAGTTTAGGGGTGGTCTGTAAGGCCTCTTTCACATGAGTGTCGAGTGTGAGGGCCGGATAGGATACAGGTGCGTTGCGGGAAAATGTGCGATTTTTCAGCGCGAGTGAAAGAGTTAATGCGTTTTGAACGCGCGTGAGAAAAATCAGAATGTTTGGTACCCAGACCCAAAATTCTTCACAGACATTCGGGTTTGGGATTGGTGTCAATTTTATTATTTTCCATTATAACATGGTTATAAGGGAAAATAGCATTCTTAATACAGAATGCTTAGTAAATTAGGGATGGAGGGGTTAAAATAAAAAAATTAAAAACTCACCTCATCCGGCTTCTCTTCTTTCTTCTTCTTTGATGAACTGGGAGGAAAAGGACCTTTGGTTACGTCACTGCGCTCATTACATGATCCATCACCATGGTGGAAGAAAGAAGAGAAGCCGGGCTGCGCGAACAAGTGTATGAGGTGAGTTTATTATTATTTTTTAACCCCTCCAGCCCTATTGTACTATGCATTCTGTATTCAGAATGCTATTATTTTCCCTTATAACCATGTTATAAGGGAAAATAATAAAGATCGGGTCCCGATCGTCTCCTAGCAACCGTGCGTGAAAATCGCTCCGCATCTGCACTTGCTTGTGGATCCTTGCGATTGTCACACAGCCCCATTCACTTCTATGGGGCCTGCGTTGCGTGAATAACGCACAATATAGAGCATGCTGCGATTTTCACGCAATGCCCAAGTGATGCGTGAAAATCACCGCTCATGTGCACAGCCCCATAGAAATTAATGGGTCCAGATTCAGTGCGGGGGCAATGCGTTCACCCCACGCATTGCATCCGCACGGAAAACTCGCTCGTGTGAAAGAGGCCTTAGAGTATGTCAAACCGTCTGTGCAGAGTTAAATTGAGATGCACAGTGGGTTGGACTGTGTGACCCGTGCCTGTGAAGCGGCCCGCAAATAGCGGGCCGCAATGCTTGTTTGCCGGCCGTAGGTCAGCCGCTTCGGATTGCGGACCCATTCACTTTAATGGGTCCGCGATCCGGCCGTTCCGCGAAAAGATAGGACTTGTTCTATCTTTTTGCGGAACGGAAGAACGGGACGTAACCCCAGGAGGCACTCCGTAGTGCTTCCGAGGGGTCCCGTCCCGTGCGGCCGTTCCGCAATTTCCGGATTAGTGGACCCATTGAAGTGAATGGGTCCGCATCCGTGATGCGGAATTCACACGGAACTGTGGCCGTGTATTGCGGCCCGCGATTTGCGGGCCGCAATACGGCCACAGATCACACACGTTTGTGTGAACGTAGCCTTAGTCTGTATTTTAACGTTGCTGCGTTAGAGGCCATATGCTATGGGGAAGGATATGTTTTATCTGAAACGCGTAAGCTTTTTTTTTGAGCTGCTGTACTGAACACATGAGATTTTATTCACAAGTGCCAGAGCACCAACTGGATTGATACATTATATAAATCTAAAGATGTGCCAGATTTATCAGTGCCTCAGGCTGGATAATACATTGGATACTGGTTGGCTTCCTTTGCGCCAGAATTCTGTGGCCAAACTTTGGCACCATATGGTACACCTTAAGCTGTCTCCTTTCTTTTTTAAACCACACCCCTTTCCTGCTAAACCACACTCCCTTGGCAGGTGAAACTGTATTTTTGTTTTGTTACTTGCATTATAACTGTGTAAAAGGACTTGAGCTGAAAAAGCTCCCAATTTTGGTCCAAATTACAGAGTTCAGGCACAGTAACAATAGTAAAAGTCATTGCCGGTCCAGATGCTGGACCAAGTGTCCTACTTGCCTACTGTATGTGGTCTCTAATCAGCCTTACCTTATATGAGGCACAAAATCAAATGGATATTCCTGAATGAAAGATGTATCCTTTCTTAAGGCTGTGTTCACATGCATGCTGACATTACTGTTCGGCTACATGCACACGAACGTTGTTTTATTCAGTGTCTGTTCCTTTTTTTGCGGATAGGATGCGGACCCATTCATTTCAATGGATCCACAAAAAAACAACAAAAAAAAACGCATGTCATACGGAATGTCATCCTTTTTTGCAGATCCGCAATTTGCGCACCGCAAAACACATACGGTCGTGTGCATGTAGCCTTATTCTGCTCCATTATAGGAACAGAACAACAACATCAGATCTGTCACACATTTTGCCCAACAGACCCGACTGACTACATCAGGGTCTGCTGGATTTCCAACCGGACAAAGTAGAGCATGTTACACTACATTTTGTCTGGCTATTTTGACTCCTCGTGGAGTCTCCTACGCACATGTGAACACAGCCATATAGTGCATCCGCAGATTAGAGTTATACCAGCTGATATATTAGAATAAATATTCTAATATTGTGTGAGATAGTATGTAGTTCACAGGCAATGCAGTTAATAACCTCGAGAGGTGACTCCGGAGAATACAGTTTCGCCATCACTGAAGACTATACCAGAGTCTATATGCAGTATAACCAACTCAGCCAATGAAAGCATGGCAGGGAATTGACCGTTTATCCAGATTGCAGTTCCCCTTTATTTCTTGAGCAGGGGCGTAACTACCATAGCGGCAGACCATGCGACTGCTATGGGGCCCAGAGCAAGAGGGGCCCCAGTCTTAGTTGGGATTATCTCCTATTCTACTGGAGGTGAAAACTTGGTCAGGACTCTACCCTCTAAGGCCTTATTCACACGTCCGTTGTTTCTTTCCTGATCTGTTCCGTTTTTTGCGGAACAGATCTGGACCCATTCATTTTCAATGGGTCCTGAAAAAAATAAAAAAAATAAAAATAAAAAATAAAAATCGGACAGCTCAATGTCTGATTTTTTTTCAGGACCCATTGAAAATGAATGGGTCCAGATCTGTTCCGCAAAAAACGGAACAGATCAGGAAAGAAACAACGGACGTGTGAATGGACCCCAAGGGTCCATTCACACGTCCGCATCCAATCTTCAATTTTGCGGAACAGGTGCGGACCCATTCATTTTTAATGGGGCCAAAATGTGCTGCCGCATCCGCATTTGCGGATCGCACTTCTGTTCCGCAAAAAAAAAAAATAGAACATGTTCTATTCTTGTCCACAATTGTGGACAAGAAAAGGCATTTTCTATGAGTGCCGGCGATGTGCGGTCCGCAAAACACATATGGATGTGTGAATGCCCCCTAAGGCTGGGTTCACACCTGAGCGTATTCGATAAGTGCTGTTTACAGGCGTTTTTATCAGGCGTATTTAGTATTTTGGAAACACGCGTCGTACGCGCTTTCTTGCTATTGACCACAGAGGCGTACAATGAAAAACAGAGGTGTTACGCGCGACAATACGCCCCAAAGAAGCTCCTGTACTTCTTGGGGCGTAGGGCGTTTTACAGCGCGTTCGTACGCGCTGTAAAACGCTCAGGTGAGAACCATGCCCATAGGGAAACATTGGTTTTTGCCTGTTGAGCGTTTTACAGAGCGTAGGAACGCGCTGTAAAACGTTCAGGTGTGAACCCAGCCTTAAGGAACAACTTAGCAAATGAGGCAATGAAAAAAAAAAAATGGCCTAAGGGTCATTGAAAAGGGTCTAGGCGGAAACCCTTCTGTCCTGTGTGGGGGGCCTGGTTTGATCCCTGCTATGGGGTCCTTACTTCTCTATGCACGCTACTGATCTTGGGACATGATGTTGATGTGTGCTTGGCAAATTAGTGGTGATATAGTGCAGACTGTCGTAATGTTCACACTATTTGTACAAATAGAGGGAATTCTGGTTGGACTGAATTTATTACTACATGTTATATAGCACCGTTACCTCCTGCAGTTTGTGGCAATTTCTCTGTCCTCAGTGGGGCTCACAGACTATTTGGAAGGAAGCAAATACACCAACAAGCCTTCAGGAAATCTATACACGCTCCATGCTGCTCGAGAAAATAACTGCAGTATGTCTGGTCTTTGATGAAAGAGATCTCTAGCTATAACATGCAAAGCTAAGAAACCTAGGGCCTGTCTACCGGTAAAGCTTAGTTGCCCATAGCAACCAATCAGAGCTCAGCTTTCAATTCCTAAAGGGCTCTGAAAAAAGTGAAAGCTGAGCTCTAATTGGTTGCTACTGGCAGTTGCTATTAAGCAGTTTTGATAAATGAGGAAAGCTTAGAAAATACTGTGTTTGATCCCTCTACTAATAAAACATTCATCAGTAGCATAGCAGGAGCTTCCTTGGTAAAGGTTATAGCGGCTGACAGCAGATTAGAACCGCTCTTCACTCACTGTCTGCCTTGATGTGCAGACTGACAGAGGAATCGGGATTGGCGGCAGCGCAACCAGGCAAGTTCCAGATCACAATGTGATGAACAATAAGTATCCTGTTAATCTCTTCCTAAGTGACGTGTTTTAGGGCTGCACCGGCCCCTTCAGACCAAGAGCAACCACAGCCCCTCTGATTCCTGGGCTAGTTCTGTGCTAGCCTTTGACTAAACAGTCCCCATGGGTTTACAGAGCCTGTTACTATCTCCAGCCATCTACATGAAAGAGGTTTTCCAGGAGTTCAACACTGTTGAGCTGTCCTCAGTGTAACGGACCGTTTCAGCAGACAAGGGGTTAAAATCCGTTTAGGCGATATGCCCCTTTCTGAGAGACAGGCACAGCTACTGCAGAACACCAAACTCCCGACTGGATACAAAATAGCACTCCAAACTGGAACCTCACGAATAGCTGCTAGCAGACGAACAGGAATCAGCTTACACTCCTGGCAATCAGTCTCTAACAGCATACAGTGGATCCCCCCAATAACGAGACAAGGCTCCGTGTTGAGGGTCAAGCAGTGGTCTGAGGTGCTGGCACCCCCAGCCTGGTTTTTTTTACAGTTGTTGCAAATACAGGTCCGCCCACAGGGAGGTATAAAACAACCAAGCCCATCATCTGGTATACACGCCCCTAGGGGACCAGAAGGAAGACTGGGACACAGGACAGATATGCAGCACTGCAGGATACACAGAGACAATACATCCCCACAATGCATCATGGTTTCCTCCTCTCTGCCCTGGAGACACCCGAGGAGTAATCCAATTATCTCTCAAGACAAAGAGAAATCACCAATACACATGTGGGGACAACAGAACAGGAATCACCATTTAAACATACAATGTCACAACCCTTTTCAATACACAGACATTTAACATCCCAAAATGGCACGAATTAGACCAGGAGTTCAAGTTAGTTCAAGTCCTTTGTGAACAAATGAGGCCTGGCTGATGAGAGGGCCCATAATCCTGGGGCAAGAGCCCATCCAAAACCCAGTATAGGGCCTCATGCACACGACCGTTGTGCGTTTTGCGGTGCGCAAATTGCAGATCCGCAAAACACGGATGGCGTCCGTGTGCGTTCCGCAATTTGGGGAACGGCACGGACATCCATTGATATAACTGCCTATTCTTGTCCGCAAAACGGACAATAGGACAGGTTATATTTTTGCAGACCACAGAACGGAGCAATGGATGCAGACAGCACACGGAGTGCTGTCCGCATCTTTTGCAGCCCCATTGAAGATGCGGACCAAAACAACGGTCGTGTGCATGAGGCCTTGGTCATCGGTATCTGATCAGTGGAGGTCCAACACCCAGCACCCCCGCCGATCAGCTGCTTGAAGAGGCGGTGGCGCTCCAGTGAGCATACCACACACAGTTCATTGGATATCGGCTGTGCTTGGTATTGCAGCTCAGCTCCAATTAGCTGTTTGAAGAGGCCGCGGCGCTCCATGAAGCTCTATGGCCTCCTCACAGCGCCATACATTGTATACTGGCTGTACTTGGTATTGGAGCCAAGGCTCTTATGCTGGGACTGGGTTGCAAATAGGCCAAGTGACCAATGAATGTGACATCACTGACTTAGAAAAAGGCCACATCACTCACCGGTCCATCTGGATGTTACCAACACTGAATAGATAACATCAAATTGTGCAGGGAAACCCCTCCCCCAACTTGTAACAACCAGATGAACCTTCACTGCAAACTGCTAGTAATTCATATATAACTTCTAGTAGAAATAATAAAGGAATGACACAACATAGAGTCATAAAAATGGAGGCTCCAGAATTACTACATGGGGAATGCAAGTAGTTATAAAATATAGATACGAGGAGAGGCTACAGGTCCGCTTCAAGATGCCTACAGGGAACACAAAGGTTCTTTTTCTCTATGCAAATGTCCAGCTGATTAATGCATACAAGTAAAGACCCAATTTCCAGGCAAGCAGTATGATCACACATCTACTTTGCCCTGCTGTTCGCTGCTTACATACATGGGCGGAGCTGATGAGGAGTAGAGCAGGTTACTGGTGGTCATCACAAGGCACATTGTTCTATAAGGATCTCTAGAATCTTTAGATATCTGTAAAAATGTGAATTATGGAAGATTTTACTTTAGGGGAATTTTTATAGTCAGTTTTGCAGGAGTCTGTATTGCCGTAATTTAGAAGGGTTTTCTGAAACTTTTATACTGATCGGCGGGGGTCCTGGGACCCCCACCGATCAGCTGTTTAGAAGGCACCAGCAGTGTCAGTAGCAATGTGGCCTTCTCGCTGCTAAGCCTAGGCCAGTGATGTCACAGTCATCAGTCACATGGCCTAGGCACAGCTCAGCACCATTGAAGTGAAAGGGGCTGAGCTGCGATACTAGGCACCGCCGCTATACAATGTAACGCACTGTGCTTGGTGAGCAAGGAGAAGGCTGTGGCGCTCTTGCGGTACTGGTACCTTCTGAAACGGCTGATCAATGGGGTTCCCGCGTGCCCACTTTTGTCATGAGATGTTACTGCACTTTCTAAGCCACTGGAGTAAGATTGAAACAATATTTGCGAGTCAAAGTTGATAAATCTGTCTTAACCCTTTCGGCCCTGGAGATGTTTTTTTTACTCTCTGCCATAACTTTAAAAAAATTTTGTTCACATAACCGTATGAGGGCTTGTTTTTTGCACTTTCTAAGGCTACTTTCACACTAGCGTTCGGGGCTCCGCTTGTGAGCTCCGTTTGAAGGGTCTCACAAGCGGCCCCGAACGGATCCGTCCAGCCCCAATGCATTCTGAATGGATGCGGATCCGCTCAGAATGCATCAGTCTGGCACAGTCTGTCCTCCGCTCCGCTCAGCAGGCGGACCCCTGAACGCAGCTTGCAGCATTCGGGTGTCCGCCTGGCCGTGCGGAGGCAAACGGATCCGTCCAGACTTACAATGTAAGTCAATGGGGACGGATCCGTTTGAAGATGACACAGTATGGCTCAATTTTCAAACGGATCCGTCCCCCATTGACTTTCAATGTAAAGTCTGGACGGATCCGTTTGCATTATCATGATTTGCATGATAATCCGTTTGCATTATTTCATGGTTATGCAAACGGATCCGTTCTGAACGGATGCAAGCGTTTGCATTATAGGAGCGGATCCGTCTGTGCAGACACCAGACGGATCCGCTCCTAACGCAAGTGTGAAAGTAGCCTTATACCAACATTTAATATTGCATACGATGTAGTGGTGAGCTGAAAAAATTTCCAAATGGGGTGAAATTGGAATAAACACAATTCCACTACAGTTGTATGTGTTGTTTTTTACAGCACTCTATAAAAAGGTAAAACTGACCTGTTGCTTTAATTCTCTGGGTCAGTAGGATTACAGCGATACCACATATGTATAGGTTTTCTTGTGTTTTAATACAAAAAAATAAAAAATTTTGTTGCCATATTCTGACACCTATATCTTTTTTGTACTTATTTGTACGGAGCTGTGTGAGGGCTCATTTTTTGCGGGGCGATCTTTGCTTTTCATTGATACCATTTTGAGGTGTGTATGACTTTGATCACTTAGTTTTTTTATGGGAGGTGAAGTGACTATTTTAATAGTACGGGCGCAGTGATGCCCATGATATGTATTTTTTTTATTGTCTCATTTTTATATTTTTTTTAAAAACATTTAATACTTTTTTATAGTGCCCATTGGGAATCATAACAAGCAATCAGATTGCTTCTCTCATACACTCCAATGCATTAGCATTAGGCCTCATGCACACAAACGTTTTTTTCCCCGTTTACGTTCTGTTTTTTGCGTTCCGTAAAAAAAAGGAACACGTACGGAAATGCATCCGTATGTCTTCCATATCCGTTGCGTTTTTGCGGAACCATCTATTGAAAGTTTTATGCCCAACCCAATTTTTTCTATGTAATTACTGTATACTGTTTATGGGTCCATTCACACATCCTTTTGCGTTTTGTGGATCCACAAAACAAAGACACCGGCAATGTGCGTTCCGCACATCGCCGGAACTACAATAGAAAATTTCTAATTTTTCTGCAATTGTGGACAATAGGACATGTTCTATTTTTTTCCGGGAACAAAATTGCGGACCTGGAAGTGTGGATATGCATTTCCAGATCCGGACAGCACATCATGTGGCCCCATAAAAGTGAATGGGTCCGCAATTCCGTTCCGCAAAATGCAGAACAGAATTGCAGACGTGTGAATGGAGCTTATGCCATCTGGAAAAACAGAACAGAAACAAAAAACAGACCAACGGATCCGTGAAAAACAGACTGCAAAACAAACACTGAAAAAGCCATACGGTCGTGTGAAAGAGGCCTAATGGTAATTTCAGACTAGCGTTTAGATTTTCTGGCACGAGTTCCGTCCTAGGGGCTCAATACCAGAAAATAACTGATCAGTTTTATCCCCATGTATTCTGAATGGAGAGAAATTCGTTCAGGATGCATCAGGATGTCTTCAGTTCAGTCACTGAACGGCGTTTTGGACAGAGGAAATACCGCAACATGCTGTGGTATTCTCTCCATCCAAAATTCCGTATCAGTTGCGCAGACTGGTAAAAATGTGAAAAAAAATATAGAAACGGATCCGTCTCTCCATATGACAAAAGGAGAGATGGATCCATTCTTGCAATGCATTTGAGAGATGGATCCGCATCCGGATCAGTCTACAAATGCTGTGCATTTGCCTGATCTGGCAGGCAGTTACGGCATTGGAACTGCTTGCCGAATCACTCTGCCGCAAGTGTGAAAGTAGCCTTAGAGTGTATGAGAAATACACTGTATTCCTATGGAGTCCTGCTACAGGCAGGGGCTCCATAGGAACTAATGTGCGGCAGCCTCTTGTCACTCTGGAGGACAGAGGCTGCTGCACACTGTGGCTCCCGCAATCCTCGATGTGGAGGCGGAGCACACCTGGAAGTATGTGCTTCCGAGTTTTTGCTAGTACAGATGCAGTGGTCACGTTTTGCACACGGCTTTTGAAGGGTTAAAAGTCGGTTCGGTTTAAAGGTGCCGGCCAGCGCTGTACCGCTAACCATGCCCACTTTCTCATCTGTTTGTAAAAACTGGAAAGAGTGGTGTAAAAATGCAAACTGTAGCAAAATATTTTGAGCAAATAAGCCCAAAAATCTCAGTTTGTGACTTTTTGCAGCCATAATTCTGGAGTACAAGGCTTGATCAATTCTCCCACATGTGCTTATTTATAAGTGATTAGGAGCGTTACCATGAACCTGCTCCAAATATCACCAAGATCTCACTAGTTTTAACTTTGGATTACTGGGCATCATGTACTGTGTGTAACATTTTAGGGATGAGAAATCAAACCACCGCCTAATAACTACATTTTTGGTAGAAAAAAAATATAAAATCTAAAAAAGGATCACGCTACCTAATATACTCCAGTTTTAAAAAGGTCCTTCATATTATCAGTGCTTCACCTTTCCTCAATGAACCCATTCAAATATTCTCCTCCACTCCATAGATGTACACTATGATTCTCTACGTCTGCCCATAGTGATCTCTTCTGTTAACCCATGGGGGACAGTAGCTCTGAACCAGGGTGGAAACACTGGGAAGATATCATGTGTATATATATATATATATATATATATATATATATATATATATATATATATATTATAAAAATCTAAAATGGTCAGTTGAAAATCAGATAGATGACCAGAATCTGAGTAGATGACCAGGTTCCTACGCAAACACCTAAGCAAAGTGTTATATTACATAAAATGGCCACAGTGAGTAGTAAAGGATATATCAGAAGATGATCAAGACAAGATGGACGCTTTGGTCAAAAGTGGAAGGGGTTATGGAGAGAGCCAAGCCGTGTGCTACGCTTCCCAGAGATGGAACCTTTGTCTAGAAGACATTTATGACATATCCTGGGACTATCCCACAAATGTCGGAGATGGGAATTACCCTGCTCTCTGTTATTCCTACTCTCGGATCAATCACATTTGCTCTTTCCCTTGCTGCTTGGATTCCTCATGGTTCAGTCTTAGGTCTTTTCTCTCTACATAGACTGTACTGGACAAACTATAAGGCCCCTTTCACACAAGAGAGTATTCCGCGCGGGTGCAATGCCTGATGCAAAAGCATTGCGCCCGCACGGAATCCTGACCCATTCATTTCAATGGGGCTGTGCACATGTTCTATATTCTGCAATTTTCACACAATGCTGGCCCCATAAAAATGAATGGAGCTGCGTGAAAAATCGCATCCGCAAGCAAGTGCGGACACAATGCGTTTTTCACGGATGGTTGCTAAGAGATGTTTGTATACCTTAAGTTTTTTATAACGCGCGTGCAAAACGCATGAAATTGCATTGCACCTGCCCGATAGAAACTGAACGCGATCGCAGGCAAAACTGACTGAACTTGCTTGCAAAGTCGCGCATTTTTCACTGAATGCATCAGAAACGCATCCGGACCTAATCCGCTCACGCTCGTCTGCAAGGGGCCTAAGGGTACAGCCACATGGGGTGGTATTCAAGCAATCATCCATACCAATGCCTCTACCTTATGCCAGTCCCTGCATTGGTTGTCTGATCACTTTAGAATTCAATTGAATGTTTTAGCTCTCACTCACAAAACTCTCCACATTGCTGAATCCCCTAAGGGTACGGCCACGCAGAGTTTTTGGACAGAAGTGGATCCACCAGGAAGGAGAATACGGTAATTTCTTCCTTTATTTTTTTCCGATTCTTTCTTAATCCACTTCTGGCTTTGTCAGAATATGCTGCATGCAGATCTGCCTCAAAACCTCGTCCAAAAACTGTGCGGCCATACCCTAAGGCGCCTTACAGACAAGCATTCCTCCCGCAGCGAGTCCGCATCGCAGCACCCATCCTGACCTCCCATCACTGCCGGGGGTCACACAGCATTATATTGATTTATGATGCTATACAACCCTTACAGTTCTGGAATGTATTGGATAACACTGACATAATGCTGCCAGTGTTATCCAAGACATTCCAGAACTGTAAGGGTTACATAGCATCATAAATCAATATATGCTGCATGACCCCCGGCAGCGCTGGGAGGTCAGGATGGGTGCTGCGATGCGGACTCGCTGCATGAGGAACGCTCGTCTGCAAGGGGCCTTAGGGTGCCTTCACATGCAACAGATTATGTTACAGAAATGTCTGCAGCAAAAAATCTGTTCCATTTATTTGAATGGGGTTGTTTTGGCAGGATGCACATGGATTTCTGTAAGCGCTATTCAGGTGAATGGAACAGATTTTGCGGGTGAACATGTAGAAGATGCACACAAATTTCCATGCGGATTTATGTGTGCCTTCTCGCCCAAACTACACCAAAAAGCATACTATATGGCCTCATGCACACGACAGTTCCTTTTTTTGCGGTCCGCAAAAAACGGAATCCGCCCGTTTGCCTTCCGCAATTTGAGGAACGGGCGGCCCATTGTAGAAATGCCTATTCTTGTCCGCAAAACGGACAATAGGAAATGGTAGTTTTTTTTTTGCGGGGCCACGGAACGGAGCAACGGATGTGGACAGCACACAGAGTGCTGTCCGCATCTTTTGCGGGCCCATTGAAGTGAATGGGTCCGCACCCGAGCCGCAGAAAATGTAGCCCGAATGCGGACCACAACATGGGCAGTGTGCATGAGGCTTATAACTGCGTTTTTTTGGTGCAGATTTGCTTCCTATCTCACCCTTTTTAGGCCTCTTCCACACGACTTTTTTTTCCCCCGTTTATGGGCAGTTTTTTGCGTTCCGTATACAGAACCATTCATTTCAATGGTTATGGAAAAAAAAAAAAAAATGCTACATATGGAAATGCATCCGTAGGTCTTCCATAGCCGTTCCACTTTTGCAGAACCATCTATTGAAAATTTCATGCCCAGCCCAATTTTTTCTATGTAATTACTGTATATGCCATATGGAAAAACGGAACAGAAACAAAAAAACGGAACAGATACGTGAAAAACAGACTGCAAAACACTGAAAAAGCCATACGGTCGTGTGAAAGAGGCCTTAAAAGGATGAAATCCACAGTTCAAACCAAAAAACATGATTGACATGCTCTGGATTTCCACACAGAAAACATCCGCAAAGTGTACATGTGATTTGTTTAATCTTATACACTTTACTGGTAATGTACTATGCTGAGTTTTTCCCACATGGGAATCCATGCGGAAAAACCATACACATACAACGCCACATGTGTAGGGAGATACTAAGGTCACCGTCAGGAACCACAACCAGTAAACTCAGAAACGGATACCAGTCTTCTCAAGGTGGTAGGAAGGTTCTTCACCAAAGCCTGCTGCAAGGACAAATGGACTTGGCTACTAGGGACCCAGCTTACAGTATTTTAGTACAAAGCTGGTGTGAATTTGCTAAAAGCACACCAACTAGAATGATCAGGGTGCAAGGAGTAGCATACAAGCACATGAGGGGTTAAACCAGAAACAAGCCACAGCCAGAATACCTGGAGAATCAGTAGAAGCCAATAAGGCAGACAAGGCGGTTAATCCAGAAGCTAGTCATGGTTCAGGTTCAAAGTAATGTGGTATAACCAAAGCTATCCACTGATCCATCAGCACTGCAATGACTACATAGCAAACTTAAATACCCCGCCTAGCCCCAGGATTGGACGCTGAGCCGGGGCCTGACTGGTCAGCATGGCAACCCTCCCAGCACAGCTATGCACAGGATTTAAACTGGGTAAACTCCTGATGCTCCTTATGGTACGTTCACATGGCCTCTTGTGCCATGCAACTTTGGTGCAGGCACTCATGCTGAAATTTTGCCGGCAGCTGCGTGTTTTCTGAGGATCGTGGCAGCGCTGAGAAGGAGCGTCTGTTGCTTTAAGACACATCTCAGCGAGAGGAAATAAATGAGAGGCAGAAAGTACCGGGCTGCCGGCAGAATAGTGGTGAAATTTCGACGCAGCTGTCCACGCCAAAATTCCGTGGTATAACTCACTGTGTGAACGGCCCCTTAGGCGGCCTGCACACGTTTGGGTTTTGATCATGTTTTCTGGTGCAGTTTGGAATTTAAAACCAAGAGTGGATAAAAAAAAAAAAGAGGAACAGCAGTTGCTGGCCTTAAAAGGTTTTCCAGTACTTAGATATTGATGATCTATCTTCAGGATAGACCATCAATATCAGTTCAGATTAGCGCCCATTCATGTAAATGAGAACCGAGCTGCAGTAAGCCAGCACCAGAAACGAAACAGTGGACGGAACCTTCTGCTTCCGGATCCGTCAGCTAGTCAGGAAGGATGCTGGGTATCAAACATTAATGATCTATCCTGAGGACAGGCAATCCATATCTAAGACTCAGAAAACCCCTTTAGTACCTTCTCTCACTTTACACAGCTGGTTTTAAATTCAAAACTGCATCAGAAAACCTAAAAAAAAAAAACCTGATCAAAGGTTGAACATGTATAGGCAACCGTGTTCAGTTTTCTTGATGCAGTTTTAGGAGCCAACATCAGGAAAGAATAAAAAAAAAAAAGAGTAGAAGTGTAATCTGCCTGTGACAATGTCTCTTCTTTTATGATCCACTCCTGATTTTGGGTTCCAAAACGGCATAAATAAACCTGATTGTGTAGCCGTACCCTTAGGGTAAAGCCACATGTTCAGATTTTATGAAACTAGCAGTGGATTCAAAAAAGTCTCATTCATTTTGCCACTCCCTTGGCTGGATTTGGTTGTGTACTTTTTACAAGTGACACCGTTTTTTGTTTGTTTTTTAACATGGTTGCGCAGCACACTACTGCAACATGTAAACCCAGCATGACTTGTTAGAAGGGTTATGTCCAATGACACAACTCCTTTAACCCTTGATAGTAACCCCACTGACATATATAGAGAGGGTCTCATCTGTCTCTGCCCCTATAAATCAGATCAGTAATAATTGTGGCATACAAGAGATTACATGCTGGCAATTAGAGGCTTTTCAAACAATAGCCTAAGTGGTCAACAGGCTTGTAACGGAGACTCAGCACAATATGCCATGTGCATAAAAGAAGCTTCTTTATTAATCCATAATTAAAAATATCATCTCACCAGTAGTAAGATGAAAACAGCAGCCATGCAGAACCGATGTAGAAGCCACACTCAACGTGATGCATTTTGGACCAGGTTCTGATTCTTAAGCTGAATTTACATGGCCCAATGTCTGGCCTTATCATCGGGAACAAATGTTCCTAGGAACGATTGTTCTCGATAATCTGGGTGTCTAAAGGTGCCGCAGATCACCTGGAGAACGAGCAAAATGTTCGTTGATCGGGCGAAATGATCTGAGGTGGGAACACCTCAATCATCATCTCTGGGCAGCAGATCATGCTGACTAAACAGCACTCTGCTCCCCAAGAACAATGCAGTTGTATGAGGATGAGCGATAGCAGAAGCCATTGCTCGCTCCCATACTGTGGAGGTGATCGCTGCATGTAAATGCAGTGCTTCACCTCCACTAATAAGCAGGCAGGGGTTCTGGGGCGGGGCTTAGGAGGTGGGCGGGGCTGACTGATTCACGCGCATAACAAAACACAAGGTGCATATTAAAATATATAACACTATATAACGACTATATAAACTGACTATGGTCTCTGCTGCACTGTACCGTATTTTTCGCCCTATAAGATGCAGCTAGTTTTAGAGGAGAACAATAAGAAAAAAAATATTTTTCATTACACCTCAGGTCAGACCAGCAATCAGACCCTCAATGTTAATCAGACCTCAGATCAGACCCCCAATGGCTCAGATCAACCCCCAAACCTTTAGCCATCTATCAGCCCCCAATGTCAGCCATACACCTCCCCAATGTCAGCCATGAACCCCCCCAATGTCAGCCATAAACCCCCCCCCAATGTCAGCCACAAACCCCCCCAATGTCAGCCATAAGCCCCCAATGTCAGCCATAAGCCCCCCATTAGCCCCTCATGTCAGCCATAAGCCCCCCATTAGCCCCTCATGTCAGCCATAAGCCCCCCATTAGCCCCTCATGTCAGCCATAAGCCCCTCATGTCTGCCCCATGTCCCCCAGATTAGCCATCAGCCCCCAGTTCAAATAAAAAAAATAAAAAAAAATTACGGCTCCTGGTCCTGGTCACCACCGCGATCCTCTTCATTCTGCTGTCGGCTGGCTGTGTATAGCGGCGCACAGTGTGGGGTCACAGAGAGACTTCACGCTGTGCGCAGCCCTGCACAGCCGATAGCCGAGCCGAGGACCAGGAAGCGGTGAGTACAGATCCTTCACCGCTCCCTGGTCCTTCTGTACTAATGAAGTGTTTCCATAATGGAAGCGCTTCATTAGTACAGCGTTAAAGACTGCCCTGATCGCCGCGGCCAGGCAAACCATCTTCCAGGGCCCGGTCCTGGGCCACGGCCCGGCGGTTGGAGACCGCTGTTCTAGATCTTAACTTAGGGATGAACGAATCAACTTCGGATAACACATCCAAAGTCGATTCGCATAAAACTCCGTACAGTATTAGAATGTATTGGCTCTGATGAAGTCTCGCGAGACTTCGCGTAATAACTTGAGAAATTAATTTCTACTGTAAAAAAACATTTACCAAACTCAGGTTCAGTTTCAAGGTACCACTTCGGTAAATGTTTTTTTACAGTAGAAATTAATTTTTGACGTTATTACACAAAGTCTCGTGAGACTTCGCAAAGCAATCATTTTGGCTCATCGGAGCCAATACATTCTAATACTGTACAGAGCGCTCGCTCCGTACAGTATTCAAACGAAGTTTTATGCGAATCGACTTTGGATGTTTCATCCGAAGTTGATTTCCTTATCCCTAATCTCAACCTTTCAACTACCAAACTAGTAGACAAAGGGGGTCACTTACTAACTGATTTGTGCAACCACCAGCCACCACAGATGGACGAAGCTGTGACAACTGCATTGCTGCCCCAGGGAAGACCGAACCTTACAATGTTGTAGTATGCACCACTGCTGCAAACAGATAGCTCGATCACCCTCTGAAAGACTGCATAGGATTGTATAAACTGAATGGTGGCAGTGCAGCAGGCTGGGTCACTGCACAGTGTACAGAGCTGTGTAGCTGCGGAGCCACAACTAGAAAAAACTGCTTGGCAGGGATGTCAAGAGTCAGACCCCTGCCAATCTGATATTGATGACCTATTGTCGGCAGTGGTGCCAAGAGTCAGACCCCTGCCAATCTGATATTGATGACCTATTGTCGGCAGTGGTGCCAAGAGTCAGACCCCTGCCAATCTGATATTGATGACCTATTGTCGACAGTGGTACCAAGAGTCAGACCCCTGCCAATCTGATATTGATGACCTATTGTCGGCAGTGGTGCCAAGAGTCAGACCCCTGCCAATCTGATAATGATGACCTATTGTCGGCAGTGGTGCCAAGAGTCAGACCCCTGCCAATCTGATATTGATGACCTATTGTCGGCAGTGTGCCAAGAGTCAGACCCCTGCCAATCTGATATTGATGACCTATTGTCGGCAGTGGTGCCAAGAGTCAGACCCCTGCCAATCTGATATTGATGACCTATTGTCGGCAGTGGTGCCAAGAGTCAGACCCCTGCCAATCTGATATTGATGACCTATTGTCGACAGTGGTACCAAGAGTCAGACCCCTGCCAATCTGATATTGATGACCTATTGTCAGCAGTGGTGCCAAGAGTCAGACCCCTGCCAATCTGATATTGATGACCTATTGTCGGCAGTGGTGCCAAGAGTCAGACCCCTGCCAATCTGATATTGATGACCTATTGTCGGCAGTGGTGCCAAGAGTCAGACCCCTGCCAATCTGATATTGATGACCTATTGTCGGCAGTGGTGCCAAGAGTCAGACCCCTGCCAATCTGATATTGATGACCTATTGTCGACAGTGGTACCAAGAGTCAGACCCCTGCCAATCTGATATTGATGACCTATTGTCGGCAGTGGTGCCAAGAGTCAGACCCCTGCCAATCTGATAATGATGACCTATTGTCGGCAGTGGTGCCAAGAGTCAGACCCCTGCCAATCTGATATTGATGACCTATTGTCGGCAGTGTGCCAAGAGTCAGACCCCTGCCAATCTGATATTGATGACCTATTGTCGGCAGTGGTGCCAAGAGTCAGACCCCTGCCAATCTGATATTGATGACCTATTGTCGGCAGTGGTGCCAAGAGTCAGACCCCTGCCAATCTGATATTGATGACCTATTGTCGACAGTGGTACCAAGAGTCAGACCCCTGCCAATCTGATATTGATGACCTATTGTCAGCAGTGGTGCCAAGAGTCAGACCCCTGCCAATCTGATATTGATGACCTATTGTCGGCAGTGGTGCCAAGAGTCAGACCCCTGCCAATCTGATATTGATGACCTATTGTCGGCAGTGGTGCCAAGAGTCAGACCCCTGCCAATCTGATATTGATGACCTATTGTCGACAGTGGTACCAAGAGTCAGACCCCTGCCAATCTGATATTGATGAATGATGACCTATTGTCGGCAGTGGTGCCAAGAGTCAGACCCCTGCCAATCTGATATTGATGACCTATTGTCGGCAGTGGTGCCAAGAGTCAGACCCCTGCCAATCTGATATTGATGACCTATTGTCGGCAGTGGTGCCAAGAGTCAGACCCCTGCCAATCTGATATTGATGACCTATTGTCGGCAGTGTGCCAAGAGTCAGACCCCTGCCAATCTGATATTGATGACCTATAAGAATAGGCCATGAATAAGTAAGTCATGGAAAACCCTAAAGTAAGTCTGTCAGCTCCATTCTCAGTCTCTAAAAGTAGATCCAGTGCTGGATAGTGGACATGAATAGATCGTCAGTAAAAGTACGCACATGTGTGGTGCAGTCCAGGGACTGGGCATGTCCTGTACTTTCCCTTTCGTAGGCATTTGTATAATTGACAGATCTGCACACACGCACTCCAGGATCACAAATCAGAAGATTTCTCTGCAGGGCTAAGTAGTGTGGGAGCTTTCAATAAACACCAAGGAGAAGCCATGCTTGGGAGAGCTGGTTATCTGCATGTCGGATCAGACTTCATCTTGTGACTGAACCTCTATCAATGGACACAAAGTTCTGTTTGTGGAACTATCCATGTTCTCTACCAAGCACAGGAATGTCAGGGGCAGTATGGAGCTGGCAGACTTCATTTTGGTAAGTTTACACATTTCTTTTGTGTTGCATTTTGAAAGTCATGCATTTTTACCGCAATTGCATGTATTTTTTTTACAGGTTAAGGCCTCATTCACTTTTTTCACTGACGTGCACTGTCTGCATTTTTCACAGACAGCACTTGTACCCATTTATTTTAATGTTTCTGTGCACACATTAGTATTTTTTAACTGACCATGGGTCAGTAAAAAAAATCTGGGAGACATGCACTACTTTGGTCCGTGAAGTGGACTAAACACGACCGCTGAAGTCTATGGGTCCGTGAAAATCACAGACACAATACGGATGTCATCCATGTTGCATCCTTTTTTCAATGAAGACCGATAGTAGATGCTCTGGGAATAAATTTTCAGCTGAGCAGTGTCCGTGGAATACAGATGACACAGGGAGGGTAAAAATGGACACATGGACCAAACAAGGATCCTTCACAGTCATCTTCACGGATGCAACACCGACACATGTTTAGCATCAGTGATTGCGGCTCTAAACACAGAACAGGGGCAAATCTTTCCCTTAAGGCCTCTTGCACACGAACGTGCCGTGTTTTTCGGTCCGCAAATTGTGGATCCGCAATTTGCAGGACGGAACAGACGGCCCATTATAGAAATGCCTATTCTTGTCCGCAAAATGGACAAGAATAGGACAAGATCTATAATTTTTGCGGGGCCACGGAACGGAGCAACGGATGCGGACAGCACATGGAGTGCTGTCCGCATCTTTTGCGACCCTATTGAAGTGAATGGGTCTGCACCCGAGCCGCAAAAAATGAAGCTCGGATGTGGAACCAAACCACGGTCGTGTGCAGGAGGCCTAAGTCAGTGAGGTCCTCTCTCTCCTGTGAACGGTCCGTGGTATCCCGGCCTGGATTCCTGCTGACAGCAGGGGCGCACGGCGTCATTGGTTGCTATGATGTCGTGCACTTCATGCCGCCGCTGCTGTACAGTGATACACTCGTATAGATCATACCAGTGTATTACTGTAGTGCAGCGGCGGCATGAAGCGCACGGCGTCATAGCAACCAATGACGCCGTGCGCTCCTGCTGTCAGCAGGAATCCAGGCCGGGATACCACGGACCGCTCTCGTCCGTGGAACACGGCCGTGTGCATTCGGCCTAAGTCTCATTCCCACGTCAGTGTTTTGGTCAGTGATTTCCATCAGGGACTGTGAGCCAAAACCAGGATTGGAACCTCCACAGACATAAGGTATAAGGGAAGGATCTGCACCTGTTCTGTGTTTATAGCCGCACCTGGTTTTGGCTCAAAATCACTGATGAAAATCACTGACCAAACACTGACGTGTGAATGAGGCTTTATACCATGTTAAAGTTTTTCGGTATTGAGTTCCGTCATTGGGGCTCAATACCGGGAAAAAAACCGCATCAGTTTTGCCCTAATGCATTCTGAATGGAAAGCAATCCGTTCAGTATGCATTAGGATGTCTTCCGTTCCGTCCCTTTTACAGTATTTGGACGGAGAAAATACCGCAGCTCTCAGGCAAAAATTCCGGAACACTTGCCGGATCCGGCATTAATTTCCATTGAAATGTTTTAATGCCGGATCCAGTACCAAGTGTTTAGGAAATTGCCACATTGTCGGATGTGAAAAAAATAAATACCGTATCTGTTTTTCCAGATGACACTGGAGAGACGGATCCGGTATTTCAATGCATTTGTCAGACGGATCTGGATCCGGAAACAAATGATATCCGTTTGCATACGGATTTCCGGATCCTGCAGGCAGTTCCGGCAACGGAACTGCCTGCCGGAATCCAACAACGCTAGTGTGAAACTAGCCTTATCTGTTTGTAGACTCCTCATCAGCTCATAATAAGGGTTGAGCGAACTTCTGTTTTAAGTTCGGCGTCTAAAGTTCGGCTTCCGGTTAGCGGAGAATCCCGATATGGATTCCGAATTCCGTTGTGGTCCGTGGTAGTGGAATCAATAATGGCCGATTATTGATTCCGCTACCACGGACCACAACGGAATTCGGAATCCATATCGGGATCCTCCGCTAACCGGAAGCCGAACTTTAGACGCCGAACTTAAAACAGAAGTTCGCTCAACACTACTCATAATCACTGATGGAAAGCCCTGATCAAACACTGACTATATGAAAGTGGCATAAGGCTAGGGCTACACGACGACATAGGGCACAACTACACTGCAACATGTGTCGGTCGACATTGATGTTGCACAAATGTTGCGCGACAATTTTTATAATGATAGTCTATGGTGTCGCACTGCACCATGCGACATGCTGCGACTACGACACGACAGTCGCAGAAAAATCCATCTTGGATGGATTTTTTGCTACTGTCATGTCGCAGGTGAAACATGTCGCAGTGCGACACCATAGACTATTATTATAAAAATTGTCGCGCGACATTGGTGCGACAAAATGTCGACCGACACATGTCGTGGTGTAGCCCTAGCCTAAATATGCTAAATTAATTTGGTAATTTCCTATACAGTTTTTACATTGATTTAACATGTTTCACCCATTAAACAACGCAATCACAGTAAAAATGCGCACTTTTTTAGTGCTGAGTTTTTGATGTGTTTTTAAAAAGCAACTCAAAATCATTGTGTTACCGGTTTTTGTTCTGCCGATTCTCAGCATATTTTCTGGGTTGCATCCGGATCTCCACCGGTCCCCATTAGGCTCAGTTCAGACCTGAGCGTTCTGAAAGGAGCGCTCTGTATGCGCGATTGTACGGGCGTTTACAATCGCGCATACAGAGACAAGCGTACACACAGTGTCGCGCGTTCCCGAAAGTCTATGTACGGGAACGCGCGACAAGCGCCAAAGGCTGGGTTCAGACCTGAGCGTCTTTGATATGCGCGTTTAACGCGCGTTTTTGACGCGCGTTTTTTGCAATAGTAAACGCGTGTTTGACGCGCGTTTGTGTGATTGACTGCAATGTCCTATGGCCACAAACGCGCGTCAAAACGCCCCAAAGAAGCTCAAGTACTTGTTTGAGCGTAGGGCGTTTTACAGCGCGTTTTTCAGCGCTGTAAAACGCTCAAGTGAGAACCAGGGCCATAGGGAAGCATTGGTTTTCATGTGTTGAGCGTTTTACAGCGCGTTTGAACGCGCTGTAAAACGCTCAAGTGTGAACCCAGCCAAAAAAACGCTCCTGTACTTGTTTGAGCGTCGGGAGTTTTACAGCGCGATCGTACGCGCTGTAAAACGCCCAGGTGAGAACCATTCCCATAGGGAAGCATTGGTTTCTCCTTGTTGAGCGTTTTACAGCGCGTAGGAACGCGCTGTAAAACGCTCAGGTGTGAATTGAGCCTTAGGGTACTTTCACATTAGCGGCAGGGGAGTCCGGCAGGCTGTTCCGGCGGGTGAACAGCCTGTCGGATCCGTCCTGCCGCTAGTTCACGTGTGCCCCGCGGACTGCCGCTCCGTGCCCATTGACTATAATGGGGGCGGGGGCGGAGTTCCGGCGGCAGCACGGCGAAAGGCAGCAGGACTAAAAGTACTGCATGCAGTAATTTTAGTCCGGCTGCCTCTCGCCGTGCGCTGCCGTAACTCCGCCCCCGCCCCCATTATAGTCAATGGGCACGGAGCGGCAGTCCGGGGGCACAGGTTAACAAGCGGCAGGACGGATCCGACAGGCTGTTCACCTGCCGAAACAGCCTCCCAGACTCCTCTGCCGCTATTGTGAAACTAGCCTTAAAGTTAACGGGACTGAATGGTGACGCTTTTGCTTCTGATAAATGTTGGAATGTAGAGAGATCCTGCAGGCTGTTCCCTGTCGGATTAAAGTAGCCTAATAAACGGTTCCTGTTAAACGACTGACAGATGCCACGTGGTAATTCAGTGGCTGCTTGCAGTGCTTTTGGAAAACAAACAGCCAAGTAAAGTCAGCAGAAAAGTCGTGTGATTCATTTAAGGACATATTACACCTCTCTTTCACACCGCTTAAATTTAAATATTTCACTATCTTCTAACAGCACAGTTATTAGCAAGGCAGAAGTGGGAACGCGATGCTGAACTGAGGAAAGTCAAAATCCTACCACCTAAGAGACATACAGTTACAAATGCTAACATACAATATTTGCCTTATTCATTTGGTTGTGTCTTCTTCTAAAGTCACAATGAGTGTTCTGAATAATTTTCCATCCTGCCGTACTGAACCACAGAGGTAAAAAAAGAAATCTCTTCTCAAAGCGAATAAATACAAAATAGAGCTAGTGAGCAATGTGACCGCTGGGGCAGCGCTGCTTTTGAAAAGAGCCCAAATGTAGAGTTACATGTGCAGGTTTTACGCATTTTCTTCCACACGTATTGCAGTATTAGGGTACGGCCACACTGTAAGGCTTCTGGATGCAGTTTCGGAAGCCAAAATCAGGAGTGGATCATAAAAGGAGACAAAGTATAAAGGACAGATACGACTTCTCTTTTTTGAATTCACTCCAGGTTTTGGCTTCCAATACTGCATGCAGACACCTAACTATGTGGCCGTACCCATAAACCTAAGGTAAAAATGTCATAATAAACTCATTGACAAACAAAACCCACATAGAAATGTCTATTTCATGACAGGGCTTCCAAATGGCATTTTTCAGAAGGATAATGTTTGCCCACACACAGCAAGGGCTTCCCAGGGATGTCTCCGCCAGATCACAACACTTCCTTGGCCTGCCCGGTCGCCAGATTTATCACCAAAAGACCATTAATGGGACCATTAGGACTCCAGCTTCACCAACCTACAAGTGTTCAGGATCTACAGGCCCAAAATTGATAAAGCATTTGGACATTCAGAGGATGGCATTACTCGCTGTGGCCACTTGGTAGTAACTGCTTCCCAATCTTCATCAATGAGGGGTCAGTGACTTTCACACTGTATTTAAAGAGGACCTTTCACTAGAATAAAAAATCTAAACTAAGCATACAGACATGTAGAGCGGCGCCCAGGGATCTCCCTGCACTTACTATTATACCTGGGCGCCGCTCCGTTCTCCGGTTATAGCCTCCGGTATCTTCATAGTTAGGCTCCACCCAGGGGAACCTGACAGCATCTCTTTCTCCTATGCTGTAGCGCTGGCCAATCACAGCGCTCAGCTCATAGCCTGAGAGAAAAAAAAAACATCTCAGGCTATGAGCTGAGCGCTGCGATTGGCCAGCGCTACAGCCTGGGAGAAGGAGACGCCAGCAGGTTCCACTGGGTGGAGCCTAACTACGAACGGAGCGGCGCCCAGGGATAATAGTAAGTGCAGGGAGATCCCTGGGCGCCGCTTTCCATGTCTGTATACTTAGTTTAGATTTTCTATTCTAGTGAAAGGTCCTCTTTAAGTCCCTGTTCAGCCTTTCTGTCAGGGGTATACATTTTAAATAACCCCAAAACAGAAGGCGTCATCTTTGGACTCATTTGACCCGCCTGCCGTTCATTTCCATCTTTTTCCCCCAAACAGGACGCTGTAGTCTACCACACTATTTGTGTCTGGCAAAAATGAACAGCAAGCAGGTAAAGTTAGTGCAAAGATGAATCCTTTGTATTCTGTTTGCCACATTGAAGTAAATGTACACCTTGCAGTATACATTTGAATACCAATGCCTGATTTAGCAGGGAGCTAAAATGAAGTGTGAACCCAGCTTCTTGCACACGACCGTGTCTCCCCCTTGGCCGCATTGCGGCCTGCATATGGCGGGTCCGCAATACACAGGGCACCGGCCATGTGCATTCTGCATCACGGATGTGGACCTTTTCACTTGAATGGGTCCGCAAATCCGGAGATGCAGTGCGGAAAGGAAGCACGGAACGGAAGCATTATGGAGTGCTTCCGTTCTGTGCTTCCGTTCCGCAAAAAAAATTGGTTCTATCTTTTTGCGGAACGGACAGATCGGGGACCCCATTCAAGTGAATGGGTCCGCATGCGGCTGCCCCACGGTCGGTGCCTGTGTGCATTGTGGACCGCAGCACGAGCCCGGCCAGCACACGGTTGCGTGCAAGAGGCCTAAGACTATATTCACACGACAGCCGTTTTTTAATGGACATCAGACGAGCATTTTCAGAACCACTGCAGTCTATGCTTCTATTCATACGGCGTTTTTTTTAATGGGCCATGAATAACAGATGTCAAAAAATAGGGGAAGTCCTACTTTATATGTTTTCACGGCCCGACAGCCCCCATTCAATTGAAGGAAGCTGTTTTTAATGTCCGTTTTTCAGAAAAGCTTCAGTAATAAAACAGCCATTAAAAATGGACGGTTTGCCAGTTCCAGTGCTGCTACTCCATTCTTCAGACCGAAAAAGGTCCTGTGACAACCAATCACTGACCTCTGAGGTCAAATGTGCTTGCACTGCACATCGCTGCTAGTGGCTTGCTAGTGATCTGCCGTTCAAGCCCATGTGACCACCAAGGCCAGTGACTGGCTGAAGAGGTCACAGGTCAGACAACCCCTTTAAGAATAAAGTTGGTAAATGGAATGGCTGCACTAAAAAGTATATGTGAATATATTTGAACATAATCTGCAACTTTCTAAATGGCTACATATGTACAGATGTAAATATATCTTCCCAACATCAAGAAGAAAGACGTAGAACGTGATTAGCCACAAAGTACAATATATGAAGGTCTGAAAACAAGAAAAGACAGGGTCTTAGAGGGCTGACATAAAGAGTATCAGGTCATCAGCAGCCAACACATTTCTCTCTTGTTTATGGAGTGTGTATCTATTGTATTAGGCTACTTTCACACTTGCGGCAGAGAGATCCGGCAAGCAGTTCCGTCGCCGGAACTGCCTGCCGGATCAGGCAAAATGTATGCTAACTGATGGCATTAGTAAGACTGATCAGGATCCTGATCAGTCTTAAAAATGCCTGATCAGTCAAAAAAATGCATTGAAATGCCGGATCCGTCTTTCCGGTGTCATCCGCCAAAAACGGATCCGGCATTTATTTTTTCACCTTTTTTTCAGTCTGCCCATGCGCATACCGGAAGGACGGATCCGGCATTCCGGTATTCTGAATGCCGGATCCGGCACTAATACATTCCTATGGGAAAAAATGCTGGATCCGGCATTCAGGCAAGTCTTCAGTTTTTTTAGCCGGAGATAAAACCGTAGCATGCTGCGGTTTTCTCTTTTGCCTGATCAGTCAAAACGACTGAACTGAAGACATCCTGATGCAAACTGAACGGATTAGGGCTCTTTCACACCTGCGTTCTTTTCTTCCGGCATAGAGTTCCGTCGTCGGGGCTCTATGCCGGAAGAATCCTGATCAGTTTTATCCTAATGCATTCTGAATGGAGAGAAATCCGTTCAGGATGCATCAGGATGTCTTCAGTTCCGGAACGGAACGTTTTTTGGCCGGAGAAAATACCGCAGCATGCTGCGCTTTTTGCTCCGGCCAAAAATCCTGAAGACTTGCCGCAAGGCCGGATCCGGGATTAATGCCCATTGAAAGGCATTGATCCGGATCCGGCCTTAAGCTAAACGTCGTTTCGGCGCATTGCCGGACCCGACATTTAGCTTTTTCAGAGTGGTTACCATGGCTGCCGGGACGCTAAAGTCCTGGCAGCCATGGTAAAGTGTAGTGGGGAACGGGGGAGCAGCATACTTACCGTCCGTGCGGCTCCCCGGGCGCTCCAGAGTGACGTCAGGGCGCCCCAAGCGCATGGATCACGTGATCACATGGACACGTCATCCATGCGCATGGGGCGCTCTGACGTCATTCTGGAGCGCCCCGGGAGCCGCACGGACTGTAAGTATACCGCTCCCCTGCTCCCCACTACTACTACGGCAACCAGGACTTTAATAGCGTCCTGGGTGCCATAGTAACACTGAAAGCATTTTGAAGACGGCTCCGTCTTCAAATGCTTTCAGTACACTTGCGTTTTTCCGGATCCGACGGGCACCTCCGGCAACGGAAGTACACGCCGGATCCCAACAACGCAAGTGTGAAAGAGGCCTTACTCTCCATTCAGAATGCATGGGGATAAAACTGAACAGTTCTTTTCCGGTATAGAGCCCCTGTGACGGAACTCTATGCCGGAAAAGAAAAACGCAAGTGTGAAAGTAGCCTTAGTTATTAGGGCACTTTCACACTAGCGTTTTTCTTTTACGGCATAGAGTTCCGTCACAGGGGCTCTATACCGGAAAATAACTGATCAGGCATATCCCCATGCATTCTGAATGGAGAGTAATCCGTTCAGTTTGCATCAGGATGTCTTCAGTTCAGTCGTTTTGACTGATCAGGCAAAAGAAAACCGTAGCATGCTACGGTTTTATCTCCAGCGAAAAAAACTGAAGACTTGCCTGAATGCCGGATCCGGCATTTTTTCCCATAGGAATGTATTAGTGCCGGATCCGGCATTCAGAATACCGGAATGCCGGATCCGTCCTTCCGGTCTGCGCATGCGCAGACTGAAAAAAAGGTGAAAAAAAGAAATGCCGGATCCGTTTTGCCGGATGACACCGGAAAGACGGATCCGGCATTTCAATGCATTTTTTCGACTGATCAGGCATTTTTAATACTGATAAGGATCCTGATCAGTCTTACTAATGCCATCAGTTGGCATACGTTTTGCCTGATCCGGCAGGCAGTTCCGGCGACGGAACTGCTTGCCGGATCTCTCTGCCGCAAGTGTGAAAGTACCCTTATCTGTTTTCTGTGATATTTTTTTTTTCCATAAATGTAGCCATGGACATCCGCATATTTATTTATCATATCATGCAGGATGTTTCTATCTTTGTTTTTTTACTTTTCTCTGTGATTTTTGACTAGTTTGTAGTATACACTTGAGGGAGTGGCACCTTCAAGTGTGAATCAGCTTCTATTTTATCCTGGGAGCAGCATTTCTGTGCACTTTTGCCCTTCCTATCAAACAGACCGCCTTGATTAGGTGGTACATATAGGTGTGCTTGCTCCTCCTCTCATCGGTTGCTAGATGCACACAGAGGTAACTAGGAGCAGCACACTATATTTGCAGGGTCTGCTCTCCTGAATGTAGATGCCCAACGGCATAAGTAGGAATAGACTAGGATCTCCCTGACTAAGACCACCTTGGCGCGGGTAGGCGGCCACAGATGTGTTTTGATCAAAATATATTGGCTAAGAGTCTTGGATTTTATCATATCAGAGTGAGGGCTTAGTCCATATATAATGCTTACATCATTTGTGTTAGTGCATTATTATCTGTTTTCTGTGATTTTTTTTCCCATAAATGTAGCCATGGACATCAGCATATTTATCTATCATATCATGCAGGATGTTTTTATCTTTGTTTTTTTCTCTGTGATTTTTGCTTAGTTTGTAGTATACATTTGAAGGAATGGCACCTTTAAGTGTGAATGCGCTTCTATTTTATCCTGGAAGTAGCATTCTTGTGCATTTTTGCCCTTCCTATCAAAGAGGTCGCCTTGATTAGGTGGTACATATAGGTGTGCATGCTCCTCCTCTCATTGGTTGCTGGATGCACATAGAGGTGACTAGGAGCAGCACACTATATGTGCAGAGTCTGCTCTCCTGAATATAGAGCCCAACGGCATAGGTAGGTAGGTTTAGAGTAGGACCTGCCTGACTGAGACCACTTTGGCGCGCGTAGGCGGGCAAAGATGTGATTTGATCAAAATATATTGGATGAGAGTCTTGGATTTTATCATATCAAAGTGAGGGCTTAGTCCATAGATTATGTGTGAATCTACTGAGTCCGTTATTATCTGCTTTTTGTGATATATTTTTTTTTTTTCATGCAGTGTGTATCCGACGATGGAAGTAGCTCCCCCACCTGAGTCGAGCACCTCTCTGGGCAACCCTGGATCAATACCACATCTCCTCTGATAGGAGAAGTATTGGTAGTCTAGAAATGGTCTACACATGTACTGTGTATTGTGTTTATCTTTATGGCACTATCCTATACTGCTCCTTTATCTACCTTTATACTGTAAGGTTAGTGCCATCATTCATTATATCATGGCCCATGACTGCCTACATTTAACCCTTTTGGACACAGTTCAGTCAAACAGATAGACACATTACAACTCTATTACTTGGTTTTGCGCTGCCTTCTGTATATTGTGTACTGACTGCTGTGTCTCCCATATGAGTGCATACCTTAGCAAAATTGTGACTTTTGGTATGCACTTAACATTTACCCATTATCATACTGGGTTAAAAATTTGCACTAAATATTGTCGCCACTCCCTTGTATCTTGTCCTTTGCATTTTAGCTCATCTTAAGGATACATGAATGGGCAGGATATTCAACAGCCCTTCATTGTAATGCAACTAGACACATTGGGTAGATTTTTACTTGACTACTAAGCTATCTTTGGAATAGTTATCAACCATACTCTTTTTATTTTGTCAGTCTGGCACCAACCCCTGATGAACCAGTCATGTCATTAGAGTACAATATAACAATCTACAATTTTAGACTTTCCTGACCCTACTCTGGGGGTATTAAGGTTGTTCACTATTTTTCACCTGATTGAGAATTAGTCATCTCTAACTAGTAGGGTTCATTCCCTAGGACGGCTGTCCCGCTCCAGTAGGGCAGGTTGGGTCGGATCTCTGCACCACATGTAACATCCCAGAGTATGTCACTAAACTCTTTCTCCCTGCTGCAGCATGTCAGGTGCATATGTATTGTCATCTTGTGTGATCTAACAATGCATTTTTCATTATATGTATTTTCCAGGCCTGTTTGATATATCATGCTGTAGTTTCCATGTGCACCAGCAGGTGGCAGCAATATGTTCAGCAGACCTTAGCCAGTTTAGTAAGTCTAGACTGGAATAGTACATTCAAACCTAGTTCCCCCCCTCTTTGAGGAGGAGTGAAGTGTTCCCACATCCTACCTCATGGGGAGGAGAGGAAGTTAAGTTAGAGTGTGTACCAGCCCCCTGCTTGGGGAAGGCTGTGCTGGTAGGAGCTCCCAGAAACAGGGATCCCAACCTAGGATCCAGCCTCGGCTGAGGCCAAGGATCACTCTTCCCAGCCTGAGTCATCTACCTCAGCTGGTGACAAAGCAAGCAGCACCTCCAGAACTACAGATCTCCAGGAAGCCATTCCCTGCGAGCAGTCCTGAGAGTAACAGATCCAGAAACCAGGAGAAGCCAAATACCTCCTCAGCTAGTCAGGCCCACACCAAGCAGAAGACAGAGCAGAAGATAGATACCTGCCAGATTCACTAGGCATATGAATAGAATCAGAATACATATTGATTCCTGCCACATATTGCCAATACCTGCTGGGACCCAAGACTATTGCTGTACCCGTATGGATTCAAGCTGCCAATCATTAAGTAAAGACAAGTTGGATTATATTTCCTGTCTGGATCTCATTCATTCCTCAATTACTCCTACTAACCGCACTCACTTTATTGCATGTGAGCCAGGATCCAGGAGTCCAGCCGTATCAAGGTAGGAAACACCGTTGACATACACAGAGACATTATCCCCCCTCTGGCATTCCTCACCTGGTACGTGAGTTATTACATCTTAAAGGGCCCTGCTGCAGTACCTGCGCAAGCTGCAATTGGCTTCATGAACTTAAAACTATTAATATTGCGCCAGTGTGCATTGGTCCCAATCCGGCTTACCGCACACACAGCAGAGTGGGGGGTTATCCACTTCAAGGTTACTCTTGGTTGATTGGATTGGATCAAGTTGACTTGATATACGAGACCCTGGGGCCTTCTACACATCTTTGTCCCTACAACGTACTATTACACCCCCTATAACGCTGGCTCCATCTGCCACCACTTCACCCTCCAGTTAGACATCCCACTACTCTCCTACCATTTGTTAGGTCAGGGTTTCCCAGGGCCAGCTTCGAAGACAGTTGGATGGCTCTTATCAGGGCAGCTATTCAGCTTTAGGTAAGGAAAGACAGGGATACCTTCCCCTTACCTGTCCGACTCTCACATAGGTGTTACCATCCAGAACACATCCTCAAGGGGTTATGGTTTACCTGGTGTGCCAAGGGCACACTCCGTTTCTCCTTTAATCAATTTTAGAATTCCCATCATTAGGCACTACCTATTTTAAATGTCATTAATAAATGTAAAATTTTAGGGAGGGTTATTCTTTTCTTCTGTGATTTTGCTTATAGCCCCTGGTATATCCTGCTTTCTGATAGTAGACCAATCAGTTCTGTGTGTTACTTATGGTGTATAGCCAATGCCAGTGTGTCTTTAAAAATCACAATGACACGTGGTACCCCTCTAAGGCTAGCTGAGCTCTAGCGTTGGTGATCTGGCAGTGAACAGCCTACTGGATCTCTACATACTCTGGCACTACCGGAGGTTTGTAAAGCTCCATCTGGCCCCATTCATTATAATGGGCGGCGGAGATCCGGCTGCATTCCAGCAAATATGCAGAGAATCAGCCTCAAGAAAACTGTTGCACGCAAGGGCAGGACGGAGCTTTACAAACTTTAAGCCATGCCGTAATGCAGAGAGAACAGCCTTCCAGATCGCTGCTGCTAGTGTGCAACTAGCCCGAGGCATGTGTATCTCTCCAACACATGCCACTGATGATTATCTCGGGTCATCTATACAATACATCAATTCAATGGATACAAGCTTTAACACTGCCATATCTGTGCAGTGTGGAAAGTAGAGAAAAAAGCCACAGAGTTAAAGGGGTTGTTTTACTTCAGCAAATGGCATTTATCAGGTAGATAAAGTTATTACGAGCAGTGTCAGACCAGGAAAGACATTATTCTCAAGGCCCAACCACTATATCATCAATAAAGTTTAATGGGTCTTAAATCACAGAAATAGACCCTAGTGACAGGTCGCTGGCTCCAAGACAGCCAAATGTTTTTTTTCTTGTAAATTTGGGGACCGCTATGGTATCAGAACCTGGTATTCTGGTGGGCCAGTCCGACCCTGATTACAAGGCAATTACTAATGTATTGTGATTGTAATTGTCATAAATTTTTCTATTACCTACACTGTTATTTACACTGCTCGTTTCCAGAGGTTATGACCAACCTGCAATCCAACAGTTGTGGTTGTGCTTGCACATTATAGAAAAAGCACCAGCCTATGCGCACTCCCATGGTCCTGACCACCAGAGAGGCTGGCATCCTTTTCCTATAGTGTGCAAGCACGGCTACCACTGATGGATTGCAGGGTGGTTGTAACCTCTGGATACGAGCAGTGTATAATGTGATTAAAAAATTAATCAAGCCAGCCAAGGAGGCAAAATGGACAATCCCAATACATTAATAAGTGCCTTGTATTAACTTTACCTACATGATAAATGCCATTTGCTGAGGTGAAACAACCCCTTTAAGAGGTATTCTCCAGGCTTTTCCTAAAATCCTGGCATCTTCCGTCCATCATGCCTCTGAGGATGCTGTCTCTGCTGTGCTCAGACTGGCGACAAGCCCTTCTGCTCGGGTCCTGACCGGATGTGTCCCCAAATCTTCCTGTTCAGCTGCATACACTGTATATACAGTTGCAAGAAAAAGTATGTGAACCCTTTGGAATGATATGGATTTCTGCACAAATTGGTCATAAAATGTGATCTGATCTTCATCTAAGTCACAACAATAGACAATCACAGTCTGCTTAAACTAATAACACACAAAGAATTAAATGTTACCATGTTTTTATTGAACACACCATGTAAACATTCACAGTGCAGGTGGAAAAAGTATGTGAACCCTTGGATTTAATAACTGGTTGAACCTCCTTTGGCAGCAATAACTTCAACCAAACGTTTCCTGTAGTTGCAGATCAGACGTACACAACGGTCAGGAGTAACTCTTGATCATTCCTCTTTACAGAACTGTTTCAGTTCAGCAATATTCTTGGGATGTCTGGTGTGAATCGCTTTCTTGAGGTCATGCCACAGCATCTCAATCGGGTTGAGGTCAGGACTCTGACTGGGCCACTCCGGAAGGCGTATTTTCTTCTGTTTAAGCCATTCTGTTGTTGATTTACTTCTATGCTTTCGGTCGTTGTCCTGTTGCAACACCCATCTTCTGTTGAGCTTCAGCTGGTGGACAGATGGCCTTAAGTTCTCATGCAAAATGTCTTGATAAACTTGGGAATTAATTTTTCCTTTGATGATAGCAATCCGTCCAGGCCCTGACGCAGCAAAGCAGCCCCAAACCATGATGCCCCCACCACCATACTTCACAGTTGGGATAAGATTTTGATGCTGGTGTGCTGTGCCTCTTTCTCCCCACATAGTGTTGTGTGTTTCTTCCAGACAACTCAACTTTGGTTTCATCTGTCCACAGAATATTTTGCCAGTACTGCTGTGGAACATCCAGGTGCTCTTGTGCAAACTGTAAACGTGCAGCAATGCTTTTTTTGGACAGCAGTGGCTTCCTCTGTGGTATCCTCCCATGAAATCAATTCTTGTTTAGTGTTTTATGTATCGTAGATTCGCTAACAGGGATGTTAGCATATGCCAGAGACTTTTGTAAGTCTTTAGCTGACACTCTAGGATTCTTCTTCACCTCATTGAGCAGTTTGCGCTGTGCTCTTGCAGTCATCTTTACAGGACGGCCACTCCTAGGGAGAGTAGCAGCAGTGCTGAACTTTCTCCATTTATAGACAATTTGTCTTACCGTGGACTGATGAACAGCAAGGCTTTTGGAGATACTTTTATAACCCTTTCCAGCTTTATGCAAGTCAACAATTCTTAATCGTAGGTCTTCTGAGAGCTCTTTTGTGCGAGGCATCATTCACATCAGGCAATGCTTCTTGTGAAAAGCAAACCCAGAACTGGTGTGTGTTTTTTATAGGGCAGGGCAGCTGTAACCAACACCTCCAATCTCATCTCATTGATTGGACTCCAGTTGGCTGACACCTCACTCCAATTAACTCTTGGAGATGTCATTAGTCTAGGGGTTCACATACTTTTTCCACCTGCACTGTAAATGTTTACATGGTGTGTTCAATAAAAACATGGTAACACTTAATTCTTTGTGTGTTATTAGTTTAAGCAGACTGTGATTGTCTAATGTTGTGACTTAGATGAAGATCAGATCACATTTTATGACCAATTTGTGCAGAAACCATATCATTCCAAAGGGTTCACATACTTTTTCTTGCAACTGTATAGTGGAAGAGCCCACAACCAGTGATGGTCAGTTCACAGTGTTCGCCAGCGAACACATGCGGGCTGCCATCTTTAGTAAGGTAGACTCACCCGTCCGGCGATGCACAGGTAAGCCCTTACCTGTTTTTGTGCTGGGAGCCGGTCTGAAATCAAATGCAGTCACCGGGAGCAGGCAGTTCCGAGAACAGCCCGATGAAGGCCCCAATGGCTGTTCTCGGAACTGCCTGCTCCTGGTGACTGCATTTGATTTCAGACCGGCTCCTGGCACAGGCACAGGTAAGGGCTTACCTGTGCATCGCCGGACAGGTGATTCTACCTTACTAAAGATGGCAGCCTGCATGTGTTCGCTGGTGAACACTGTGAACTGACCATCACTGCCCACAACCAGTCTAAGGCTACTTTCACACTAGCGTTCGGAGCGGATCCGTCTGATGTTTCATCAGACGGATCCGCTCCGATAATGCAGACGTTTGCATCCGTTCAGAACGGATCCGTCTGCATTATTACTTAGAAAATTTTCTAAGTCTGAAAGTAGCCTGAGCGGATCCGTTCAGACTTTACATTGAAAGTCAATGGGGAACGGATCCGCTTGAAGATTGAGCCATATAGTGTCATCTTCAAGCGGATCCGTCCCCATTGACTTACATTGTAAGTGTGGATGGATCCGCTCGCCTCCGCACGGCCAGGCGGACACCCGAACGCTGCAAGCAGCGTTCAGGTGTCCGCTCACTGAGCGGAGCGGAGGCTGAGCGCTGGCAGGCGGATGCATTCTCAGTGGATCCGCCTCCACTGAGAATGCATTGGGGCCAGACGGATGCGTTCGGGGCCGCTCGTGAGCCCCTTCAAACGGAGCGCACGAGCGGACACCCGAACGCTAGTGTGAAAGTAGCCTAAGTGGAGCGGTGTTGGATGTGTAAGTACTGACCAAACTATCTTTCCTACACGGGACAGAAGAAGCCAGGATTTTATGAAAAGCCCAGAGAACCCATTTAATTCTAGTACTAAAAGGAACATAACTATGTGATTTTACAGTAGAGTGTGGTTAACAAACAGCAATATATTCGTGTAAAGCTTTACTGTACTAAAACCATACAGAGCGGCAATCAATCCACCTTTAATCTCTCTGCAAAGCAATGTTCTCAGAGAGCAGAGTCACGTTACCACAGCTATTAAACCGAGTTGTTGTCCTCTGCAAAGTTCTGAGCTGTCATTTTGCCAGGAACGTTGACTGCAGCGTTTCACAAGTGCCAAGCAGGGGTATTCTGATACCGTAAGAATGCAGAAGTAAGTGACATGAGGTCACACAAGACCACCTATAAATATACATACGTGATGAATCTCTGCACATGACGTGCTGGCCAATTTAAACAGCCATACACCCTCTTGATAAAAAGCATTTTAGTGTTATAAGGCACTTTCAGTGCTGTTGGCGTTGTTATAATATCCTCTTAAAACTAAGCCCAGTAAAAGGTTATAAGACATGTAAAGCATTGATTATAAATGTGCTGCTATTATCATACACGTGTATGAAATGAAAAATGTCTTTAGGCCTCTTTCACATGGGTGTCACGGATTTGGTCCGGATGTGTTGCGGGTGCGTTCAGGGAAAATCGTTCGATTTTTGCTTGCGAGTGCTGTCAGTTTTGTATGCGATTGTGTCGCTTTATTGCGTTTTTCCCGCGCGGGTGACATGCGGATTACACGCGTGAAAAAAAAACTGATCCATCCTCTACATTCACCAGTTACTGCAAACACATATAAATACCCCCAACATGCCTTGGTTTTTTGGACAGCTCCATTTGTTTGGGGAGTTTTGGTAGTTTGGCGTGTGTGTTTGGTGATTGAATTTCCATTTGCAGGATGTCCACTTTCATTGTATCATCCACTGACCATGTCTTCTTGCACTGACTGGTCTTCCGCTGTTTTGGAGAACAGCCATAAATGATTGAGGAGGAATCGCGGAGGAAGCGTATGTGGGTGCATCCTATAATTTCCAGGACGTCCTCCATGACAGCACCCATGGAGGATGTCCTTACTGGTTTCTGTTGGGACAGGAAGAGAGAGACAGTTTAAAGGGCCCCTCCCCACCCCCTTGCTCCAGTGTTCTTCCTGTCCCAACAGGGATAGGAGGAGTTAGGCAGCTCTCTCCTAGTAAGTTAGGTAGGGAACGGGGGCGAGTCTGGTCGGGGGGTTCCTACCTCTCCTCTTCAGACTCCGGCAGGCCCCCGCACCAGCACCACTCTGGGAAGCGGTCCCCTGGTTAAGTCCCCGATTCTCTCTCTGGCCGGCCGCATGAATCGGGGACGCTGTTGCCGCTTCTCCCCATCGGAGCTCTGGGCTCGGCTTCGGCTCCTGCCTCCTCTGACGTCAGTTCCTGGCCGCGCTCACGTGACCGGAAGTAATTACGACGCGATGTGGAAGTAACAAGCAGCATGCTGGAGACACGCCGATCCGGTGGTCTCGCATGTCCTGGGGGTTGACTCTTCCCCGGAATGAGTCCCCCTGGGAAAGAGCAAGTGGAGGCGGAGTCAGGCGGCGACGGGCGGACCGGTAAGTCACCTGAATCTTATTTAAGACGCCAGATGGCAGCCTGCTAGGTTGCATCATGGAGGTCCAGGCGTCCAGCAAGCTTGAAACTTGTTCAGACTCCCCCGTCCAGGCCCCTGTAAGTAGTCACTTGCATACTTTGTACAGGGATAGGTCTTTGGCTCAGCAGTTCCCTAATGGCCTTATCCTCCCTTTTCTCTTAGACTTCTAAGGAACCAGGGCACAGGCCTCATGGGGATCCCAAAAAGAAGGGCAGGAAATGCCCGACCTGCCAAACAAAGCTGCTAGAGTCCTATAAGAAGCAGCTATGCCCAGAATGTATCTCCTTATGAGGGACGAACGGGCATCCCTGCTTTCAGATCTAAGGGATATTGTAAGAGAGGAGGTGCAGGCGGCAACCTCTAGCCAAACACCCCCTCCTCCTTCCCCCCCCTCCTCCAAAAAAGCCAGGATCCAGTCAGGCTCTGACTCAGAGGAAGAAGGGTTATGTGTCTCAGACAATGACGACATAGAGTCCCTCCATCAGAATGAGCAGAGGAGATACTTCTTTTCGTTTGAGGACTTAGATTCCCTGCTTACCGCCATTAGACAGACCATGGCTATTGAGGAGGAGGAACAGACTCGTTCGGTGGAGGACGAAATGTTTGGGGGTCTTAAAGTCAGGAGAAAGAAGGTCTTCCCAGTAAATGAAAATCTTAAAGATCTCATCACAGAGGAATGGGCTGACGGCGAAAGGAAGCTCTTTATTCCAAGGGATTTTAAAAATCGTCTGCGGTTTGACCCAAAGGACACTAACCTCTGGGACGAGGTTCCCAAAGTAGATATCCAGGTGGCCAAGGTCGTGAAAAAAACCTCAATACCCTTTGAGGATTCGTCACAGCTAAGGGACCCCATGGATAGGAAGCTAGACGGCCTGTTGAAAAAATCCTGGGAGTCAGGGGCAACCGCAATTAATACCAACATTGCAGCTACTTCGGTTTCCAGAGCCTTAATCTTATGGATTAATCAACTGGAGAGTCACCTTAGGGCAAGAACATCCAGGGAAGAAATCCTAGAGTCTCTCCCGCTTCTAAAGATGGCCTCTAGTTTCCTGGCGGATGCCTCAGCGGAGACCATTAGATTCGCAGCCAAATCCCAGTCTCAGACTAACGCCGCTAGACGGGCCCTCTGGCTCAAGTCCTGGTCTGGGGACGTAGCGTCAAAGAACAGACTCTGCTCCATTCCGTTCTCTGGCTCGTTTATGTTCGGCCCAGTTCTGGACTCTATTCTCCAGAATGCAGCAGATAACAAGAAGGGGTTCCCTGAGGAGAAACCTAAAAAACCCCAGCCCTTTCGGAGACCCTCGGGCCAAAATCAGGCCAGGGCCTATAGAGGGAAAGGAAAATCGGGCCGCTGGAGCTACCCCAAGGGTAGAGGTAGGGGTTTCCTCTTCACCCCCAACACCAATACAGGGAAACCATGACGCCAGACCAGTGGGAGGGAGACTTCGTCACTTTTGGGAAAGATGGAAGAGAGTTACCTGCAATCAATGGATCCTGGACTCCATCAGGGACGGCTTCAGGATAGATTTCAGAACTCCTCCTCCCCAGGTGTTCCAGGTGACCTATTTCGAATCTCCTCTCCTCCAACAGCAACTAAGGTCACATATTCAAGACCTCCTGTCTCTGGGAGCTATCACCCAGGTTCCTCCTCCCCAGCAGTTCACAGGCCATTACTCAAGACTTTTCTTTGTGAAGAAGCCAGACGGGTCGATGAGGACAATCATTAACTTGAAGTTTCTGAACAGGTGGGTGACGTACTACAGGTTCAAGATGGAGTCAATAAAATCCTCCACTCCTCTGATCCCTCCAGGTGCTCACCTTTGCACATTGGACCTCAAGGATGCGTACTACCACATCCCCATACATCCCCAACACCAACAGTACTTAAGGTTTGCGGTCAGGTACGGAAAGGAGACCTCTCACTACCAGTTCCAGTGCCTGCCGTTCGGTATCTCATCTGCCCCCCGCCTATTCACAAAGGTAGTATCCGAAATGATGGCCTTCCTTCGCCAGAATACAATTACAATCGTGCCCTACCTGGACGACTTCTTGCTGATAGTAGACTCGGTTCAAAAATTGCTGGGGGACATCCATCAAACCTTAGCCCTATTCAAGGACTTGGGGTGGATCGTGAACTACCCAAAATCCGACTTGATACCGGACACAAGAAAGGAATTCCTAGGCACTCTCCTGGATACAAGAATACAACACTCTTTTCTTCCAGAGAGAAAACAGACCAATCTGAAACAAAAGATAGAGTTGTTCAAAAAGAGGAAAACACACTCAATCAGGGAAGCCATGCAGATCCTGGGACTGATGACCTCCTGCATCTCAATAGTACCCTGGGCCCAATTCCACTCCAGGACCCTCCAGAATGCAGTTTTGACAGCTTGGAACAGAGATCACCGTTCTCTGAACTCCAGGATGAAAATATCGGGAAAAGTGATAAAATCCCTGTCCTGGTGGACAGAACCAGGGAATCTGGAGAAAGGAGTCCCGTGGAATTTGACTCCAGCCATAACCGTCACCACGGACGCAAGTCTGAATGGCTGGGGGGGGCACGTGGACCAGCATCTCTTCCAGGGTTCCTGGGTCCTTCAAGACAAGATAAGATCCTCAAACTACCGGGAACTGAAGGCAGTGCTGAAGACTCTGAGAGCAGCCAAACATCTCCTCAAGGATCAGCATGTCAGGATCCTATCCGACAACATTACTACGGTATGTTATCTAAAAAGACAGGGCGGTACCAGATGCCCGCTCCTTCAGGATCTTGCAGATCAAATCTTCATATGGGCAGAAAAGGAAGTTCGGTCCATTTCAGCAACCCATCTAAAGGGGTCTCAGAACTCGAGAGCCGACTTACTAAGCCGTCACAGGATCGACGCGGGAGAATCGAATCTGAACAAACAGGTTTTCAGACAGGTCTGCCAGCTATGGGGTTATCCAGAAATAGACCTCTTCGCATCCAGGGGGAATTCTCAACTGGACTGTTTTTACTCACTAAACCCCAGCGAAAACCCAGTGGCAGTAGACGCCTTAGCCCAGAATTGGGACATGAAACTGGCCTACGCCTTTCCTCCCTTTCCCCTAATCCCGGCAGTCCTAAAGAAGATGAGGACCAGTACCACCACTCTGATCCTGGTCGCACCAGACTGGCCCAAGAGAGCTTGGTATCCCATCTTGAGAGAGATGTCGATCAAAGACCCGTACCCCCTTCCAGACAGGAAAGATCTGTTAACGCAGGGACCTCTGGAGCATCCCAATCTCAACAAGCTGAGACTGACTGCTTGGATCCTGAGAGGCAAACCCTGAGGAAAAAGGGTCTCTCCGATCAGGTAATATCAACACTGCAGCGATGCCGTAAACCTGTGACTTCAGCCATATATCTCAAAATATGGAAGAAATTCTCATCTTGGCTAGTTCAGAATCATCCAGAGTCTAGTAATCCATCCATAGGCAATATACTAGATTTTCTTCAGAAAGGGTTCGATATAGGTCTAAAACCAAGTACCCTCAAGGTACAGATCTCAGCCTTAAGTTGCTGCTTAGATATACCATTAGCAGAACATAGGTGGGTCAAGAGATTTGTCAGAGCAGTCTCCAGAATACGACCCACCCTGAGACAAACAGTTCCTGAGTGGGATCTAAATATAGTTCTAAATGGCCTATGTGATGCTCCCTTCGAACCTGTTGAGGATATTCCCATCAAACTTCTATCCCTCAAGGCGGTGTTTTTAATAGCTATCACTACTGCTCGTAGGATAGGCGAAATTCAGGCCCTGTCAGTTAGGGACCCCTTTTTGAAAGTCCTAGACGATAGGATAGTTCTTAGGCTGGATCATTCCTTTCTTCCCAAGGTTGTCTCAACGTTCCACAGAGAACAGGAGATAATTCTCCCTTCGTTTTGTACCTCCCCCAAAAACATACAGGAGGAGCGGTTCCACTGTCTTGATGTGAGAAGAACGGTCCTCGCCTACATCAAGCGGACAAAATCCTGGAGAAAGTCGTCAAACCTCTTCATCCAATTCGGTGGTAGGAACAAGGGAAGCAAAGCCTCTAAAACCTCTTTAGCCCGCTGGATCAAGGAGACTATCAGTGAATGTTATAGACTGCAGAGTTCATCCTGCCCCATAACGTTGAGGGCTCATTCTACCAGAGCCATGTCTGCAACCTGGGCGGAGAAGGCTGGAGCTTCCATCGACCAGATCTGCAGAGCGGCAACCTGGTCCTCCTCCACTACCTTTGTCAGACACTACAGACTGGACTCTATGGCCAATCAGGACTTAGCTTTTGGCCGTAAGGTCCTACAAGCAGTGGTCCCCCCCTAATATGGCGTTCTAAGTTGTTAGTTCTCCATGGGTGCTGTCATGGAGGACGTCCTGGAAACATATGTTTAGTTTACCGGTAAACTGCTTTCCAGGAGTCCGGAATGACAGCACCCAATACTACCCCCCCATTTTTTGTTCCTTCCGGGACACTTTTTTGGTTTGTATATTTGTACTGCTACTGTATACAGTGTGAAGTAACACTTGTTCTTGAAATAAAGATGTGGCAGCCTATCCGGTGTAGTAAGTTATAAACACTGGAGCAAGGGGGTGGGGAGGGGCCCTTTAAACTGTCTCTCTCTTCCTGTCCCAACAGAAACCAGTAAGGACATCCTCCATGGGTGCTGTCATTCCGGACTCCTGGAAAGCAGTTTACCGGTAAACTAAACATATGTTTCGCAGCAGGCCAGCAAAGATCTCTTTCTTGGCTTGTACTCTGACCTCCGTGCGCACCCGCTAAAGTTCTTCAATTATTGCCGCATGTCGGTGGCTACGTTTGATCGGCTGCTGGGGGAGTTGAGGCCTTCCTTAAAGGGGTTCTGCACTTTCATTTAACTGATGATCCATTCTCTGAAGAGATCCTCAGCTTCTGATCGGCGGGGGTCCGACACCCAGGACCCCTGCCGATCGGCTGTTTGAGAAGGCAGCGGCACTCCAGCAGCGCCGCGGCCTTCTCACTGTTTACCGGCCACTGACATCACGACTAGTATCAACTAGCGTGGGCGGGGCTAAGCTCTGTTCATTTGAATGGAGGATAGATCATCAGTTAAATGAAAGTGCAGAACCCCTTTAACTTTCCAGGACACCAATATGCGGAGGAGTGTGTCACCTGAAGAACGTCTTATTATTACTTTAAGGTAAGACTATATATTATCACACTCATACATGAATTACCCACTGTTTTCAAATACATAGCAGTTTTGTATATGGCCTGTGTCTTCATAACTTTACCTGTTTTATGTACTTCATAGTAGTAAAGATGTATTGTATATAGTTTATTTTTATTCATTTAGGCTCCATTCACACGTCCGCAAAATGGGTCCGCATCCTTTCCGCAATTTTGCGGAATGGGTGCGGACCCATTCATTCTCTATGGGGACGGAATGGATGCGGACAGCACACAGTGTGCTGTCTGCAGCCGCAATTGCGGAGCGCGGCCCCGATTTTGGGTCCGCAGCTCCGCAAAAAGATAGAGCATGTCCTATTCTTGTCCGCAGCTTGCGGACAAGAATAGGCATTTCTATGGGGGTGACGGGCTGGTGTGTTGCGGATCCGCAATTTGTGGGTCCGCAACACACCACGGACGTGTGAATGTAGCCTAATTGTGTGTGCTTTTGGCCCAGCCACTTTGTCTAAAGTAACTTGTACTACCAAGTCATTGATTAGTCACACCAGATTTAGGTTCCGTGGGGGTTAATTATTCTAATCCTTGCTGTAATGATGAGGATACGACACCTGTGTGTATATGGTAATGGTGTTGAAGTTGATTTAGCTAAATGCTATTCCTTTCTATAAAGCAGGGCCGGTTTTAGACAAAATGTGGCCCTGGGCGGAATTAAAAGTGGGGCCCCAAATTCTGAAGTACTGTCACATTTATTCAATTGACGCAAGGGGAGAAGTCACTGCCGTGGCCCACAACTGGTTGCAGGCAGCGTCAAAATGGATGATGACAGCCAGGGATCTGAGCAAAGGCCAGAGAGCACCGGAGCAGTGAGCCAGTGTCAGCAAGCAGGTTAAGGCCCAGTTCACACTTCAGATATTTGGTCAGTTATTTCCATCAGTTATTGTGAGCCCAAACCAGTAGTGAAGCCTACACATAAGATAAGGTCCAAAAGAAGGATTTCCTCCCATTCTGTGTTTTTGACCCACACCTGGTTTTGGCTCACTATAACTGATAGAAATAACTGAAGTGTGAACTTAGCCTAAGGGCTCATGCAGACGGCTGTTGCTCGTCTGCAATATATAGGCACCGACCGCGTGCTCACCATATCACGGATGCGGACCCATTCACTTGAATGGGTCCGCAATCCAGGAGGAGCTGTGTGGAACGGAGGCACGGAACCCCACAGAAGCACTGTGGAGTACTTCCATGAGGTTTTTCTCTGTGCCTCCGCACTGCAAAAAAATAGAACATGTTCTACTTTTTTTGCGGTGTGGACGGATCACTGATCCATTCAAGTTGAAGGTGCCCGTGCAGTGGGGACTGCAAACTGCGGTCCCCAATGCACGGAACGGCCAGGACACGTTTGTGTACATGAACCCTAAGTGTGCTTCCCTTAGTAAGTTTGCCCAGGAGACCTGCTTAAAGCCTCATGCAGACGTCCGTGGAACACGGTCCGTGAGATACCGGACTGGCATCCTGCTTAGTGCAGGAGCGCACGGCGGCATTGGTTGCTATGACGCCGTGCGCTTCGTGCCACCGCCGCAGTACAGTAATACACACGTATAGCTCATACGAGTGTATTACTGTACTGCGACGGCGGCACAGCGTCATAGCAACCAATGACGCCGTGCGCTCCTGCACTAAGCAGGATGCCAGTCCGGTATCCCACGGACCGTGTTCCACGGACGTCTGCATGAGGCTTAACCCTGTTAAATAATCAGAAAACACCTGAAAATAGTCACTGTTACCAGTGCTCTGAGTGTTGGGTGAATAAAGGAATCCACTTGTTTCGCTGAAGTCAGAATGCGGCCTTTCTTCTATAATTTTAGATAGACAGAGAGACAGATAGATAGGGGATAGATAGATAGATAGATAGATAGATAGATAGATAGATAGATAGATAGATATGAGATAGATATACAGTCGTGGCCAAAAGTTTTGAGAATTACATAAATATTGTAAATTGGAAAAGTTGCTGCTTAAGTTTTTATAATAGCAATTTGCATATACTCCAGAATGTTATGAAGAGTGATCAGATGAATTGCATAGTCCTTTTTTGCCATGAAAATTAACTTAATCCCAAAAAAAACTTTCCACTGCATTTCATTGCTGTCATTAAAGGACCTGCTGAGATCATTTCAGTAATCGTCTTGTTAACTCAGGTGAGAATGTTGACGAGCACAAGGCTGGAGATCATTATGTCAGGCTGATTGGGTTAAAATGGCAGACTTGACATGTTAAAAGGAGGGTGATGCTTGAAATCATTGTTCTTCCATTGTTATCCATGGTGACCTGCAAAGAAACGCGTGCAGCCATCATTGTGTTGCATAAAAATGGCTTCACAGGCAAGGATATTGTGGCTACTAAGATTGCACCTCAATCAACAATTTATAGGATCATCAAGAACTTCAAGGAAAGAGGTTCAATTCTTGTTAAGAAGGCTTCAGGGCGTCCAAGAAAGTCCAGCAAGCGCCAGGATCGTCTCCTAAAGAGGATTCAGCTGCGGGATCGGAGTGCCACCAGTGCAGAGCTTGCTCAGGAATGGCAGCAGGCAGGTGTGAGCGCATCTGCACGCACAGTGAGGCGAAGACTTTTGGAAGATGGCCTGGTGTCAAGAAGGGCAGCAAAGAAGCCACTTCTCTCCAAAAAAAACATCAGGGACAGATTGATCTTCTGCAGAAAGTATGGTGAATGGACTGCTGAGGACTGGGGCAAAGTCATATTCTCCGATGAAGCCTCTTTCCGATTGTTTGGGGCATCTGGAAAAAGGCTTGTCCGGAGAAGAAAAGGTGAGCGCTACCATCAGTTCTGTGTCATGCCAACAGTAAAGCATCCTGAGACCATTCATGTGTGGGGTTGCTTCTCATCCAAGGGAGTGGGCTCACTCACAATTTTGGCCAAAAACACAGCCATGAATAAAGAATGGTACCAAAACACCCTCCAACAGCAACTTCTTCCAACAATCCAACAACAGTTTGGTAAAGAACAATGCATTTTCCAGCACGATGGAGCACCGTGCCATAAGGCAAAAGTGATAACTAAGTGGCTCGGGGACCAAAACGTTGACATTTTGGGTCCATGGCCTGGAAACTCCACAGATCTTAATCCCATTGAGAACTTGTGGTCAATCCTCAAGAGGTGGGCGGACAAACAAAAACCCACTAATTCTGACAAACTCCAAGAAGTGATTATGAAAGAATGGGTTGCTATCAGTCAGGAATTGGCCCAGAAGTTGATTGAGAGCATGCCCAGTTGAATTGCAGAGGTCCTGAAAAAGAAGGGCCAACACTGCAAATACTGACTCTTTGCATAAATGTCATGTAATTGTCGATAAAAGCCTTTGAAACGTATGAAGTGCGTGTAATTATATTTCACTACATCACAGAAACAACTGCAACAAAGATCTAAAAGCAGTTTAGCAGCAAACTTTGTGAAAACTAATATTTGTGTCATTCTCAAAACTTTTGACCACGACTGTAGATAGGTAGATAGATATGACAACTGTGTTCCAGGCAGCATATAGTTTTAAAAAAAACTGCTACAGTGGCGGGGGGTCTATGGGGTGCAGAGGACAGGTCCTGTATATTCTCTGCAGGCTTTCTCCCCTCCTGTTAGTCCAGGGTCTGGACTATCCAGCTGTACCTATCAGGGGACATCAGCTAACACAGCCCTTGTAATTTATTGCAGCACAGAGAGAGAGGAACAGCAAATATGTCAGGTCATTAGAGGGTGACATTCTGAACTCTCCAGTACACCTCGGGAGCAGGCTAGAGGAGGCTACTACATTCACAGTGGAGGGCCTCGGGTGAGAGAGAAGAAGGGGCCGTGGCCAAGGTTCTTGCTGTGCTGTCTGTGCTCTTCTCAGGTGCGGCCACCAGCTCTCTTACACATCTGTCTGGCCAGCTCAGCAGGGGGCCCCATTTAGAGATGAAGGCCCTGGGCAATTGCCCTGTTCCCCCCCCCCCCCCCCCCCAATGCCGACCCTGCTTGAAAGTATCTATCAATATATAAGTATTGATTCCCAATCTTGGAGTATGACCTATTCTAAATTTCAACTTGCCAGACACATTGCCATTAAATAATGTAAAGTAATGTTGATTTTTAAACGTGTGCAATTTTGTGTATTAATAAAAAAAAAAATTGTCATTTCAAATATCTGGCGACGGACAATTTTTTTTCTTCGTTTAATTTTGAGTTTAGAATGGGGACCTCCACAATTGCTGGCATGGTACGGGCTACAAGTGCCACCATTTGGTTGAGACTGAAGGCTTTAGTGCTGCCACATCCAACCAGGCAGCAGTGGCTTGATATAGCCCAGGGCTTCCTGGAGAGGACTCAATTCCCAAATTGTATTTGTTCCCTTGACAGAAAGCACATACGGGTTAAGCCACCAAACTCAGGGTCCCAATGCTATAATTATAAACAGTTTTTCTCTGTAGTTTTGTTGGCCTTGGCTGACACAAACTACAGGTTTATAATTGTAGATATTGGGTCCTTTGGAAGTACTGCAGTGCTCACATCTTCAGGGCTTCCAGAATGGGTCGCTGGCTTCAGTCCAACCAACTGGATGTACCACAGCTAGCAAACCTTCCTGGCTCTACTGAGCCACTAGCGACTTATGTGGTTGTAGGGGACGAGGATATTGCCTTTTCTACCCACCTCATGCGTCCCTTTTGTAGGCGAGGTTTGGATGCAAACTTTTCATTAATCGGTTAAGTAGGGCCAGAAGGTTTGTCGAATGCGCCTTTGGGATTTTTTTCTAATAAATGGTGGGTTTTTCTTTCGCCCATCAAGCTGGCCCCAGTAAAATGTCAATGTGGTCATCAAAGCGTGTGTAGTGCGGCACAACTACATACGCACCTATGAGGCCACAGTCCGCCATCAGGAAGAGACACTTTCCAACTTGGAAGATCTGGATCTGCTGGACTGAGAGTGAGGGACTTATTTTCTGAATATTTTATGTCTCCTATCGGTTCATTCCCTTTTCAGCAGTAGTACTCAACTCATGGAAGTTTGTGTTTGCCATTTATTTATTTTTTACCTGGATGGTTATTTTTTTAGTTAGTTAGGGACTCGCTAGATAATGAGGACCCTTGACTTTAGCCCCGCCCAGGCCAGTTGATACTCGTCGTGACGTCACTGGGCCAGCAGTAAACAGTGAGAAGGCCGCGGCGCTGCTGGAGCGCTGCTGCCTTCTCAAACAGCTGATCGGCGGGGGTCCTGGGTGTCGGACCTCCACTGATCAGATGCTAATGATCTATCCAGAGGATAGATCATTTTAACCGCCTCACGTCCGCCCATAGACTATAAACGTCCTATGGGTGGACGTCTATTTCTGACAGCACGTTTTAAAACGTCCTGTCAGAAATAGCAGCTGCACGCTAATCGTGCAGCTGCTGATCGGGTTGCCCGCTGTCAGTGACAGCAGGGCAACCCTAAGACAAGGCAGGGACAGTTCCCAGGTGTCCCTGCCTTCACGATCGCTGCAGACACAGCGCTCACCGAGCGCTGTGTCTGCAGAGAAGGAAGCGCTGTGCGCTTCCTGTTCCGGCCCGGCGGTCATGTGACCGCCGTGACCGGAGAGTGCAGGAGTTGTGTGAGGTCTCTCAGAGACCTCGATCAGCCCTGCTCTGAGGCTGTACAGCGCTGGATTGCTGCTGTACAGCCTCTATAGGGGTGCATTTGTCCTGTAACTGGGGCTACTATGTCAGCCCCAGTTACAGGAGAAATCAACTGTGAAAAAAAAAAAAAAAAGTGAAGCAAATGTCCCCCAGAGGTCTTGTATGACCTTATGGGGGACGAAAAGTGTAAAAAAAATAAAAAAAATAAAGGGTTGAAAAAATAAAATAAAATAAAGTTTCACATGTAAAAAAAAAAAAAAGTTCCCAAGTTAGGAATAAAAAAAAAAATAAAAAATAGAAAAAATAAAATAAAATAGACATATTTGGTATTGCCGCGTCCGTAAAAACCAGCTCTATAAAAATATCACATGACCTAACCCCTCGGGTGAACACCGTAAAAAAAAAAAACTGTCAAAACAAGCAATTTTTGTCACCTTGCATCACAAAAGGTGCAACACCAAGTGATCAAAAACGCGTATGTCCCACAAAATAGTACCAATAAAACCGTCACCTCATCCCGCAAAAAATGAGCCCCTACATACAAAAATCTCTCAAAAAATAAAAAAACTATAGCTCTTAGAACATGGAGACACTAAAACATCATTTTTTTGGTTTCAAAAATGCTATTATTGTGTTAAAGTGAAACAAATAAAAAAAAGTATACATATTAGGTATTGCCGCGTCCGTAAAAACCAGCTCTATAAAAATATCACATGACCTAACCCCTCGGGTGAACACCGTAAAAAAAAAAAAAAAAAACTGTGTCAAAACAAGCAATTTTTGTCACCTTGCATCACAAAAGGTGCAACACCAAGTGATCAAAAATGCGTATGTCCCACAAAATAGTACCAATAAAACCGTCACCTCATCCCGCAAAAAATAAGCCCCTACATAAGAAAATCTCTCAAAAAATAAAAAAAACTATAGCTCTCAGAACATGGACACATTAAAACATAATTTATTTGTTTCAAAAATGCTATTATTGTGTAAAACTTTAATAAATGAGAAAAAGTATACATATTAGGTATCGCCACGTCCGTAACAATCTGCTCTATAAAAATGTCACTTGACTGAACCCCTCAGGTGAACGCTGTAAAAATAAATAAATAGAAACTGTGCTAAAACAACCAATTTTTTGGTCACCTTGCCCCATAAAGTGTTATAATGAATGATCAAAAAATCATATGTACCCAAAAATAGTACTAATAAAACTGGCACCTTATCCCCTAGTTTCCAAAATGGGGTCACTTCTTGGGAGTTTCTACTGTAAGGGTGCATCAGGGGGCTTCAAATGGGACATGGCATCTAAAAACCATGTGGCGCTCCTTTTCTTCTGCGCCCTGCCGTGTGCCCATACAGCAGTTTATGACCACATGTGGGGTGTTTCTGTAAACCGCAGAATCTGGGTAATAAATATTGAGTTTTGTTTGGCTGTTAACCATCGATGTGTTAAAGAAAAAAATTGATTAAAATGGAAAATCTGCCAAAAAAGTGAAATTTAAAAATTTGATCTCCATTTTCCTTTAATTCTTGTGGAACGCCTAAAGGGTTAACAAAGTTTGTAAAATCGGTTTTGAATACCTTGAGGGGTGTAGTTTCTACAATGGGGTCATTTATGGGGGTATCCACTATGTAAGCCCCAAAAAAGTGACTTCAGGCCTGAACTGGTCCTTATAAAGTGGGTTTTGGCAATTTTCTTATAAATTTGAAGAATTGCTTCTAAACTTCTAAGCCTTCTAACGTCCTAAAAAAATAAAATGACATTTCCAAAATGATGCCAACATAAAGTAGACATATGGGGAATGTTAAATAATAAATATTTTATGAGGTATCACTTTCTGTTTTAAAAGCAGAGAAATTAAAATTTAGAAAATTGCGAATTTTTCAAATTTTTGGGTAAATTTGGGATTTTTTCATAAATAAAGGTGAAATATTTTGACTCAAATTTATGACTATCATGAAGTACAATGTGTCACGAGAAAACAATCTCTGAATGACTTGGATAAATAAAGGCGTTCCAAAGTTATTACCACATAACGTGAGATATGTCAGTTTTGCAAAATTTGGCCTGGTCAGGAAGGGGGCAAATGGCCCAGATGGGAAGTGGTTAAACAAACTGCAGAACCCCTTTAAGTTCAATCTTTCTCAGATCAATTATACAACATTATTTGTTAGATTAATTATAAACTCTCGATGCTGTTTGCTATTAGATGAGCATTTAGCCCTTTATTAAGTGCTGACTCAGTATCTGCCATTACCAGCTCTTGGGGTACAGCATTCCACAGTTTAACTGTAAAGAATCCTTTCCTGTACTGATGTCTAAATCACCTTTCCTCCTCCACACGTAATGAATGTAATTGTAAAATCTTTGGAATGAATAAATCATGTTTTAGTTCTTTGTACTAATCACACTTACATTTATATATATATATATAAAGGAGGTTGTCTTCTTTCCAAGCCGAACAAGCTCAAATTTTTTTAAGCCTCTCATTATGAGAGACACCTTCCATCCCATTTAATAATCTGGTTGCCTGTTTCTGAACCCTTTCTAGGTCTCCTATATTCTTTACAGTATATGAAGCCCAAAACTGAATCCAATATTGAAGATGTGGCCTTACAAGGGATTTATAAAGGTCTAATAGTACATTGGGATCACTGGTTTTTCTCTCTTTTATACACCCTAAAATGTTTCTGTAATACAAAGTTTTGTGTCATCAGAAAAACAACAACGTTACTTTCACAAGATCATTAATAAAGAGAATTAATTGGACCTAATACATATCCTAGTGCAGGGATCAGCAACCTTCGGCACTCCAGCTGCTGTGAAACTACAACTCCCAGCATGCAAATATGCTCAGCTATTCTCAAAACTCCCATAGAAGTGAATGGAGCATTCTGGGAGTTGTAGTTTCAGAACATCTGGAGTGCCGGAGGTTGCTGATCCCTGTCCTAGTGGTACCAGGATGTTGACTTTAGCCCATTTTGAGTATGTACTGTGCACAACGACTCTTTGTTTCTATGCCATTCCCAATTATTTTTTCAGCATCAAAATGCAAAGGAAAAGTAAACATATGTGGTATCGCTAGATTTGTACTGACCTGGAGAATGAAGATCACAAGTCAGTTTTACCGTATAATCAACGCAGGAAAAAATACAAAAACGTAAAACTGTGGCAAAATTGTTTTTTTTTTTTTCAATTCCACACCTTCGGAATTGTTTTCCCACGTCCCACTACATTCTATGCAATATTAAATGGTGGCGTTGGAAAGTACAACAAATAAGCCCTCATACGACTATGTGAACGGAAAAATAAAAAAGTTATTGCTCTGGGAAGACGGGGAGCGAAAAACGGAAATGCAAAGTAAAAAAAAACTCCACGGTAGAAAGGGTGAATGCTGTACGGAGGCGGGTGTCCGTACAGCATTAAAATAAAGTTTGCAGCGAATCGACTTTGGATCTAGGAGCCGAAGTTCAATTAACTCAACACCACTTATTATATAGTGTACAATACCCCCGTTAAAGAGGACCTTTCATCGGTCCAAACATTGTGAACTAAGTATCATGACATATACAGCGGCGCCCAGGGATCTCACTGCACTTACTATTATCCCTGGGCGCCGCTCCGTTCTCCCGTTATGTCCTCCGGTATGTTCGGGGACTTGGTTATAGTAGGCGGAGTCCTTGTTCTGCTGGGCGTCTCCTTCTCCTAGGCTGTAGCGCTGGCCAATCGCATCGCAGAGCTCACAGCCTAGGATAAAAAAAACTCCCAGGCTGTGAGCTCTGCGCTGCGATTGGCCAGCGCTACAGCCTAGGAGAAGGAGACGCCCAGCAGAACAAGGGCAGACTCTGCCTACTATAACTAAGTCTCCGCCTACTCTAACCAAGTCCCCGAACATACCGGAGGACATAACGGGAGAACGGAGCGGCGCCCAGGGATAATAGTAAGTGCAGTGAGATCCCTGGGCGCCGCTGTATATGTCATGATACTTAGTTCACAATGTTTGGACTGATGAAAGGTCCTCTTTAACTGTGCCTGCTATTGCTTATTATATAGTGCACCATATCCCCCATGAACTGTGTCTGCTACTGCTTATTATATAGTGCACCATACCCCCCATGAACTGTGTCTGCTACTGCTTATTATATAGTGTACTATACTCCCTATGAACTGTGTCTGCTACTGCTTATTATATAGTGCACCATACCGCCCCATGAACAGTGCCGGCTGCTGCTTAGTTATATTATATTTTACCATAACGCCCCCCCTATGAACTGTGCATGCTGCTGTTGCTGCTATTTAATACAGTGTGGGTGGACTGTCACCCTCCCATCGACAGCCTTGGGCCCCAGCCACTATGAACTTTTATTTTGAAAGTGGCAGTGCTAACTTTACTTACAGTGGGCTGGCCATCTCAAAGTGCAGCAGTCAGGGCCTGGGGCAGATATTCACAGCATTTGCCAGACAGGTGATGCTGCAACAGACAGTGCTGACATCGCTTGCTGGCAGAGGAATTAAGGCCGGACTCCTGTGGCATGGCTCAGCTCACTAAGGTTTCTCTGCTGGGTGCTAGGCAAGCCAATTAGCAGCAGACTGTGCTAGCACTGCTAATACTGATGCTGATTAGCCAGTCCACCGCCTAACAGACAAGACAGACTAAGGGTCCATTTACACATCCGTGTGTGTTTTGCGGATCCACAGATCCGCAAAACACAGACAGCGGCAATGTGCGTTCCGCAATTCCGGATTCCATAGAAATGTATGGGTCCGCAATTCCGTTCCGCAAAATGCGGAATGGAATTGCGGATGTGTGAATGGACCCTTAGGCTGAGGCATCTAGCCACTGATTTGCTGGGTAAATTGGGGTGAGAACAGAACAGAGGAAGCAGGGAGCCAGAAGGCAGAGCCCAGGGCCCAAGCATGGACTCAGGACAGGATGGAAGCCTGTATTAAGTGTAGTTAGGGGGCGGAGCCTTTTGTCTACTCCCTTCTACCATGAGCCTCATAGCAGCTGTGTGGTCTGCCTCCTTTGGAGGTAAACCACTGATACAAGGTTGTGGTGTGGTACAGTATCCAACGATTTAAAAAAATCCAGATATATCACATCTGCACCATGACCATCATACAGATTAACAGTTACTTCGTCATAGAAACCCAGCATGTTGGTTAGGGTTAGGAAAAACCTGAACCCATGCTGGTTATCAGTTATTAATTTATTCACCACCATATACTTTTGCAGCTCATATTTTATAATACCTTCAAATTTACCGGACGGCAGTTGCATGGTGATCTTAAAAGTGCTGTCCCATCAAAACATTTATGGCCTATTCACAGGATATGATATTGTCCAATAGGCACAGGCACCTATTTTCTCAAGAACGTGGTCCTGTCTACAATGGAGAAGGCAACCACACATGTGCAGCTTTCTCCATTAACAGCTATGGGACATCCGAAAATAGCCCAGTGCATTTACTAGGCTATTTTTTGAAGTCCCATAGCAATGAATTGAGAAAGCCATGCATTTGCTGTGTCATCTCTATTCATGGTGGTGCCCCAGTTCTTGAGATAGGTGTGGGTCCCAGAGATGGAAACGTATGTCATATTCTGTGATAGACCTCAGATATCCACATGGGACACCATCAGCCGTCCTTGATTTTGTTACAATAGCACTGACTGTGTTACTAGTTTTCATGGACTTTCTGTCTGTAAACCTATTGTGAAACACTACCACCTCCCCTAATCAGACATGGTTTGTTTGCAGAAGAAATAGATACTACATACTTACTGTCCCTTTAAAAGAGGATGATGCATAATGGAATGCAGACTGTATGACCTATTACTGCATAGATGAAAATCTGCTTTTGGTCTTCAGATTTATTACATCCAAGTGCAAGAGCTCTTACATCTGCTCATTGTTTAAACATAATCCAAACCAGATTGTAAGGAAAAACTGTATCTGATTGCTGAGGGTTCAGGGAAATGGCTCCAGTCACAAGGTCTCATCTGGCTACAAAGTACTAAACTTGCTTCACCAGCGGAATTCTTTGTAGTTGATGAAAGACTACAACTCCACTGATATCAATGGAAAAGATCTCTTAAATTTGACACAAATTTAACAACGTTCTCACATGACACTTTACAATCCAATTCTGAGCATTCGTAACAAGCAATGTGAAGGTAAAGATCACTTGTCAGTGCAGCTATACTGTGGATTAAAACCACTTTATTATACAGTACGAGGGAGTGACATGACTATAAATCCCCTCATATGAGGCTATTGTCAGAACGTCTCCCTTTCCAAGTGATCTCTATAATGAGACATCAGGAAAATCATGGGAAGCAGACCTGCCCTGGTCTCCATACTGCACGACTATATGCCTTTTTTTGTAGCAGCGTTTTTTTCTAAATGACTTTTCTTTCTGCGTTGTTTTTTTTTTCAATAGAGAAGGAGATTTAAAAACATGAGAAAAACTGTTACAGGTTTCAGCATGCTGCCTTCTGTGTGTCCTGCATTTCATATTTTCCATAGACTTTCAGCTAACATCTGATGATGATTTTAATGCCAAAATTGCACAAAAAATGCAGGCGCAAATACGTGAGGTGAACGCATTGCACCCGCACTGAATCCGGACCCATTCACTTCAATGGGGCTGTTCAGATGAGCAGTGATTTTCACGCATCACTTGTGCGTTGCGTGAAAATCGCAGCATGTTCTTTATTTTGCGTTTTTCACGCAAAGCAGGCCCCATAGAAATGAATGGAGCTGCGTGAAAAACGCAAGCATCCGCAAGCAAGTGCAGTTGCAATGCCATTTTCAAGCATGGTTCCTAGGAGATGATGTTAGTTATAGGGTTGTTGCGGGTATCAAAATTTCGATACCCAATCAATACTTTTGTCGATTTCCATTTTTTCGATACTGGGCTGCGCTGCGATTGGACAGCGCTACAGCCAGTAAGTGCTGGGACATCTCTGGGCGCCGCTCTGTGTAGCCTGCTACTTAAAGTCTGGACTCATATAAGATCGTCTTTAAGGGCTCATGCACACGACAGTATTTTGCGTTCAGTATACTGGCCGTTTTTGTAGTTCAGTATGCGGTACATATACTGAACCATTCATTTCAATGGTTCAGCAAAAAAAACTGAAGTGTCTCCGTGTGCATTCCGTTTCAGTATTTCCGTATTTCCGTACCGTGAAAAGATAGAACATGTCCTATTCTTGTCCGCAAATCACGGTGCTTGGCTCCATTCAAGTCAATGGGTCCGCAAAAAAAACGGAACACATACGGAAATGCATCCGTATGTCTTCCGTTTCCGTTCCGTTTTTTGCTGAACCATCTATTGAAAATGTTTTGCCCAGCCCAATTTTATCTATGTAATTACTGTATACTGTATATGCCATACGGAAAAACGGAACGGAAAAACGGAACAAAAACGGAAACACAACGGAAACAAAAAACGGAACAACGGATCCGTGAAAAACGGACCGCAAAACACTGAAAAAGCCATACGGTCGTGTGCATGAGGCCTAACACATAATACAGGAGGCAGGTGCCGGAAGCAGAATCACATAGCCCGCACCCTGCCTCTGACAGGGAGCTGTAACTGCCGCTGATCTGCTGCCAGTACCCGCCTCCTGTATTAAGGGTTAATTATCATTGGTGGCGCAGTGCTCCCCCCACCCCATTAAAATCATTGGTGGTACAGTGACCCCGCCCCTCTCAACCCCCCAGTATTAAAATCAATGGTGGCAGTGGCCACAGGGTCCCCTCCCCTCCTCCTCATTGGTGGCAGTGGCAGCTTCTGATCGGAGCCCCAGCTGTGTAGTCCTGGGGCTCCGATCGGTTACCATGGCAGCCAGGACGCTACTGAAACCCTGGCTGCCATAGTCAGCTCCCTGCTGCTCTGTGCAGGGTGAATAGGACAAAGGATTAAAAGATCCCAGCTTCTGGCCCCTAAGGGGGGAAATAGTTATTAAATAAAAAGTGGGGGGAGGGAAGTAAAAAAAAAACACCAAAATATTAAGTATAAATCACCCCCTTTCCCAATTTCACATATAAAATATATAAACAATAAATAAACATATCACATATCGCCACGTCAGAAAAGTCCAAACTATTAAAATATTTTAAAAAATCTATGCGGTCAATGCCGGAACAGAAAAAAAAAATAAAAACTGCGCGATTCGCCATTTTTTTTTAATGCGGAATGCACGTAGCTTTTTTTGTTTCTTTTTTCGCGTGGTATCGAATGGTATTGAGTATCGCAATACTTTTTTATTGTATCGAAATCGAATCAAAAATTTGGTATAGCAACAACTCTAGTTAGTAAATTGATAAAAGTCAATTTACTGTATTATTTTCCCTTTTAACATGGTTTTAAAGGAAAATAATAGCATTCTTAATACAGAATGCTTACTAAAATGTTGCTTGAGGGGTTAAAAAAAAATGATTAACTCTCCTCATCCACTTGTTCGAGCAGCCGGCATCGTCTTCTTTCTTCATCTTTCAGGACCTGCAAAAGGACCTTTGATGACGTAATTGCGCTCACCAAGTGGTGAGCGCGGTGACATCAGCGCAGGTCCTGCTGAATGAAAATAGAAGGATCTTTTATCTTCATTCAGCAGGACCTGCGCTGATGTCACCTCGCAGTGAGCGCGATTACGCCATCAAAGGTCCTTTTGCAGGTCCTGAAAGAAGAAGATGCCAGCTGCACGAACAAGTTGATGAGGTGAGTTCATTTATTTTTTAACCCCTCAAGCAACAGTTTACTAAGCATTCTGTATTAAGAATGCTATTATTTTCCCTTATAACCATGTTATAAGGTAAATAATTAAATTAATAGAACACATAACCCAAACTCGAACTTCAGTGAAAAAGTCTGGGTTCGGGTCTGGGTACCACAGTCAGTTTTTTATAACGCACGTGCAAAACGCATTGCACTCGCGCGGTAAAAACTGAACATCGGAACGCAATCGCTGTCAAAACTGACTGCAATTGCGTGCCTACTCGCGCGGTTTTCCCGCAATGCACACTCAACACATCTGGAGCAAATCCAGGACGCCCGTGTGAAAGAGGCCTATGTGTGAATGCACCCCGCGTGTTTTGCCACTAAAGGCTTCTTCAGGGGAAAAGCTTCAACATGGTTGGTATACCTATATATATTTACCCTGTGATAGTTTTTGTTCACCACTGTACTAATCACGACACTGATAACGCAAGGGTAATATCCTCTAAAGAGGTTGACATATATTGGTCCAGTTTAAAGGGCTTGTTGAAGAATGATGGGGGGTCAAATATTCTCCCCCCTCCATTTGGCCAGGCCTGTAAAGGAAAGATTGCTTACCTGTTTCCCGACGCTGACTCTCCTCCAGGCTGCCATGTTCCGCTGGGCTCCCTTGCTGTAAACATCCAGCTTGAGACTGCATCCCGTGCATCATGTGACCATTTGTCATGATGTAAGGGGGGCTAGTCACCACTGTGGCCAGTGATTGGCTGTGGCGATGTCAAACCAGATATTTACAGGGAGGGAGCCCAGTGGAGCATCGCAGGCTTGGAGGAGAAGGAGCGGAGAGCCAGCGCCGGGAAGCATGTAATATTTCCTTTACAGGCCAAACTTTCACAACCCCTTTAAAGAACCCTTGTCAGCATGAGCAACCCATTAAGCTAGACATATTGCCTGGTAGGGTTGATCATGGTAATTAAAACAATATCTTTTTGGGTTGCAGCGTTCCCAATAAATGGGAATTATGCAAATAAGGTACTTGGAGCACCAAGGTGTGGACTGTAGCGCTTCGAGCACCTCTACAGCTACGCCCCTAGTGCGCAGTACACTCTTCCCCTTTGATTGACAGGGCAAACAGCCCTGTCTAATGGGGCCTGCACTGTATAATTGGTCTCAGTGGATTTTATCATGCATTCCCCTAGGATTTTGATAATGTGATGTGGCTTATACACTGCGTGCAGAATTATTAGGCAAATGAGTATTTTGACCACATCATCCTCTTTATGCATGTTGTCTTACTCCAAGCTGTATAGGCTCAAAAGCCTACTACCAATTAGGCATATTAGGTGATGTGCATCTCTGTAATGAGAAGGGGTGTGGTCTAATGACATCAACACCCTATATTAGGTGTGCATAATTATTAGGTAACTTCCTTTCCTTTGGCAAAATGGGTCAAAAGAAGGACTTGACAGGCTCAGAAAAGTCAAAAATAGGGAGATATCTTGCAGAGGGATGCAGCACTCTTAAAATTGCAAAGCTTCTGAAGCGTGATTATCGAACAATCAAGCGTTTCATTCAAAATAGTCAACAGGGTCGCAAGAAGCGTGTTGAAAAACCAAGGCGCAAAATAACTGCCCATGAACTGAGAAAAGACAAGCGTGCAGCTGCCAAGATGCCACTTGCCACCGGTTTGGCCATATTTCAGAGCTGCAACATCACTGGAGTGCCCAAAAGCACAAGGTGTGCAATACTCAGAGACATGACCAAGGTAAGAAAGGCTGAAAGACGACCACCACTGAACAAGACACACAAGCTGAAACGTCAAGACTGGGCCAAGAAATATCTCAAGACTGATTTTTCTAAGGTTTTATGGACTGATGAAATGAGAGTGAGTCTTGATGGGCCAGATGGATGGGCACGTGGCTGGATTGGTAAAGGGCAGAGAGCTCCAGTCCGACTCAGACGCCAGCAAGGTGGAGGTGGAGTACTGGTTTGGGCTGGTATCATCAAAGATGAGCTTGTGGGGCCTTTTGGGGTTGAGGATGGAGTCAAGCTCAACTCCCAGTCCTACTGCCAGTTTCTGGAAGACACCTTCTTCAAGCAGTGGTACAGGAAGAAGTCTGCATCCTTCAAGAAAAACATGATTTTCATGCAGGACAATGCTCCATCACACGCGTCCAAGTACTCCACAGCGTGGCTGGCAAGAAAGGGTATAAAAGAAGAAAATCTAATGACATGGCCTCCTTGTTCACCTGATCTGAACACCATTGAGAACCTGTGGTCCATCATCAAATGTGAGATTTACAAGGAGGGAAAACAGTACACCTCTCTGAACAGTGTCTGGGAGGCTGTGGTTGCTGCTGCACGCAATGTTGATGGTGAACAGATCAAAACACTGACAGAATCTATGGATGGCAGGCTTTTGAGTGTCCTTGCAAAGAAAGGTGGCTATATTGGTCACTGATTTGTTTTTGTTTTGTTTTTGAATATCAGAAATGTATATTTGTGAATGTTGAGATGTTATATTGGTTTCACTGGTAAAAATAAATAATTGAAATGGGTATATATTTGTTTTTTGTTAAGTTGCCTAATAATTATGCACAGTAATAGTCACCTGCACACACAGATATCCCCCTAAAATAGCTAAAACTAAAAACAAACTAAAAACTACTTCCAAAAATATTCAGCTTTGATATTAATGAGTTTTTTGGGTTCATTGAGAACATGGTTGTTGTTCAATAATAAAATTAATCCTCAAAAATACAACTTGCCTAATAATTCTGCACTCCCTGTATGTATGCAATCACTGGTGGCAGTGAGGCCTCTGCAGAGGGGAGCAAGCGCTGTGTAGGAAGGACAGAGTACTTAACTTTCCATCCTGCTGGCAGCTGAGCTCCTCCGCTGTGTCTGAAGTCTCTGACTTCTCCACTTCCGGGTGGACTGACACGCTGGAGGTTTCATATAGCAGAGGATCGCAGCTGCTGGGAGGATGGAAAGTAGGGGGTTAAAGGACTTTGGTTAGTGGAACAGCAGTGCATCTTTGTTGAAAACAAATGAAAGCTATGCTTTGGTATATGAAAGGCATCAACACAGACACTAATGAACCAATGTTGGATCCACCAGGTTCAACTACTGTAACCACTCACCCATCGAATGACCCTCTGTTTCAGCACTGAGGCTCGCACCCTTGCTCCTCCCTGGCCTGATGGACCGGAAGTGATGATATCCTCTCTGTGGTCACATGGACCACTCGTGGATACAGCAGCGACTGCAGCATTCCAGGTATCCACAGATGAGACTTAATCACTTCTGGTCAGCAGGGGACCAGAAGGAGTGGGGATGGGAGATTTAGTGGTGGAAGAGTGGCATTCAAAAGGTGGGTGGAAGTGAATGGTGAGCAGAAAAATGAATACGTTATGGCTCTTTAAATGCATCCACATAAAAAACTTAGATGCTGTGAGATATGCTAATATTGTGCATGGAATAAAATGAGCTTGATAGTTATGCTGCACGATGAACATCATATATTTAAACAGCAAAAAGCAATTGTGGAATTGCTTGTTTTTTTTCCATTACCATCCCAGTAAAGGTAATAAAATTTTATCAAAGAGGTATATGTACCCCAAAATGGTGTCACTAAAAATACAATTTGGCCCACAATAATACAAACCCTCATACTGCTATGGAAACACAACTACACAAAAACGAGAAAATGTCTGTGTCTTCACTCACATTGTGGTACAATTGTTCAGGTAATGGGACTCCTACACTTATAAAGCCTATGCACTAAGTGAAAGGGCTGTCAAAAATTACAAGGAACCGGCACTCCAATACACCCTTTATTACACATAAAGAAGGGCATCATACACACCCTTGAAAAATTAAGATTGATAGCCTGCTAGTGACCCTCAAAAACATTAGGAGCAAGGGCCTGCTGGTGACGCTCTAAAACATTAGGGGCAAAAGCCTGCTGCTGATCTGACCATCTAAAAAATTATGGTTGAGAATCTGCTGGTGAGCTGACTCTCTAAAACATTAGGGGTGAGGGCTTGCTGCTGAGCTGACCATGGAAAAAATTATGGTTGAGGGTCTGCTGCTGAGCTGACTTTAAAACATTAGGGGCGAGTGCCTGCTGCTGATCTGACCATGGTAAAAATTATGGGCGAGGGTCTGCCGCTGAGCTGACCATCTAAAACATTAGGGGCGAGGGCCTGCTGCCAAGCTAACCATCTAAAACATTATGGGCGAGGACCTGCTGTGAGCTGAACATCTAAAACATTAGGGGTGAGAGTCTTCTGCTGAGCTGACCATCTAAAACATTAGGGGTGAGGGTCTGCTGCTGAGCTGACTTTCTAAAACCTTAGCGGCTAGTGCCTGCTGCTGATCTGACCATCTAAAACATTATGGGCGAGGGCCTGCTGCTGAGCTGACTCTCTAAAACATTAGGTGCGAGTGCCTGCTGCTAATCTGACCATGAAAAAAATTATTGTTGAGGGCCTGCTGCTGAGCTGACCATCGAAAGAAATTATGGTTGAGGGCCTGCAGCTGAGCTGACCATCGAAAAAATTATGGTTGAGGGCCTGCTGTATAGCTGACCTTCTAAAACCTTAGGAGTGAGGGCCGCCTAATAAGCATGTTGATATGATGGAGGCGGACGAGAAAAGGAAGATTGAACCATATACCCTTTTTGTGGTGGAAGGGGGTGCATGGGGATACAGTGTATTAAATACATCATAAAAGCCACATTTAAAGTGCCTTTATGTTCAGCCGCTTTCCTCTGGTGGCATAGAGAAGTCAGGGGCAATCCAGGCCTTGTTCATTTTGATAAGAGTCAACCTGTCAGCATTTTCAGTTGACAGTCGGATGCGCTTATCAGTTATTATGTCCCCAGCAGCACTAAATACCCGCTCTGACAAAACACTGGCGGTAGGGCAGGCCAGCACCTCCAAGGTGTAGAGCGCCAGTTCGTGCCACGTGTCCAGCTTGGACACCCAATAGTTGTAAGGCACAGAGGGATCATTGAGAATGCTGACATGGTTTGCTACGTACTCCTTCACCATCTTCCAAAACTTTTCTCTCCTTGTAAAAAAAGCACCAGACTGCGGAACACCTAGCCCTTGGCAAGTGAAATTGCCACCAAGGGGGTGCTCCGGGGAACAGTTGCGGGCCTGTTTGGTGTGGCCCGCCTTCTCCCTTTTGCCACCCCACTGCCTGTTGCGGTGCTGCAGATCCCTCCCCCTCTGTGCTGCTGTCCTCGCTCGGCTTGCCACCTTCCCAGGTTGGGTCAGTGATTTCATCGTCCAGCACCTCCTCTTCCACTTCCTCACTCTGGTCCACCTCCTGACTTGTTGACCTAACAACCTCCCTTATTGACAACTGTCTCATCCTTATCATCAACCTCTTGAAACACTAATTGCCGTTGACTTATTAGCAACTGTGTCTCATCATCATCATACACCTCGTGAAACACTAATTGCCGTTCATCTTCTTGTGACTGTGGATGCTCAAGAGTTTGTGCATCAGTGCACAAGATCTCCTCATGTCCCTCTTTAAGCGGGCTTGGCGAGAGGCCCAAATCAAGGAATGGCGATAAAAAGAGCTCCTCGGAATATCCGAGTGTGGGATCACTTGTCTGCCAAGACTCTCCATGGTGGAAGGAAGGTGTATCAGGGTGAGGATTCTGTTGACCAGACTCTTGGCTACTGAGACTGGACTTTGTGGAAGACAGGGTGGTGCTTAACCGACTGGAAGCATTATCTGCTGCAATCCAACCGACCACCTGGTCGCACTGGTGTGACTTCGAGAGTGGTGTCCTGTGCCGCCCTGCAAACTGGGACATGAAGCTAGGTATCGTGGATGAGTGTGTTTTTGTGCTCTGGCAGCAGGCAAAGTTTCACCGCGCCTGGGGCCACAGCCTCTACGTGCACCATCAGCAGCACGGCCACTTCCCCGTCCCTTACTGCTCGCCTTCTGCATATTAAATTGTATATATGCTTGCAAGTATGTCACACGTACAGTAGCGCAGGTTTTGTAAGTGTATGAGCAAATAAATTAAACTGAATGTCACTGATATTTATGATGAGCAAACATTATACAGATGTAGCGCAGGTAATGTCGCTGCCACCAGCGGCGAAAAAATTTAACTGAATGTCACTGATATTTATGATGGGCAAACGTTATACAGTAGATGTAGCGCAGGTAATGTCGCTGTCACCAGCGGTGATAAAATTAAACTGAATGTCACAGATATTTAGGTTGCGCAAACGTTATAAAGGAGATGTAGCGCACATAATGTCACTGTCACCAGCGGTGAAAAAATTTAACTGAATGTCGCTGATATTTATGATGCGCAAACGTTATACAGGAGATGTAGCGCAGGTAATGTCGCTGTCACCAGCGGCGAAAAAATTCAACTGAATGTCAATGATATTAATGATGCGCAAACGTTATACAGGAGATGTAGCGCAGATAATGTCGCTGCTGTCACCAGAGGCTAATAAAAAATTACAAGGAATATCACTGATATTTATAATGCGCAAACGTTATACACGATATGTAGCGCAGGTAATGTCGCTGCCACCAGCGGCTAATAAGAAATGACAGGGAATATTACTGATATTTATGATGCGCAAACGTTATACAGGAGATGTAGCACAGGTAAAGTCGCTGTCACCAGCGGCAAAAAATTCAACTGAATGTCAATGATATTTAGGATGCGCAAACGTTATACAGGAGATGTAGTGCAGGTAATGTCGCTGCTGTCACTAGCGGCTAATAAAAAATTACAGGGAATATCACTGATATTTATAATGCGCAAACGTTATACACGATATGTAGCGCAGTTAATGTCGCTGCCACCAGCGGCTAATAAAAAATTACAGGGAATATTACTGATATTTATGATGCGCAAACGTTATACAGGAGATGTAGCGCAGGTAATGTCGCTGCCACCAGCAGCGAAAGAATGAAACTGAATGTCACTGATATTTAGGATGCAATAAAGTTATACGAAGATGTAGTGCAAGTAATGTCGCTGTCACCAGCGATTTTTTTTTTTAACTGAATGTCACTGATATTTATGATGCGCAAACGTTATACAGGAGATGAAGCGCAGGTAATGTAACTGACCACAGCGGACACCATCTACGGAAAAAGTACACTGGATATCACAGATATTTTTAGGCTGCACACACGTTACACAGGAGATGTAGCACAGATAATGTCGCTGTCTGCAGAGGCCAAACAATTGCAAGCTATTTAGCGCAGGTTGTGCTAATAATATATATTGCCGCCAGATACAATAGTCCTTAAAAGGACTTTTGGGTCTCTAATCACACGCAATTTAGCGCAGGTTGTGCTAAAAATATATATTGCTGCCAGACACAACAATAGTCTTTAAAGGGAATCTGTCACCTGGTTTGAGCATATTAAGGTGTTACTACTGCCATGTACAATAAAATACCTTATTTCTTGCTGTAGTCTTCATTTTTTGTTTCATGGTTTCATTAGCGATAAAAAACACTTTTTATGTTATGCAAATGAGTGTCCAAGGTGCCCAGAGGGGCGCTGTTATCCTACTCTGGAGCCCAGGAACTCCCCCCTACAGTGCCCAGCCCGCCTTCCTTTAGAGCCCAAGCACGTCTCTTCCAGCATAAGTAACTGCCCCCACCCGAACTCTTTGCCATCGCCCCCATGTGATGGATCATGTGATGGACCATGTGATGAGCGCAGTGACATCACCACAGGTCCTTTTCCTCACAGATCAGCAAAGAAGAAGACAGAAGAGAAGCCGGGCTGCGCGAACAAGTGGATTAAGGTGAGTTAAATTATTTTTCTAATTTTTTTTTTAACCCCTCCAGCCCTATTTTACTAAGCATTCTGTATTAAGAATGCTATTATTTTCCCTTATAACCATGTTATCTACACAACCTTGAACCCAAACCTGAACTTCAGTGAAGAAGTTCGGGTCTCGGTACCACATTCAGTTTTTTATCATTCGCGTGCAAAACGCAATAAAGCGCGATAAAAACTGAACACCAGAACTCAATCGCAGTCAAAACTGCAATTGGGTACCTACTCGCGTGGGTTTGCCGCAATGCACCCGGGACGCATCCCGAGCCAAAACGTGACGACCGTGTGAAAGATGGTGAATGTTCTGGTCTTTCATTTAAAACGTGTAAATCCTATCCACATAATAAGAAACTGCACTAGGTAACGTTAGCCCATATGCCGGTGCTCATGTTGCATCTTTACAGTCACACAGAACTGGCAGGTGGCTGTAGAAGACATTCTAAAAAGAAATTTTGCCGATACAACTTCATAATCCTTATTATCCAAAGTGCTTTGCAAAGAATGCTGCATGCTGACACCTTCCTGTTGCCAAAGAGGAAAACCTAGCTTTGCATAAAGCATACCGAGTAAAAAAAAAAAAAGTATGCATAATGGCTGTGCTTCTTTGTACAATCATAACTGTTAAGGAACAGTTATGTTTGGGCTTCCCTTAAGTCTTTTTCAGCCATATTATTTTATTTTTTCAGCTGCACAGCTAGATGCATGTCTCTCACAAGCAGGGGTGTCTTCATTCTGCCACTACTGTATGCAATGATCTCACTTTCCTTACTACCCACTATGTTTGTTTTCTTCTAGGGAGCTCAAAAAGCTGATAAGGAGGGATAGTTCACACTTGCAGAAAAGCAGGGGGCTCCTATGATGTCCAGAGCAGTTGTTTTATCAGGCTCACAATCTCAGCTAGCTCTGACAACCCCCCACTTCCTCTCAGACATCCTCTGAGTCTCTGTTACCGGGGACGGATCTTGCCTGACAACAGGCAGTGGACTGCAAGTTAGGTGGAAGTGAAATTCATAGTGACGGAGACTTTATACAGCTTTTTTCAGGTGGATCCAGGCATATTTAAAGGGGTTATCCAATTTTTATTTTTTTATTTACATACCAGCCTGAAATACCTGCAGAGAAATCCATATTAGCTGCTCCCCTCTAGCCTATTCCAGTTCCATGCCCCTTATCAATGATCTTCTGGTCCCAGTCTGTCAATTTCTGCACAGACAGGGTCATATGTACAGTTGCAGCCAATGCCTGTCCTCAGCAGTGATGACCGCATTACTGCTGGGTCATGTGTCACTTTGGGACACATCAGAGTGAACAGAGGTAGGAAGCTGGAATGGAGAGAGATGGGAAGCAGGGGAGAATGGACTTTCCACAGGTATATAAAAAAAAAGGTGGACAACCTTTTTAAAAAGGACCTTCCACCATCCTAAATCAAAGATAGCTGAGTGCACAGGTCCTAGATATACTTCATTCATTTTATAAACTGCCTTATAATGGATAACCCCAAATTCATAGCTTGCAAGAGTCACACATAAGGAACCACACAGAACCCCATAAAAACAATCCCACAACCTCATTGCTACTTCCACCACCCACTGTCTGAGCATCCCATTATATTCTCATGTGGAAATGGAGCTTCTTAGTCACATGACAAATAGCCCTAATCATCATGTGACTAGCTAAAAAGCTGCATATAACAAGGACAACAGAGCTCCTCTGTGCCCGGGACTCCTTAAAGGGGTTCTCCGGGAATTAAGAAAATTAAAATACCTAAATATTACTTTATTATAAATATATTCCCAAATACCTTTCACTAGTTATAATGGCTCATTTTGTCTGGGAAGCAATCATTAGGAAATATTAAATGGCTGCTGTCCTAGTAGTCCACACAAAACCTGTCCTAATCACTCAGGAGGACAAGATAAAGAGCTGCGCCATCCTACTCTCTTACTTGTCAGGGATTATGATCCTAAATACAGTTTAATATGATCTTCTGCTGAATCTCTGTAGGAATGGAGTTCATGAGGAGACATGAAGTACAGAGAGGATAGTGGGGGTGTAGATAATGAGCAGAAGCACTTGTATGCAGTCTCCGTTACTACAGTCTGTCATGTCTGTCCTCTCTGGACTTCATGTCTCCTCGTGGGCTCCATTCCTACAGAGGTCAGCTGAAGATCTTATCATCTTTATTCAGGGTCATAATCCTTGACAAGCAAAGCAGAGAGGAGGATGAGGCAGCTCTTTAGCTCAGTGTTGTAAAGTAACTTGTACTGCTGTGTGATCACTGATTAGGACAGATTTTGTGTGTACTAATAGGATGGCGGCCATTTTATTTCTCCTAATGATTGCTCCCTAGACAAAATGAACCATTATAGTAATGAAAGGTATTTGGGAATATATTGATACTAAAGCAATATTTAAGTATTTTCATTTTCCTAATTCCCAGAGAACCCCTTTAAAGAAAAGATTCAGAGCCTTTATCACCCCTATAGATGTAGCTAACCTTGTATGGAGGACCTGTATACCCCACTGTTTATTTCATATGCAAAAAGGTGGTGACAGTTTTCGAGTGCCACTATAAATGTTCTGAACCTACATGCTTCTATGCTGTTCTACACTTCTCTCTGAGTGCCACAAAAAATTCTGGAAGAAGATTAAATACAATAACACCCATGTTGATGGGAAAGAGAACTCTGTGCCGCAAATTATATGTTCTGTAAATTGCTGGAACATAAATTATACACCAAAAAGAAAGACGTCCTGTGACATTTTAAGATTGCATGACGTACAGAGCTGCATGGAGTCTTGTTGTAGAGAAAGGACAGAGTACTTAGCTTCAAAGAGCCGACTGGAGAAAAAAAATACCTACTCACACAGTGACCAGATGCTGCTGCTTTGAACGCAATGTAAGACTAAGGGTACTTTCACACTAGCGTTAAAGTTTTCCAGTATTGAGATCAGTCATAGGGGCTCAATACCGGAAAAAACGCTTCAGTTTGGTCCCCATTCATTGTCAATGGGGACAAAACTGAACAGAACGGAACGAAATCCTCCAAAATGCATTCCGTTCCGTTTAGTTTCCAGACCGGAGAGAAAACCGCAGCATGCTGCTTTTTTCTTTCTGTCCCTGGGATGCAGAGCAAAACGGCCCCCAATGCAAGTCAATGGGGACGGATCAGTTTTCTCTGACACAATAGAAAACTGATCAGTCCTCCATTGACTTTCAATGGAGTTCAAAACTGATCTGTTTTGGCTATGTTAAAAAATAAGTTAAAGTTAATACAACCAGATCCATTCAAACGTATGCAGATGGCTGTATTATTAGTAATGGAAGCGTTTTTGATGGATCCTGCCGGATCCAGCAAAAACGCTAGTGTGAAAGTAGCCTAATAGATACTCACCTGGAGAATAAAAGAAATAGCGTCAATATTCTTACTTTACCCGGAAAGCAAAGATATATGATAGACATGGAAAGTAAAAGATCAATAGTGTCATTTCTACAAAAAAAAAATATATACAGTACAGACCAAAAGTTTGGACACACCTTCTCATTCAAAGAGTTTTCTTTATTTTCATGACTATGAAGGCATCAAAACTATGAATTAACACATGTGGAATTATATACATAACAAACAAGTGTGAAACAACTGAAAATATGTCATATTCTAGGTTCTTCAAAGTAGCCACCTTTTGCTTTGATTACTGCTTTGCACACTCTTGGCATTCTCTTGATGAGCTTCAAGAGGTAGTCCCCTGAAATGGTCTTCCAACAGTCTTGAAGGGGTTCCCAGAGATGCTTAGCACTTGTTGGCCCTTTTGCCTTCACTCTGCGGTCCAGCTCTCCCCAAACCATCTCGATTGGGTTCAGGTCCGGTGACTGTGGAGGCCAGGTCATCTGGCGCAGCACCCCATCACTCTCCTTCATGGTCAAATAGCCCTTACTTTCAAAGTTTTCCCAATTTTTCGGCTGACTGACTGACCTTCATTTCTTAAAGTAATGATGGCCACTCGTTTTTCTTTACTTAGCTGCTTTTTTCTTGCCATAATACAAATTCTAACAGTCTATTCAGTAGGACTATCAGCTGTGTATCCACCTGACTTCTCCTCAACGCAACTGATGGTCCCAACCCCATTTATAAGGCAAGAAATCCCACTTATTAAACCTGACAGGGCACACCTGTGAAGTGAAAACCATTTCAGGGGACTACCTCTTGAAGCTCATCAAGAGAATGCCAAGAGTGTGCAAAGCAGTAATCAAAGCAAAAGGTGGCTACTTTGAAGAACCTAGAATATGACATATTTTCAGTTGTTTCACACTTGTTTGTTATGTATATAATTCCACATGTGTTAATTCATAGTTTTGATGCCTTCAGTGTGAATCTACAATTTTTATAGTTATGAAAATAAAGAAAACTCTTTGAATGAGAAGGTGTGTCCAAACTTTTGGTCTGTACTGTATATATATTGCTTTGTACACCCATCTTGGACATTGAAATAACGCCTTCCAGATCCTGCCAGTTTTTACCTTTCTGACATGTCACTTTATGTGGTAATAACTTAGGAACGCTTTTACTTATGTAAGTCATTCTAAGGCATCTTGCACACGACCGTGTGATGCCCGTGGCCGTATTGCAGCCCGCATACAGCTGGTCCGCAATACACAGGGCACTGGCTGTGTGCATTCCGCATCACGTATGCAAACCCATTCACTTGAATGGGTCTGCAAATCCGAAGATGTGGAACGGAAGCAAAAAAACGGAACCCTACGGAAGCACTACGGAGTGCTTTCGTGGGGTTCCGTTCCGTGCTTCTGTTCCGCAAAAAGATAGAACTTGTCCTATCTTTTTGCAGGACGGACGGATCGCGGACCCCATTCAAGGGAATGGGGTCACGATCCGCATACGGCATCCCCACGGTCGGTGCCCGTGCATTGCGGACTGCAATTTTCGGTCCGCAGCACAGGCACGGCCAGCACACTTTCGTGTGCAAGAGGCCTTACTTTTATTTTTAAAACAAAAATCCAAAATTTACTGAAAATGTAAAAAAATATTGCAATTTTCTAAATTTGAATTTCTCTGCTTTTAAGACCACACAAAATAGTTAATAGTAATTAATATTCCCTATTTGTCTACTTTATGTTGGCATCATTTTGTAAATGTCATTTTATTTTTTTAGAATTTCAGAAGCAATTTTTCTAATTTTCAAGATAAGTTTCAAAACCAAAATGGACCAATTCAGTTGAACTCAAACCACAATAAATGACCACATTTTAGAAACTGTACACCTCAAATTATTCCAAACTGATTTTATAAACTTTGTCAACCCATAGCGAAATGGGGGTTAAAATAAAAATAAAAAAATCCATTTTTGTGTGTGCAGATTTTTCATTTTAATAATTTTTTTTCCTGCAACACAGCAAAGGTTAAAGGGAACCTGTCACCGGGATTTTGTGTATAGAGCTGAGGACATGGGTTGCTAGATGGCCGCTAGCACATCCGCAATACCCAGTCCCTATAGCTATGTGTGCTTTAATTGTGTAAAAAAACCGATTTGATACATATGCAAATTAACCTGAGATGAGTCCTGTACGTGAGATGTGTCAGGGACAGGACTCATCTCAGGTTAATTTGCATATGTATCAAATCATTTTTTTTACACAATAAAAGCACACAGAGCTATGGGGACTGGGTATTGCGGATGTGCTAGCGGCCATCTATCGGTAGCAGCCCATGTCTTCAGCTCTATACACAAAATCCCAGTGAGAGGTTTCCTTTAACAGCAAAACAAACCTCAATATTTATCACTCTGAGGCCTCTTTCACACTACCGTATTTTTTTTCCGTTTTGCGGTCCGTTTTTTGCGGTCCGTATACGGTCCGTATACGGAACCATTCATTTCAATGGTTCCGCAAAAAAAACGGAATGTGTTCCGTATGCATTCCATTTCCGTTTTTCCGTTCCGTTGAAAGATAGAACATGTCCTATATTTGGCCGCAAATCACGTTCCGTGGCTCCATTAAAGTCTATGGGTCCGCAAAAAAACGGAATGCATACGGAAATGCATCCGTATGTCTTCCGTATCCGTTCCGTTTTTTGCGGAACCATCTATTGAAAATGTTATGCCCAGCCCAATTTTTTCTATGAAATTACTGTATACTGTATATGCCATACGGAAAAACGGAACGGAAAAACGGAACCGAAACGGAAACACAACGGAAACAAAAAACGGATCCGTGAAAAACGGAACGCAAAACACTGAAATGGACATACTGTAGTGTGAAAGAGGCCTGATTCTGCAGTTTATAGAAACACCCCATACGGTATGTGGTCGCAAACTGCTGTATGGATACACAGTAGGGCTAAGAAGAGAAGGAGCACCAGTTTTTGGAGGGCAGATTTTGCTGGAATGGTTTTTGGGTGCCATGTTGCATTTGAAGAGACCCTGAGATACCCATTGGTAAAAACACCCCAAAAGTTACCCCATTTTGGAGATTATCCAAATCACCCCACAACTGGTTACTTATTTTCTCCTGAATACGGCAACACCCCATATGTGGTTGCAAACTGCTGTATGGGCACACTGCACACTGTTTTTGGGGGGCAGATTTTGCTGGAAAAATTCTTGGTGCTATGTCACATATGCAGAGCCCCTGAGGTACCAGTACAGTGTAAACCCACAAACAGTGACCCCATTTTGGGAACTAAACCCTTCAAGGGATTCACCTAGGTTAAAAGTGAATGGCTTGAACCCACAGATGCTTCATATTATTTTTTTAAGATTGGGACATGAAATAAAAAATTGTATGAGTATGACAATACACCTTATGTGGTAATAAACTGCTGCCTGGGCACACTGCAGGGTTAAGAAGAGAAACAGCACCATGTGCATTTGAGACCCAGTTAGGTGATTTATACAGTGCTGGTCGACAACTGCAGAGGCTATAACGTGAAGTAAAAAACCATGCATTGCATGACTTTATTATCACACAACACATGTCGCCATGTAAAAGTACCCTAAAGAAAAGGCAGCAATTCTTCCATTGCTTTTGGGGGTTTGTTATTGCGGCGTACACCGTGCAGGAAATATGAAAAAAATACATTTCATTCTGCTGGTCAATTTTATATAGATTTTAAGTTTTGCTACTTTTACATAATTAAAGCATTTTAAAAAAGTCATGTTTTTTTTTCTCCACTTTCTAAAAGCTAATTTTTTTTTGTGTGAGTGCTCGTTGAGTTGACATGACATTTAAGCTACATGCACACGAACGTATGTGTTTTGCGGTCCGCAAATTGCGGATCCGCAAAACAAAACGCATGACATCCGTATGCCATCCGTTTTTTTTGCGGATCCATTTTAACAATGCCTAAAACAGACAAGAATAGGACATGTTCTATTTTGATGCGGACAGAACACGGTGTGCTGTCTGCATTTTTTGCGGACCCATTGAAATGAATGGGTCCGCATCCTATCCGCAAAAAAAAACGGAACGGACATGGAAACAAACAACGTTCGTGTGCATGTAGCCTAACATTTGTACCATTTTGTGGTACATATTTTTTGATCATTCAATATGATTTGTGGGAGCTGAGGTGACCAAGAAATGACTGTTCTAGCACAGTTTTCATTTATTTAGTGCCGGTCGTTACGGAGGTGGCGACACCAAATTTGTCTATTTTTTACAATAGTAAACGTGTGGATGAGGGAAAGGAGGCTTCTTAGCACTTGAAACTTTTATTTTTTTTATTGCTCTAAAATATTTTAGTCCTACTAGAGGACTTCCACTTTTGAGGGTCTGATAGCTGGTTCAATGCAGTACAATACATGCATCGGAACTGTCAGCTTTACGTTGACAGTTGTATATGAGACCCATCCTCGGGGCTAGGCTTCATGGATATCCCAGAAACACAAGGAGGACAGTGCCTACACAGTATAAACGTACCTGGACATCCGAAACGAGGTAACTCGGTACAAGCTCCGAGTACAATAACAAAGGGAAAAGGAAAGAAGCTCAAAGTAGCAAAAATAACAATTAAATAAATATTTTATTAAATCAAAGACATGATTAAAAACACACATACAATTGATGCCAAGGACAGGGTAGGGGGAACAGGGAAGGAGAGAAAAAACGCCACCCTGGATGAACACACTGGTCTCAGTACATACAGAAATAATAATGAGGTCATGAGAGAGATATATATATATATAAGGTACAATGGCTGGTCATTGTACCTTATATATATATATATCTCTCTCATGACCTCATTATTATTTCTGTATGTACTGAGACCAGTGTGTTCATCCAGGGTGGCGTTTGTTCTCTCCTTCCCTGTTCCCCCTACCCTGTCCTTGGCATCAATTGTATGTGTGTTTTTAATCATGTCTTTGATTTAATAAAATATTTATTTAATTGTTATTTTTGCTACTTTGAGCTTCTTTCCTTTTCCCTTTGTTCATGGACACTTATACTAACCAAACATAGAAAGCTCAGCCCTTTATAACAAAAGGTGAGAAAAAGATCTCACACTAATCGACTACCATATATTGCTCAAGTGAGCACATGCCTATGGCAAAGAAACAATATAAATACCTATGAGAAGACTGCCAGACCGCATGAAATCAATCATACACTTTATTTGTGAAATTCATATAAGTAAAATACATATATTAAAAATAAGTGCAGAGAAATGGCGGCATCAACCGGAAGAGGACACAATGGCAATAATTCATACTAATCCAACAAAGTGAGATCCTAAATAAAGTGCAAGTGCAAAAAAGTGTAGCCAAAATATACCGTATTTTTCGCCCCATAAGACGCACTTTTTCCCCCCCAAAAGTGGGGCGAATGCTGGCAATTTACATCGCAGTCTGCGATGTATTAGTGAGGAGGGACTGTAGTAGGCGGGGAGAGCGGCGGGGCCGTGCAGGCACTGTACTCTGGCCCCATCGCTCAGTATGTACTGTATTATAGTGTTAATCATCATATCTAAACTGAATAATGATGCGATCCCCCTGCTCCCCCTGTGCTTACCGGTACATGTCCCGCTCCTGTAGTAAGCACTAGCAGCTAGCAGGCAGGCCGGGCTGCCGTAACTCACTGAGGTCACGTGCCTGCTCCGCTTGCTTCATTCATAAAGTAGGCGGAGCAGGCACGTGACCTCCGTGAGTTACGTCCGCCTGCAGCTCGGCCTGCCTGCTAGCTGCTAGTGCTTACTACAGGAGCGTGACATGTACCGGTAAGCACAGGGGGAGCGCATCATTATTCAGTTTAGATATTATGATTAACACTAGGTATAATACAGTACATAAATTGGACTGGCACTCTGTATGTGTGGTGATGGAATAAATACAATCAATAATATAATAAAAGTGATCACAATTTAATTCATAGATAAAATACAATAAAATGCACAATGGATATGAGCGCTAAAATATGAAATAGCAACACTGATAAGGTAGTTCATTTAAAAAAGTGGTATGAAGTTCATATAAGCCAACGACCCAACGTGACTGGGTATAATGGTTTTTCTTTTCAATCATAAAATTAAATAGATACAAAAAACGCAACGCAAGCGTAAAGTCTGATGATTATACCATTCAGGCAAAAAGTTCAGCACAGATATGTTGTCTCCTGAATAGCGGTAAATTGCAGTCACTGTGATGCAATGCTCCTAAGGTAAGAAAGATATCGGATCTTACCTTGAGCCAACTAGGATGGAAAGCAAAAGCACTCACGTGTATGGTGCGGCTGATCCTGCACTTTGAAATAACGCCGAAACAATGCGGTCTATGGCGTGCTGTGTGTTTTGCCGTCTGTATCGCAGAGTATACTGCGTCCCACGTGATCCGTGACGTCTCCGGTCTGGGACTTCTGGCAGAATATCGCGAGATCTGATGTGCGGCAATCAAAGTAGCAAGAGCTATGCTCGGCAGGTCCTGGGAGGAGTTGTTTCACTGGAGCGCTCCAGTTATTGCAATAAGTTGTTCACAGATTCTTTTCTCATCTGTGTATCCGGAGAAGGCCTTAATTCCAATGGGAGTATATCAGCTGATATACTCCCATTGGAATTAAGGCCTTCTCCGGATACACAGATGAGAAAAGAATCTGTGAACAACTTATTGCAATAACTGGAGCGCTCCAGTGAAACAACTCCTCCCAGGACCTGCCGAGCATAGCTCTTGCTACTTTGATTGCCGCACATCAGATCTCGCGATATTCTGCCAGAAGTCCCAGACCGGAGACGTCACGGATCACGTGGGACGCAGTATACTCTGCGATACAGACGGCAAAACACACAGCACGCCATAGACCGCATTGTTTCGGCGTTATTTCAAAGTGCAGGATCAGCCGCACCATACACGTGAGTGCTTTTGCTTTCCATCCTAGTTGGCTCAAGGTAAGATCCGATATCTTTCTTACCTTAGGAGCATTGCATCACAGTGACTGCAATTTACCGCTATTCAGGAGACAACATATCTGTGCTGAACTTTTTGCCTGAATGGTATAATCATCAGACTTTACGCTTGCGTTGCGTTTTTTGTATCTATTTAATTTTATGATTGAAAAGAAAAACCATTATACCCAGTCACGTTGGGTCGTTGGCTTATATGAACTTCATACCACTTTTTTAAATGAACTACCTTATCAGTGTTGCTATTTCATATTTTAGCGCTCATATCCATTGTGCATTTTATTGTATTTTATCTATGAATTAAATTGTGATCACTTTTATTATATTATTGATTGTATTTATTCCATCACCACACATACAGAGTGCCAGTCCAATTTATTTATTCATTTTTAATACTCGTCTGTAAGGGTGATACAGCTTTTCTGGCCTAGAGCACCTGGTCCTTCTTTGCATATAGAGTGAGCTATTCCTCAAATATTTCTCTTTAATAATACAGTACATACTGAGCTGCGGTTCCAGGGAAAAGTGCCTGCACGGCCCCGCCGCTCTCCCCGCCTACTACAGTCCCTCCCTAGGAATCTGTGGATGGGATTATGATGGGGGGGATCTGTGGATGGCATTATGATGGTGGGGGGGATCTGTGGATGGCATTATGATGGTGGGGGGGATCTGTGGATGGCATTATGATGGGGGGGATCTGTGGATGGCATTATGATGGTGGGGGGGATCTGTGGATTGCATTATGATGGTGGGGGGGATCTGTGGATGGCATTATGATGGTGGGGGGGATCTGTGAATGGCATTATGATGGTGGGGGATCTGTGGATGGCATTATGATGGTGAGGGGGATCTGTGAATGGCATTATGATGGTGGGGGATCTGTGGATGGCATTATGATGGTGAGGGGGATCTGTGAATGGCATTATGATGGTGGGGGATCTGTGGATGGCATTATGATGGTGAGGGGGATCTGTGGATGGCATTATGATGGTGGGGGGGATCTGTGGATGGCATTATGATGGTGGGGGGGATCTGTGGATGGCATGATAGTGGTGGGGGTCTGTGGATGGCACTGTTATAGGGTGGTGGATCTGTGGATGACACTGCTATATGTGTCATCCACAGATCCCCCCATAACAGTCCCATCCACAGATCCCCCCATCATAATGCCATCCACAGACCCCCCCACACTATCATGCCATCCACAGATCCCCCCCCACCATCATAATGCCATCCACAGATCCCCCCCACCATCATAATGCCATCCACAGATCCCCCCCCACCATCATAATGCCATCCACAGATCCCCCCATCATTATCCCATCCACAGATTCCTAGGGGGGATCTGTGGATGGGACTGGTATGGGGGGGATCTGTGGATGACACATATAGCAGTGTCATCCACAGATCCACCACCCTATAACAGAGCCATCCACAGATCCCCCCAATCATAATGCCATCCACAGATCCCTCCCACCATCATAATGCCCTCCACAGATCCCCCCACCATAATAATGCCATCCACAGACCCCCCATCATAATGACATCCACAGCTCCCGCCATAACAGTGCCATCCACAGATCCCCCCACCATAATAATGCCATCCACAGACCCCCCATCATAATGACATCCACAGCTCCCGCCATAACAGTGCCATCCACAGATCCCCCACATAACAGTGCCATCCACAAATCCCCCACCCCATAACAGTGCATCATCCACAGATCCCCCATAACAGTGTCATGCACAGACCGCCATTAGTTCAAACCCACCAAAAGCACACCTTTTGGTTAAAAATATATTTTTTCTTATTTTCCTCCTCAAAAACCTAGGTGCGTCTTATGGGCCGGTGCGTCTTATAGGGCGAAAAATACGGTATACAGGGCAGAATCAATTACCCATAGTGTGCCTCCTCCGGGATGGCGCCAACCCCGATGCGCGTTTCGGCGAACCTTTGAAGGTTCGGAAGAAGGGTGTCTAGTTTAATGCATACATTGGTCTAGGTCAGTGGTGGCAAACTGTTTAGAGGCCGAGTGCCCAAACTGCAACCCAAAACCCACTTATTTATCACAAAAAACCAACACAGCAATGTAACCTGAATACTACAGTCCAATATACAGGGTGGGCCATTTATATGGATACACCTTAATAAAAAAGGGAATGGTTGGTGATATTAACTTCCTGTTTGTGGCACATTAGTATATGTGAGGGGGGAAACTTTTCAAGATGGGTGGTGACCATGGCGGCCATTTTGAAGTCGGCCATTTGGAATCCAACTTTTGTTTTTTCAATTGGAAGAGGGTCATGTGACACATCAAACTTATTGGGAATTTCACACGAAAAACAATGGTGTGCTTGGTTTTAACGTAACTTTATTCTTTCATGAGTTATTTACAAGTTTCTCTTTGTTTACAGCCATTGACATGTCGCTGAGGTTAACACGTGAGGAGCGGATAGAAATTGTGTTGATGTCTGGTGAACGCAGTACCCGGGTCATTGCAGCAGATTTCAATGCAAGACACCCTACGAGACCACCCATCTCCCATGCTACAGTTAGCAAACTGCTTGCTAAGTTTCGTGAAACTGGTTCAGTGTTGGATTTGCCAAAATGTGGACGCATGAAATCTGTCTCTAATGAAGAAACATCAGTGGCTGTCCTAGCTTCATTCAGCAAGAGCCCACAGCGTAGCACTCGCCGCATGTCACTGGAGAGGGGCATTAGTCGAACATCCCTTCGGCGGATATTAGCTACTCACAAATGGCACCCTTACAAACTCCAGCTACTGCAGCATCTCAACGAGGATGACCCAGATCGGCGCCCAGATTTGCAGAATGGGCAAAACAAAAATTGGAACAGGACCCTCAGTTTACGCAGAAGATTTTGTTCAGTGATGAGGCAAACTTTTATGTGAATGGTGAAGTTAACAAACAAAACCACCGCTATTGGTCTGACACTAACCCACATTGGATAGATCCTTCCAAGACTGTTGGACAAAAAAATTGATGGTATGGTGTGGTATATGGGGTACAAAGATAGTGGGGCCATTCTTCATGAATGGAAACCTCAACGCCACTGGATATGCAAAATTGCTACATGATGATGTGTTTCCCTCTTTATGCACTGAAGCTGGCACGTTCCCTGAGTTTTTCCAGCAAGATGGTGCACCACCACATTATGGGTGTCAGGTCCGAGCATTCCTAGATGAACAGTTTCCTGGAAAGTGGATTGGTCGTCGTGGGCCAGTTGAATGGCCCCCAAGGTCTCCCGATCTGACCCCCTTAGACTTTTATCTTTGGGGTCATCTGAAGGCAATTGTCTATGCTGTGAAGATACGAGATGTGCAGCACCTGAAACTACGGATACTGGAAGCCTGTGCTAGCATTTCTCCTGCGGTGTTGCTATCAGTGTGTGAAGCGTCGGAGAAGAGGGTTGCATTGACAATCCAACACAATGGGCAGCACATTGAACACATTTTATAAGTGGTCAGAAACTTGTAAATAACTCATGAAAAAAATAAATTTACGTTAAAACCAAGCAATTGTTTTTCTTGTGAAATTCCCAATAAGTTTGATGTGTCACATGACCCTCTTCCTATTGAAAAAACAAAAGTTGGATTCCAAATGGCCGACTTCAAAATGGCCGCCATGGTCACCACCCATCTTGAAAAGTTTCCCCCCTCACATATACTAATGTGCCACAAACAGGAAGTTAATATCACCAACCATTCCCATTTTATTAAGGTGTATCCATATAAATGGCCCACCCTGTAGTATATCTTCCATGTACCCTATCATTTAGCTATAATAGCCTGCCTACATTCAGTGCGCTGTCTGCGCTGTTCATAGTGCGCCCTGCGCTGATGAATGGCAGGAAAAGTCTAAGGCAAATTGGTACACCATAGACTTTTTCCAGGGTCCGGGTGCCCACAAAGAGGGCTCCGAGCTCCACTTCTGGCACCTGTACCATAGGTTTGCCACAACTGGTCTAGGTTATCTCATGTAGGTGCCCATATTTGTTAAAAGGTTATACCTTAATAAATGATGCTCTTCAGGGGTACGGCCATATGGTCAGGCCTCTGCATGCAGTTCTGGAAGCTAAAACCAGGAGAAGTTGTATCTGTCCTTTATACTTTCTCTCCAGTTATAAACCACTCCTGATTTTGGCTTCCAAAACTGCATCAGAAAACCTGACCGTGTGATTGTACCCTTCTAAAGTCTAAAAAGGAACTTTGATGCCATGTAATGAACCAACCATTTAAAAGAAAGCAGTTACCCATCATGACTGCATACTAAAGTACTGACAGCAAAACCCAGGTATAAGCAATGGTATCATGATTCATATCATGACCTCAGATATAAGACAAGGGTGGGCAGATAATGGCTATAAACATATTACAGGACTGTGGTGACTGTGGTATATATGTGCAGGACTGTGGTATATATGTGCAGGACTGTGGTATATATGTGCAGGACTGGGGTGACTGTGGTATATATGTGCAGGACTGTGGTGACTGTGGTATATATGTGCAGGACTGTGGTATATATGTGCAGGACTGGGGTGACTGTGGTATATATGTGCAGGACTGGGGTGAATGTGGTATATATGTGCAGGACTGTGGTATATATGAGCAGGACTGTGGTATATATGAGCAGGACTGTGGTATATATGAGCAGGACTGTGGTATATATGAGCAGGACTGTGGTGACTGTGGTATATTTGTGCAGGACTGTGGTATATATGTGCAGGACTGGGGTGAATGTGGTATATATGTGCAGGACTATGGTATATATGTGCAGGACTGTGGTGAATGTGGTATATATGTGCAGGACTGGTATATATGTGCAGGACTGTGGTATATATGTGCAGGACTGGGGTGACTGTGGTATATATGTGCAGGACTGTGGTATATATGTGCAGGACTGGGGTGACTGTGGTATATATGTGCAGGACTGTGGTGAATGTGGTATATATGTGCAGGACTGGTATATATGTGGACTGTGGTATATATGTGCAGGACTGTGCAGAATTTGGTATATATGTGCAGGACTGTGGTGAATGTGGTATATATGTGCAGGACTGTGGTATATATGAGCAGGACTGGGGTGACTATGGTTTATATGTGCAGGACTGTGGTATATATGTGCAGGACTGTGGGGAATGTGGTATACAGTACAGACCAAAAGTTTGGACACACCTTCTCATTCAAAGAGTTTTCTTTATTTTCATAACTATGAAGGCATCAAAACTATGAATTAACACATGTGGAATTATATACATAACAAACAAGTGTGAAACAACTGAAAATATGTCATATTCTAGGTTCTTCAAAGTAGCCACCTTTTGCTTAGATTACTGCTTTGCACACTCTTGGCATTCTCTTGATGAGCTTCAAGAGTTAGTCCCCTGAAATGGTTTTCACTTCATAGGTGTGCCCTGTCAGGTTTAATAAGTGGGATTTCTTGCCTTATAAATGGGGTTGGGACCATCAGTTGCGTTGAGAAGTCAGGTGGATACACAGCTGATAGTCCTACTGAATAGACTGTTAGAATTGGTATTATGGCAAGAAAAAAGGCAGCTAAGTAAAGAAAAACAAGTGGCCATCATTACTTTAAGAAATGAAGGTCAGTCAGTCAGCCGAAAAATTGGGAAAACTTTGAAAGTAAGGGCTATTTGACCATGAAGGAGAGTGATGGGGTGCTGCGCCAGATGACCTGGCCTCCACAGTCACCGGACCTGAACCCAATCGAGATGGTTTGGGGTGAGCTGGACCGCAGAGTGAAGGCAAAAGGGCCAACAAGTGCTAAGCATCTCTGGGAACTCCTTCAAGACTGTTGGAAGACCATTTCAGGGGACTACCTCTTGAAGCTCATCAAGAGAATGCCAAGAGTGTGCAAAGCAGTAATCAAAGCAAAAGGTGGCTACTTTGAAGAACCTAGAATATGACATATTTTCAGTTTTTTCACACTTGTTTGTTATGTATATAATTCCACATGCGATAATTTATAGTTTTGATGCCTTCATAGTCATGAAAATAAAGAAAACTCTTTGAATGAGAAGGTGTGTCCAAACTTTTGGTCTGTACTGTATATGTGCAGGACTGTGGTGAATATGGTATATATGTGCAGGACTGTGCTATATATTTGCAGGACTGTAGTATATTTGTGCAGGACTGTGGTGACTGTGGTATATATGTGCAGGACTGTGGTATATATGTGCAGGACTGTGGTATATATGTGCAGGACTGTGGTGAATGTGGTATATATGTGCAGGACTATGGTATATATGTGCAGGACTGTGGTGACTGTGGTATATATGTGCAGGACTGTGGTGAATGTGGTATATATGTGCAGGACTGTGGTAAATATGGTATATATGTGCAGGACTGTGCTATATATTTGCAGGACTGTGATATATTTGTGCAGGACTGTGGTGACTGTGGTATATATGTGCAGGACTGTGGTATATTTGTGCAGGACTGTGGTGACTGTGGTATATATGTGCAGGACTGTGGTGAATGTGGTATATATGTGCAGGACTGTGGTAAATATGGTATATATGTGCAGGACTGATATATGTGCAGGACTGTAGTATATTTGTGCAGAACTGTGGGATATATGTGCAGGACTGTGGGATATATGTGCAGGACTGTGGTGACTGTGGTATATATGAGCAGGATTGTGGTATATATGTGCAGGACTGTGGTATATTTGTGCAGGACTGTGGTATATATGAGCAGGATTGTGGTATATATGTGCAGGACTGTGGGATATATGTGCAGGACTGTGGTATATATGTGCAGGACTGTGGGATATTTTTGCAGGACTGTGGGATATTTTTGCAGGACTGTGGGATATTTTTGCAGGACTGTGGGATATTTTTGCAGGACTGTGGGATATATGTGCAGGACTGTGGTGACTGGTATATATGTGCAGCTGTCAGTGTATGAGGGGTATAGGAGGGCAGCAGTTCAGAGGCTGAGGAACTTTCTATATATATACAGATAGATAGATAGATAGATAGATAGATAGATAGATAGATAGATAGATAATAGATAGATAGATAGATAGATAGATAGATAGATAGATAGATAGACAATAGATAGATATAGATAGATAGGGGATAGATAATAGATAGAGAGAGAGATAGATAGATAGATAGAGAGAGATAGATAGATAGATAGATAGATAGATAGATATGAGAGAGAGAGAGAGAGAGAGATAGATAGATAGATAGATAGATATTATTATAGATAGATAGATAGATAGATAGATAGATAGATAGATAGATAGATAGAAGATAGAGAAATAGACAGATGTCTGTTAACATCCGTAGCAGTGATAGGTGACAATACCAAGTACCTCCAGCACATGAGATAACAGAATGCCCGTTCCCCGTCCTGTCAGCCATGCACACAGCCGGTAGCCCGTCCATGTCTGCCGCCCCATTGCATGCAGTCACTTACGCGCGGTCCGTGTCCATGTCCGTCTCTCTCATGCCTCCGGTCCCTTCTTCCCTCTCTCTGTGGTGCCGGATGCTCTCCAAATTTCCTGTCAATGTCCCACTTCCCAGACCCGTTAGCTGCTTTATAGCCACCACCCCCTGCCCTTTCTCTTTCCAGACACAAAGGGCTGAGCGAGCAGGACTGAGCAGACACAGCTGCTGCCCGGGAAGCTGCCACCTTCTCCGCCTCCTTGTGTGGCACAAGAACTTTCAGTCACTTTCCTGTGGCATCCATCAGGGCAGGACACTGACTAACATACCCAATCCAGGAGGCGCTGCTAAAATGTCCCCCGAGCGGCCACAGCCGTCCCTGCTGATGTGTATTCCAGGCTGGCACGATAGCCAGCAGGGGGTCGCGGTGCCCTGGCAGTGCCCAAAGATCCCTGTAGTGATGCCTTTTCCCTTTGTTGTCCTCCCTCATCCAGCTGCCCCGTGCCATAGATTGCCTTGCTCTCCTCACTTTATTTCCAGGCACTTTCCAGGCTCCATGTCTCCCTCTGGTGGCAGCTGAAGGGTCGGCTTTTTACTGACCCCCGCTTTTATCCTTTCTCTGAAATGTAGCTGGAAGAAGAGTGGGAGATGTTTGGGATTTCCAACCAGGTCTCCGTGACAGTATCTATTCTTTTAGTAAAGAAAATCCGTTTTTATTATACCCAGTTGGATTTTCTGATTATTTTTTTGCATTCTGCAAGCAATCCATGTGATTGGGGTAGTTTATGCCGAACCCCATGCAGGAAGCTGATGGCTACTTCTAGGTCACAAGGAATTTTCAGGATGTGGCACCCTTATAATACTAATATTTATTTATATGGCGCCACCATATTCCGCAGCGCTTTACAAATTCATAGGGTTCATAGACAAGACAAAAGTAACTAGCTAATATACATCTGAAACACTAGGAGACAGGGCCCTGCTCGCAAGAGCTGACAATCTATGAGGAATTGGGGTGACACATCAGGTAGTTGACTGTGATAAGTAGGATTCAAGCCATTATTGTACTGAAAGCAGTGGTGTAGGCCGATCTGCTTCGGGTTTGGGACTGTTAGAGGATTTAGTTCAGGCCTGAGGAGTTGGGGAAGGGGGTTACTTGGGGAACAGACATTTTAGGAAGCTTGATAAGCCTGCCTGAAAAGATGCATTTTTAAGGCACGTTTGAAGGTGGAGGAGTTGTGAATTGACCTGATATTCCGGGGCAGAGCATTCCAGAGAGTAGGTTCAGCTCAAGAAAAGCCTTGAAGACGGGAGTGAGAGGTACGAATTATGGAGGATGTTAAAGGGCTTCTGTCACCCCACTAAACTCATTTTTTTAATCCCTATCCTGCCATATTGCCATACATTATGTTATTAATAATTTTCGTTCAGTAGATTTAGCAAAAAACATACTTTTAGTGTGGTGACAGAAGCCTTTTAATCTTGAGTCACTCACTAACAGAACGGAGAGCACGAGTAAGGTGCAGGGGCGGACTGACCATTCGGACATGGACCGGGGGCCCGCTGGCCACTGCCTCCGCTCCACCGGCTCCGTGTGTGTCCCAATCCTATCCTTCACTATGCGAGCGGCATGGCTCACATAGTGAAGGACTCACCGTGAATACTAATCAGCGCTTCCAAAATGGTAAATTAGTACCGAAGGACCAGGAAGCGGTGAAGGATCGGTACTCACCGCTTCCTGGTCCTAGGCTGCGCACAGCGTGAGTCGCTCTGTGACGTCACGCTGTGCGCGCCAGCCGACAGCAGGAGGAAGAATATTGCGGTGCCGGTGAGGAGTGGCGGAGTCCAGGAGCAGGAGAGGTAAGTGTTTTAGTAATTTTTGCTGGGGCATAATGGCCAGGCTGCTGGGGGCTGAGGCATAATGGGGGGCCTGAGAGGCATAATGGGGGCTGGTTGAGAGGCATAATGGGGACTGGCTGAGAGGCATAATGGGGACTGTATGAGAGGCATAATGTGGGGCCTGAGAGGCATAATGGGGGCTGAGAGCGGCATAATGGGGGCTGATGAAAGGCATAGGGGCTGATAATGGGGGCTGAGAGGCATAAGGGCTGATAATGGGGGCTAATAAGAGGCATGGGGGTGATGAGAGGCATGGGGCTCTCATCTGAGGTCTGATTGGGGGTCATTTACATTGGGGTCTGAGCTGAGGTCTGATTTGGGGTCTTATTAACATTGGGGGTCTGATTGGGGCTGTCAGCTGAGGTCTGATTAACATTTGCAGGGCCGTCTTTGCCGCAGGGCAAAAGGAGCAGCTGCCTCGGGCCCAGTTGCTCCTGGGGGCCCAAGGGAGCTCCGTTTCCCGACTCCCATTCACTAGTGACTGCGTCACTAGGTTAAAACATTCGGGGCCTGGGCCCCTGATGTTTTGTCCCAGGCCCCGAATGTCCTGCCTGCCGTACACAGAACGGCAATACAATTGAATCTAATACACTGGGAAGAGGTGAAGGACCTGTGGTAACATCACAGGTCATATGATCAGCAAAACAGGCTGTGATAGGATGACCTGGATGATGTCACCATCATGTGACCAGTGCAGGATTGGACCGGAGTGAAGAGGGGAAGGAGCCTAATGCTGATGTCTGTATATGAGGACTGGAGAGGTAAGTGAAGGGACAGGGAGAGGCAGAGCAATGCTGGGAGTTGTAGTTATTTAACTGGGAAGTATGTTAGGGCTGAAGGGAGGGATGTTATTGACATGGAACTGTGTGCTTGAGGTGGCTGGGGGAGGGAGTGATGTTATTTACATGGGACTGTATGTTAAAAGTGGACGGTGGGGGGGAATGATGTTTATGTACATGGGACTTAATGTTTAGGCTACGTTCACACTTGCGTTTGGGGATCCGCTTCTGAGATCCGTTTCAAGGCTCCCACAAGCAGCCCCAAATGCATCAGTTTAACCCCAATGCATTCTGAATGGATGCGGATCCATTCAGAATGCATTCGTTCGGCTCCGTACAGCCCCCCATTCTGTTTTGGAGACGGACCCCAAAATGCTGTAAGCAGCGTTTTTGTGTCTGCATGGCCTTGCGGAGCCAAACGGATCCGTCCTGACTTACAATGTAAGTAAATAGGGACGAATCCCTTTGCATTGACACAAAATGGTGCAATTGTAAACGGATCCGTCCCCCATTGACTTTCAATGTAAGTCAGGACGGATCCGTATTGGGACTTAGAAATTCAAATCTAATACAAACGAATCGGTCCTGAATGGATGCATTCGTTTGTATTATCGGTGCGGATCCGTCCTGTACAAGTACAGGACAGATCCGCACGAACGCAAGTGTGAAAGTAGACTTAGGGGGTGATGTTTACATGGGATTGTGCGTTGGAGGCGGCTGGGGAGGAGGTGATGTTATTTACATGGGACTGTATGGTGGAGGGAGGATTATAACTGCAGGGGGCACTGTAGATCCAGGGGACATTATAGGCGGTCTTATTACTACTGGGGGCTCTATAGGAGGGTCTTAGAGATCCGCCTTTTTTCTACTAAGCGCACTATGGGGGCCTTATTACTACTGAGGGGTCTGTAGGGAGCTTTATTACCACTGGGGGAACAATAGGGGGCCTTATTTCTACTGGGGACTCTGTGAGGGTATTATTAATATGGGAGGGCTCTTCTAATAATGGGGGCATTGTTGAGGAGCATTATCACGGTTGGGGCAGTGTTACTAATGAGGGTTTCTAGAAGGGAATTACTATTGGTGGGACTATGAGGAGCACTATTACTATGGGGGGCAGTAATGTTTCTTCAGAATAGTATTTGGGGGTATTGGGGGGGGGAAGGGGCGTAACTAAAGGCTCATGGGCTCCGGTGCAAGAGTTCAGCTTGGGCCCCTTTTCCCTCAGTGCTTTGTGTGTCTTCTTATGTGGCACAAGTGTCTTTGGGCCCCTTCATGCTCCTGGGCCCGGTAGCGACTGCTACCTCTGCACCCCCTATAGCTACACCCCTGGGGGGGGGGGGCACAGCAAGCAGCAGGATAACACTGTGGGGACTCCAGTTGGGGGATAATGATAGAATGTGAGGAAGCTAAGATATCTGTGTGTCACACTCTGCAGAGATGAGGCGGCTGAGAGAAGTTGTCCAGACCGAGTGGAGAAGATGATGAGAGAGATCTACAGAGAAGATGATGACAGAGAGGAGACGTCACCTGGAGGCCCTGGACGTGACAGGTAAGTGCTGCTGTATAGCAAGTACAGCAAAGTGGGGGGGGGGGGCGGGATCCAGGGGGCCCAAGTAAATTCTTGCCCAGGGTCCAATCAATATTAAAGACGGCCCTGAACATTGGGGGTCTGATTGGTGGTCTGACCTGAGGTGTAATGAAAAATTTTTTTTTTCCTATTGTCCCCCTCTAAAACCTAGGTGTGTCTTATAGGTCTCCCTCCTGAACTGCAGAGCGGTGCCCACTTCCAGCCCTGAGCCCAGCTGCCCAGAGCACTGATCCTGAGCCTCCTGGAGTCTTCAGAACTCTAAGCATTTACAGTAATTCACCGTAAGCTATATATATACAGTGCTGCCCATAATTATTCATACCCCTGGCAAATTTTGACTTAAAGTTACTTTTATTCAACCAGCAAGTAATTTTTTGACGGGAAATGACATAGGTGTCTCCCAAAAGATAATAAGACGATGTACAAGAGGCATTATTGTGGGAAAAAAAATACATTTCTCAGCTTTTATTTACATTTGAGCAAAAAGTGTCCAGTCCAAAATTATTCATACCCTTCTCAATAATCAATTGAAAAGCATTTATTGGCTATTACAGCAATCAAACGCTTCCTATAATTGCAGACTCCACAGGTATTTTTGCCCATTCATCTTTAGCAATGAGCTCCAAATCTTTCAGGTTGGAGGGTCTTCTTGCCATCACCCTGATCTTTAGCTCCCTCCACAGATTCTCAATTGGATTCAAGTCTGGACTCTGGCTGGGCCACTCCAAAACGTTAATGTTGTTGTCTGCTAACCATTTCTTCACCACTTTTGCTGTGTGTTTTGGGTCATTGTCATGCTGAAATGTCCACTGGTGCCCAAAGCCAAGTTTCTCTGCAGACGCCTGATGTTGTCGTTGAGAATCCTCATGTATTGCTCTTTTTTCATGGTGCCGTTTACTGTGATTAGGTTCCCTGGTCCATTGGCTGAAAAACACCCCCAAAGCATTAGGTTCCCACCACCATGTTTGACAGTGGGGATGGTGTTCTTTGGGTTGAAGGCTTCTCCTTTTTTATGCCAAATGAAGGAAACATCATTGTGACCAAACAATTAAATTTTAGTTTCATCTGACCATAACACAGAAAACCAGAAGTCTTCTTTGTCCAGATGAGCTCTTGCAAAGGTCAAGCGAGCTTTTGTGTGCCTTATCTGGAGAAGTGGCGTCCTCCTTGGTCTGCCAGGGGTATGAATAATTATGGGCAGCACTGTATATATATTACTTGTTTTATGTGAGTAAGGGTGCTGGGTGGTTGGAGAAGGGGGAGGGAGGGGTACAGTACTATCTGCACATTGTAAAAAAAAGTAATCTGCAAAATACTATATACAGTGGATATAAAAAGTCTACACACCCCTGTTAAAATGTCAGGTTTCTGTGATGTAAAAAAATGAGACAAAGATAAATCATTTCAGAACTTTTTCCACCTTTAATGTGACTTATAAACTGTACCACGCAATTGAAAAACAAATTGAAATCTTTTAGGTAGAGGGAAGAAAAAATAAAATAATATGGTTGCATAAGTGTGCACACCCTTACACTAATATTGAAGCACCTTTTGATTTTATTACAGCACTCGGTCTTTTGGGTGTGAGTCTATCAGCATGGCATATTTTGACTTGGCAAGATTTTGCCCACTCTTCTTTGCAAAAACACTTCAAATCTGTCAGATTGCGAGGGCATCTCCTGTGCATAGCCCTTTTCAGATCACCCCACAGATTTCCAATCGGATTCAGGTCTGGGCTCTGGCTGGGCCATTCCAAAACTTTCATCTTCTTCTGGTGAAGCCATTCCTTTGTTGATTTGGATGTATGCTTTGGGTCGTTGTCATGCTGAAAGATGAAGTTTCTCTTCATGTTCAGCTTTCTAGCAGAAGCCTGAAGGTTTTGTGCCAATATTGACTGGCATTTGAAACTGTTCATAATTCTCTCTAGCTTAACTAAGGCCCCAGTTCCAACTGAAGAAAAACAGCACCAAAGCATGATGCTGCCACCACCATGCTTCACTGTGGGTATGGTGTTCTTTTGGTGATGTGCAGTGTTGTTTTTGCGCCAAATATATCTTTTAGAATTATAGCCAAAAAGTTCAACCTTGGGTTCATCAGACCATAACACCTTTTCCCACATACTTTTGGGAGACTTCCAATGTGTTTTTGCAAAATGGATGTTTTTCTTCGTAAGAAAAGGCTTTCGTCTTGCCACTCTACCCCATAGCCCAGACATATGAAGAATACGGGAGATTGTTGTCACATGTACCACACAGCCAGTACTTGCCAGATATTTCTACAGCTCCTTTAATGTTGCTGCAGTCCTCTTGGTAGCCTTCCAGACCAGTTTTCTTCTCATCTTTTCATCAATTTTGGAGGGATGTCCAGTTCTTGGTAATGTCACTGTTGTGCCATATTTTCTCCACTTGATGATGACTGTCTTCACTGTGTTCCATGGTATATCAAATGCCTTGGAAATTCTTTTGTACCCTCCTTCTGACTGATACCTTTTAACGTCGAGATCCCTCTGATCCTTTGGAAGCTCTCTGTGGACCATGGCTTTTGCTGTGGGATGCGACTAAGAAAATTTCAGGAAAGACCAACTAGAGCAGCTGAACTTTATTTGGGGTTAATCAGAGGCACTTTAAATGATGGCAGGTGTATGCTGACTCTTTTCAAGGCCTGGGCTGCAATGATTATGATGCTGGTTCTCAGCAACCACTGACTTTTAGCTCATGAGTGACACACCGCTGAAATCAGCATTTCTGTCACTATTTTATACTGCCCTTAGTGAGGTCAGCATAAAGTTGATGACAGGTTCCCTTTAAGAGTAAGGATTGTTTCATAGGGTGAGGATCGGGCCAATTATTGTGAACAAATGGTTCCTTATAATTGTCCTATGTAAAGTTGCTGCTGATCACACAATGAACAATAAACTGCTTGTTCCTTGGGTGATTGCATCTTTCATGCAGCGCCTAAAACATTTTAGGTGGGCAGCACTTCTGCTGCATTAACAGGGATGTGCTATTGACAGTGGATATGTGTGGGGGCAAGCAATCACAGTAGTTATTATCTCCATACACAAGGGGATACTTGCTTCATGTGAATGCAGCTGAAGGAGAAGTGGTCAATGATTAGGAACGAACGTCTCACTCCCAATCATTGTTCTGAGTAAAAGGGCGTTTTTGCACTGGCCAAGGATTGAGCTAATTATCAGGAAGAAATGTTCGTACGAACGCCAGTTCCCAATAATTGGCTTATGTTAATTTAGAATAGAATTAGGTTTTTTGCTTCATTTTGTAACTTATATAGGCCTTGTGTTGTCTTGCAGATGTACAACATAGAAAAGCTTGTTAATAGTGTAACTCCTGCATACAAAGCAGTGAGTCTAGTGAATGCCGCTGCTGTCAATTACAAGCAGGGACTCACAGCAGCAGACATTACTGCAGATCCTTCTGAGGTGGTGGACTACAAATCCCATGAGCACTTGCTCCTCCCTGCAGCCAATAGCAGGGGGACCAAGGGGAAAGGCTAAGGAAGTAAGGGGAACAGCAGCCATCTTAGAAACAGCAGCATGGCCAGCAAATAGAGAGACTGAGAGTCACACAGAAGTGTGCCCTGTTTCCGTGCAGACATTACAGCACAGTCCTGACAGCTCCTTAATAAAAAGGGAAAGCTCAGCTGCTGCATTAACCCTACAGCACAGCACAGACAGCTCCTGTGTTTCCAGTGTGAGAAGAGAAAGCTCAGCTGCTGCATTACACCTACAGCCCAGCCTGCATCCCCAGAGGATCTTGACCCCAACTTTACTGCCATCCAGGCTTCTGAATCCTACAGCCCCCAGCTGGTTCCCAAGCAGGACAATTGTACGTGCACCAACATTACCGTGCCAACATTTTCTGCAACCAGGCCCCAACATTTGGACTGGGTTAATTTCTAGACAGTAGGGTATAATAAGCTGAGTGCTAGGAGTAGATAGCTGGGAAGTGCATAATGTCTATATCTTCTAATGGAGAGTGTGTGACCACCATCACTGCTTACTGTTACAGATAGCCTACTCCCTTCACCTGGAGTTTTTCTTAGACAGAATTGCAATCTGTGCTTTGTTCCTTTTATTGTATTCTCTTTATGTTCTTCACCATTGTTCACCATTTCCTAAATAAATCTGTTGATCAGTTAACCCCTTCCTGGGGTGAGTGTGTACTGAGCTGGGCATGGGTTTACTAAGTCGGCTGCTGGCATAAGAGGAAGACCCTCCTGCTACCCTATAGAGCTCCAAGCAAGATTTGGGTGGAGGCACTGTGTCATAGTGAGGTGAGAACCACCATACACCCTGTGTACCGTACAATAGTTTCATTTATCATATATTATACACAAGTTTTCATAAGAAATACTGTATATTAAGATAAGAAATGATAAAAAATACAATTGGCTTCATCCCATGTTATGTCACATCACCATAGTGCTGCTATTATGTCAAAAATTGTAATTGACATTATGTTTTAAAGTTTTTTGTTTTGTTTTTTCAAGTTTTAAAGTTATCCCATATAGGGGATAACTAACTGATTGTGGTGGTCCAACTGCTTGGACCCCTACAATCCCAAAAATGCCTGTCCCGATCTGATCGAGAAGCAAGTATGTCACATACTAATCAAAATCTCTGTCAGATATATATATCACACGCACCCCTTCCCTTTTGAAAATATCGACTAGGTTCCAAGATGGCAGCTTTCAAAATGGCCACCAAGTAAGTGTCTTCTTCTTAGTGGTTCAGTCGTTGTTTCTTTGATGCAATTCTGCCACGATGGCCTAAATTATGTACCTTCTGTATCATTCACATTGAGACACATTGGCTTCTTAAATTTAGTGAAGCATTTATTTGGCCGCTAATCTGAGGTGCTGTTATTAAGCCATTTCAGAGACTGGCGATTGTAATAAACTTACATTGTGCAACACAATGCCTTTTATGTAGTGCTCGGTGCTGCAGCGGCGAAACATGTCGGGGGAGCTGCGTCTTGAATGATCTTTTAAAAATTATGGCAGGGCAAACAATTGAACATTAGCACGGCGATCTGCAGACGCCGAGCACATATGCTCATATGATAGGGGCAGTATAGATAAAAATCGAGGTGCCAGTAGCTCACGACCGGGGGAATCCTAGAAAGGTCTAAATTACAAATCGCAAAGAGCACTCCCCTAAGGTCGATCAGCTAATAGAGTGTGGACTAGGCGATAGAGTGGCTGGTGTCGAATGACATTGCAGACATAAGAAACAACAATGATACAGACCACACACTACCTCCTGGTGGATATGCAAATAATATCCTCCTGATTTATCAATAAAGTAGTGGCACACTATACATTCAGCCCCTATATAGCAGCCCTCCATATGTATTTTTAAATCCTCACTTTTGGTTTTCGTGTTTTGTTTTGAAAATAAAGAATAAAAGTTATATTTTAAATTAAAGACCAGAAACAGGAAATTATAGTCCCAGACTATTGAATTATTATTATTGACCTCCTGGGTTCAGTGGGTCATTTGAAATATTATACTTTATAGTTATTGCCGCTTCAACTTTGCTCTTTAAAATTGCTGTAATTTCCTAGACTGACAACTTAATTTCTTAAAGTAATGATGGAATGTTCTGCATGTTTGCTCATTTGAACTATTATTCTCATATTATGGACTATATAGACAATCAAAGACTGTTTATTAAATTATTTTATTACATTATAAACTGTTTAAATGGTCACTAACTTTTTCACACAACTTTGCATAAATCAATAGTACAAGTGACTATAAAAAACTTTGTAATATATCTTATCAGAGAAAAATATTTTGTTCTCCTATTATCAGCTGCCCCCCCTTCCTAAACTAAATTTTAAATACATTTTCTGCAGAATCTGTTTAGAGAAAGACCAGCTCACAAAAGTATCAGATTACACATGTCAATAAAAGTCTACTGGGGCGAGTAAGCAGGAGCTGAATAAGACAGGAGAGACACACACAAAAAAACTGCACCAACTAGAGAGCTTTTTTTCACATCATTACAGGTCAGTAATTCTCTTTAATGTCCTACATGATCCTGGGGCTGCTTATATAGGTAAGAAAAAGTTAGGAAGAAGATTCTCCTCTACCTTCTGTATGTAGTGTATGAAAGCTATTCACCCATCAGTTGTGGGAAAACAGCAAACTAGAGATATAGCATACAGATGAGAAAGCTGCTAACAAACGCCGTATAATATACAGAAATACTTTTATTCTTTATGTACACATATGCTAGTATTGGTTAATACAAAGTTTGATTAACCTCTTAGGGACATATGACGTACCGTTATGTCATGATGTCCTGGTACTTAAGGACACATGACGTAAAGGTACGACATGTGTAGTTCCGATCACCGGTGGGCGGTGTTCGGAACTGGGTGCCTGGGACACCCTGGGACAATGCGCGGGGGGGTCCTGTGTTTGCAGAGTTTCCAGGTGGTTCGGGCGGCGTCTGCAGTGGCTATCGGGTCCTCGTGCTGCTGTGACGGGGACACGATAGCAGAGAAGGCAGCGCAATGCCTTCCTTAGGCATCTGGGCTGCCTTCCGGTGGAGAGCCTGTGAGATCCAGCCCCCTGGATCTCACAGGCAGGAAGCTGTATGAGTAATACACACTGTATTACTCATACAGCCAATGCATTCCAATACAGAAGTATTGGAATGAATTGTAAAGGGTATCAGACCCCCAAAAGTTGAAGTCCCAAAGTGGGTAAAAAAAAAAGTTTTCCCCCCCAAAATGTTTACGTTTCAAGTAAAAAAAAATGAAAACGTCATTTTCCCCAAACAAAGTAAAAAAGAAAATTGGTAAAAAATAGGACATATTAGGTATCGCCACGTCCGTATCGACCGGCTCTATAAACATATCACATGACCTAACCCCTCAGATGTACACCGTAAAAAATAAAAACTGTGCTAAATAAACCATTTTTTTGTCACCTTACATCACTAAAAGTACAACAGCAAGCGATCAAAAAGGCATATGCCCACCAAAATAGTACCAATCTAACCGACACCCCGACACCTCATCCCGCAAAAAATGAGCCCCTACGTAAGACAATCGCCCAAAAAATAAAAAAAACTATGGCTCAGAATATGGAGACACTAAAACATAATTTTTTTTGTTTTAAAAAAGCTGTTATTGTGTAAAACTTAAGTAAATTTAAAAAAAAAATACATATTAGGTATCGCCGTGTCCATAATAACCTGCTCTATGAAAATATCACATGACCTAACCCCTCTGGTGAACACCGTAAAAAACAAACAAAAAAATGGTTTAAAAAAAGCCATTTTTTGTCACCCTACTTCACAAAAAGTGTAATAGCAAGCGATCAAAAAGTCATATGCACCCCAAAATAGTGCCAATCAAACCGTCATCTCATCCTGCAAAAAATTAGACCCTACCTAAGATAATCGCCCAAAAAACTGAAAAAAACTATGGCTTTCAGAATATGGAGACACTAAAATATGATTTTTTTTTGTTTCAAAAATGATATTATTGTGTAAAAAACAAATAAAAAAAGGATGCATATTAGGTATCGCCGCGTCTGTAATAACCTGCTCTATAAAAATATCACATGACCCAACCCCTCAGGTGAATACCGTAAAAAAATAAAAAATAAACGGTGTAAAAAAAGCAATTTTTCATCACAAAAAGTGTAATACCAAGTGATCAAAAAGTAATATGCACCCCAAAATAGTGCCAATCAAACTGTCCTCTCATCCCAAAACAAATTAGCCCCTACACAAGACAGTAGCCAAAAAAATAAATCAAACTATGGCTTTCAGAATGTGGAGACACTAAAGAATCATTTAAAAAAATTTAATAAATGCTTTATGTAAAACTGAAATAAACAACCAAAAAAAGTCATATTTGGTATTGTCGCGTCCGTGACAACCTGCTCTATAAAAATACCACATGATCTAACCTGTCAGATGAATGTTGGAAATAACACAAAATAAAAATGGTGCCAAAACAGCTATTTCTTGCTACCTTGCCTCACAAAAAGTATAATATAGAGCAACCAAAAATCATATGAACCCTAAAATAGTACCAACAAAACTGCCACCCTATCCCGTAAATTCTAAAATGGGGTCACTTTTTTGGAGTTTCTATTCTAGGGGTGCATCAGGGGGGCTTCAAATGGGACATGGTGTCAAAAAAACAGTCCAGCAAAATCTGTCTTCCAAAAACCGTATGGCATTCCTTTCCTTCTGCGCCCTGCTGTGTGCCCGTACAGCAGTTTACGACCACATATGGGGTGTTTCTGTAAACTACAGAATCAGAGCCATAAACATTGAGTTTTGTTTGGCTGTTAACCCTGTTAACCATGAAGACATGGGTTGCTAGATGGCCGCTAGCACATCCGCAATACTCAGTCCCCATAGCTCTGTGTGCTTTTATTGTGTAAAAAAAACCCGATTTGATACATATACAAATTAACCTGAGATGAGTCAAAGCTTGAAAATATGACTCTTCTCTGGTCACACAAGTAAGATATGACTCTTTTATGTTTTTTTCATAAAAGGGGGAAGTACAAAAATGCATAATACTTATTGATTTCGTCTGCAAATGAAATTAAAAGTGTAATTTATATGTTTAGGGTAACACAATGAACATTTAGAAATGCTCAGTGAGGGTAGCATAGTAGAGGTGACGGGTTCCCTTTAATGTGAAAATGAGCTTAAGGAGTTAAAGGTTCTATACACTTTAAATGGCTTTTCTGGGATTACTATGTTGTTGTTTTTTTTACATATGTAGCCATATTTGGGGGGGGGGGTGAGTAATATCCCTCCCACAACAGACTCTGGCGCTGACCTGTGTGTATAATGGGACCTAGAGCCTTCGCTTATTGGAAGAGTGGGAACATAGGTAAAGTATATCAGTGCCTCCACCCAGGTTATAGTCTCTGTATTACAGGGAGGATCTCTTCCTGGGACTTACATATAAAGTATAGTTAGCAGCCTTAACAAGGATTACTAATCTCACAGTCTGAAGAATACGTATAGATACCACATAAGGTTATAACAGTAACTTTATAAGTGTAAGAATTGATAATAGTACATACATGCAGTATACTGAGAACACAGCAGTATTGCAATAACCAGAGATCCTGCAACAATCTTAAGTTATATACCCGGGTATATATACACTGCCTGTCCAAATAAAAAGTCACCACCAAAAAAAAAAAAAGGTCACACACTCTAATATTTTGTTGGACAGCCATTAGCTTTGATTATTGCACGCATTCGCTGTGGCATTGTTTCGATAAGCTTCTGCAATGTCACAAGATTTATTTCCATCCACTGTTGCATTAATTTTTCACCAAGATCTTGCATTGATGATGGTAGAGTCTGACTGCTGCGCAAAGCCTTCTCCAGCACATCCCAAAGATTCTCAATGAGGTTAAGGTCTGGACTTGACCCCATGGCCAATCCATGTGTGAAAATGATGTCTCATGCTCCCTGAACCACTCTTTCACAATTTGAGCCCGATGAATCCTGGCATTGTCATCTTGGAATATGCCCGGGCCATCAGGGAAGAAATAATCCATTGATGGAATAACCTTGTACAGGCTTGGACAGTAGGCACTAGGTATGATGGGTGCATCACTTCATCTGCATCTCTTCTTACCCTGATGCGCCCATCACTCTGGAACAGAGTAAATCTTGACTCATCAGACCACATCACCTTCTTCCATGGCTCCAGAGTCCAATCTTTATGCTCCCTAGCAAATTGAAGCCTTTTTTTCTGGTTTGCCTCACTGATTAGTGTTTTATTTTTATTTTTATGGCTACACAGCTGTTCAGTCCCAATCCCTTGAGTTCCCTTCACATTGTGCATTTGGAAATGCTCTTACTTTCACTATTAAACATAGCCCTGAGTTCTACTGTTGTTTTTCTTCGATTTGATTTCAGCAAACGTTTAAGTGATCGCCGATCACGATCATTCAGGATTTTTTTTCCACCACATTTCTTCCTCGAATACGATGGGTCCCTACTATCCTTCCAGTTTTTAATAATGCGTTGGACAGTTCTTAACCCAATTTTTGTAGTTTCTGCAATCTCCTTAGATGTTTTCTCTGCTTGATGCATGCCAATGATTTGACCCTTTTCAAACAGACTAACATCTTTTCCACGACCACGAGATGTGTCTTTTGACATGGTTGTTTAAGAAATGAGAAGCAACTCATTGCACCAGTTGGGGTTAAATAATTTGTTGCCAGCTGAAATATAATCGCCCATGCAGTAATTATCCAATAGGAGGCTCATAACTATTTGCTTAGTTAAATCCAGGTAGCGAATTACTTTTTTTTGGGACAGCTAGTGTGTATATATATATATATATATATATATATATATAAAGAGTCCTGTGCATGATACCTCCAGACAACAGAAGAGATTATTCAGGTGCAGGGGCCCCTGTGGATGACTGTAGATCCAGGAAACTTTCAGATGACAGACAGCCAATCAGAAGAAGACGACGATGATAAAAGGATTTCTTCCAAACAGCAAACAGGGCAGCAACAGTAGTAGATGGCGGCCTGACTACCCTAACACTGAGTCCTTAACCTGCCAACTAATCTACCAGTGCAATCGGGCCTCTAACTATCTAGTTGGCCATCGGAAGCCTAACCTATCACTACCCTGAGCTATATACTGATCCCTAACTACTGTACAATTACTAGCTAGATTCTGTGAATATACAGGTGAAACTCGAAAAATTTGAATATCATGCAAAAGTCCATTTATTTCAGTAATGCAAATTAAAAGGAATTGCATTAATGCAGCTTAAAATTAGAATTTTGTGGGAAGGTTGAATATTCTAGGCTCAAAGTGTAACACTCTAGTCAGCTAATTAATCCATATCCCCTGAGCAAAGGGTACCTCAAAAATGTGACTTTAGGGTTTCATAAGCCATAATCATCCAAATTATACCAAATAAAGGCTTGTAATATCTCGCTTTGCATGTAATGAGTCTATCGCATATGTTAGTTTCACTTTTTAAGTTACATTACTGAAATAAATGAACTTTGCACGATATTCTAATTTTTCGAGTTTCACCTGTATAAGTAACACAGAGCAAAACTACCGGCTCTGTGTGAGGGAGATAAAGAGTAGCAGGTGGCAATCTATTCTAATACACTCCAGCCTCACTAGCTGATCTTAAGGATATAGATAATCAAAGCTGTGCTTATCTATTCCTCCTAGTTATAAAGATTACACATGCCACTTGCCTTCGACTTCTGGAGACAAAAGATGTCTCCTTACTGCAGCTCTGTCCCTCATGGCTCTGACTGACTGTGTTTACAAAACAAGCCTGGTACTGAGTCTCTGGGGTTTCTGAAGCAAAGCAGCAGGGGCAAAGAGGCTAGATACACTACATCTCAGAAGTATTCACTACACATATATGCTAATGTAGTTGCATACCTCATGTACATCTTCCCCATGCTTTTTCTTTTTTATTTTGGACTCTCCTGACCCGTTTTCACCATGTTTTACTTTGGTTTGTTTACATCCTACATGTAGCACTTCCTGTTGCTGTATCCAACCGAACCCATGATGCACTTCTCCTTTCTCTGTCAAAGCTCCAACACCGCCCCTATCGACACACAGCTAGCTATATAGAAATTCCCCTATCACTGTCCCAGTTGCTGCTTTGACACGTCCATGGACATAACAGCGCAGGAAATAAGAAAGAACTGCATGGGCATGGTCATATGACCACAGCCCATAAAGGAAGATAGGAGTAGTAATACATTGATAGTGGGTGTGGAACCATTGTGTCAACTGAATACTTTTAACTTGGTATTACTCCTAAGTTCGTTATTCTGGCAGTTCCCCCAGTTTTCACCCTTTAGCCTCTTTACAGAGATCTGGACTTCATTACAGTGCACCGAGGGCTCAAGCAAAACCATAGTCAGGGGCAGAATAAGCTCAGGGCAGGCAGAGTATGAGCAATCCGAGGTCTGGCAGGGCACTTTTGGGCCAGTATGGTGATTAGGCAGAGGTCAGGTAGTGAAGGGTCAACAGGCAGAAGTCGGTACATGGGCAAACAAACTGAAACGGGTGTACAGGATACTAGTGAACTAAAACCTATTGCTCTGGCACCTACCATAGGGGAGGTGCTTGAAAGTGGTTATCTCATCTTGCCATTACTAAGGAAAAATGAGACTAATTCACAACCACCAGGTGGCTGGGAAACAGTGAAGTGGTCCGGCGCTCACTGTTTCTGTAGTTCCAATTGCATTGCATGGCAACTATGGAAACAGTATAATACAAAAAGCTACGTCTTTTCTCTATCTCAGAAACAGTATAGCTTGATTGCATAGGAGGAGAGGCCTTGCTGGCAGGAAGCAGGCAGCAGTTTGCATGGAGGGGCAGAGCTACTCCAGCAGCCGGGCCCATCAGAAGGGAGAGGAGAGTAAGAGGCAGGTCTGGGCTGCCGGGATCTGATGTGTCGGATTAGGCAAGAAAACAGTGGCCACGAGTCGCAGCTGTTACAGTACCCCCTACCCACTTTGGTTCACAATGCAGTAGAATCTTGGGAAGGACAAGAGCATGTTTTCAGGCAGCTCCCAATATCTTTTCTCTGGGCCAAAACCTTTCTAATCCACCAGGAAGAAGGGTTCACCTCTGACTTTTTTCATATCTAGAAAAACCTTGACTTCATACCTATCCTCTCTGCAAACAGGAGTAGGAGCAGGAGCCAAACATCTGGAGTAACTGTTGAACACAACTGGTTTGAGAAGGGAAACTTTAAAAGAATAAAGGATGCACAGAGATGAAAGAAGACGTAACTTGTAACTGACCAGGTTCTACCATCTCAAAAGTTCAGAAGGACCAATGAAAGGTAGGCCAACTTGTACGAGGGTAGCTTGAGTCTGATGTTTTTGGAGGAGAGCCAGACCATGTCCCCCAGAGAAAACTGCAGTGGAGTTCTGCGTCTACGATCAGTGGACCTCCTTGTGTGAGCAGAAGCCTGTAAGATAAAAGTCTTAGTCTCCTGCCATATCTGAAGGTAACTACTGACAGCAGTTTCAACTGCTGGAGGAGACAGGTATAGGAAGAGGAATACATATATCTTGATCATACATGACAAAAAAAGGAGATATAGCATTTGACTCACTGGGATAGTTATTTAAGAGAAAGCCACCCAAGGGAAGATCAAAACCCAGTCATCATGGTTTACAGAGATGAAGAAATGAAGCAACTAACTAAAGTCTTGTTAATACGTTACATGTGTCCATTTGGCTTGTGACTGATAAGTCAAGGAAAAGTCCATCTGCCTCCAGAATTCAGAAGTAAATTGACGATCTCGATTAGATACAATGTTTCAGGCCATAACCGAGTAGCCAAAAACTGTGTTCCAGGAACAAGTTGGCCAGTTGACTAGCAGAAAGAAGACTGGACAGACGTGCAAAGTGAGCCATTTTAGAAAATAGGTCAGCCACCATCCAGATTACAGTACATTCTGAGGAAGGATCCACTGGCTGCTGGTGTTTTGATTCATTTGTGAGTTCTGGTTCTGTCTACATAGCCTCCAAGGAACTTAGAGAATACCAATCTTCTAAGAGTTAAAGGGGTTTTCCTGTATTTGGATATTGATAGCTATCCAAAGGACAGGCCGTCAATATCAGATTGGCAGGGGTCCAACACACCAGAACCCTGCTAATCAACAGCTGATCAGTGTGCATGCATGGTGTCCGATTCTTGCCAATCTGATATTGAAGGCCTGCCCTAAGGATAGGCTATCTGTATCAAAATACTGGAAAACCCCTTTAACTCTAAGAAAATGGAGCTGAGAGTAAAATATCTAAAGTTATCAATTGGTTGTTTTTTCTCAATTGAAAGAAGCTAATAAACCACAGAGTCTGAACCTCCCCGATTCTCTTGTTCTCTTGGTGCATGCAGTGGTAAGAAGAAAGCAGTCCTATTAGAGCACAAACATCATGTTTTGGGTGTCATTGAACTCAGTTGACCTTACACAGCGATCAGCGGATGACTGTCAAATGTGTATGATAGTGTCCTGATTCTCCCCCAACTGTGGATGTTGCGGGAAAGAATAGTAGGGAATGTTGATCCTTTGTTTTCAAGGGAGATAAACCACCACAAGAGGTGTCGGGCAGCAACTGACTTGCCTCTGCGCAACGGACGACAGATGCAGGGTCGGCTCCTGGTTCATGTGGGCCCTTGGGCGATAAAGCCTCAGTGGGCCCCCTTGTGGCATTTTGCACAACAGACGAGGCAATAAAACTGCATGTATATATGGTGCCAAATACAATAGACAGAACACGCTACAGAGTGGATATATGTGAATCAATCCTTATGCTTGCCTCTCATTATTGATTACCACAGGACTGTACTGGTAGAGAGTATGGAAGAGAACTACAAGGCTCAGCAGTTTTTGACCTCCTAATGATGAACGCCACCCTATCTGTAAAAAGGTCGACGTCATCCCAAAGCAACCCCCCTCTTCTACTAACCGATGGACTCACCAGTTCCCCCAGATGCAAAGCTCCAAAGAACGCCAGTGAAAAAGCCAACCTGAACAGCCGCTATTCCCACGGAGAAACACAAACTGTATCCAACTGCTCACCCAACTGCAGGAGCAGGGAAAATGACACCGGCCTACGATTGTCCTCAACCGACCGCAAACGCCGCCAACCCTTCAGCGCCCTCACCACCAGGAAGGACTTAGTAACGTCCGGCAACTTTCTAAGCCTGAAACTGAAAGCTAAACCTGCCACACAACCGAAACGGACCAACCCTCTTCTCTACAGTGGCCTATAAATAACAGCAATGATATTTCCAACTCCTCGTCCCCAACCCCCAGTCTAGCCTTCCATTCCTCCCAACACTGCCAGGCCCTGCGATATGTCTCCCACGTACCGGGCGCTAAAGAAGACTGGATGAGCCCCATTACGGTGTCTCCAGAAGTTCCCATAGGTAGTTCGGGCAGTCCAGCCCATCTTCCTCTGCCTCCGGAGCCAGCTGGCGAAAATGCTCCCACTGTGAACGAGAGAGAGCATCAGCAATACAGTTGTCAACCCCTGGTACGTGCACAGCTACCACCCACGCGTTGAGGGTGAAACACTCCAGGACTAGCCTCTGTAATAACCGCACCACCAAAGGTGGCGAGGCCGACAACCCGTTAATTGCCTGCAGCACTCCCAGGTTGTCACAGTGGAAACGGACCTTCTTATTCCTAAACTTCTCCCCCCACAGTATGACCGCTGCCACTATGGGGAAAAGTTCCAGTAGCGCCAAATCCCTCAACCAGCCTCTCCTCACCCAAGCGTCAGGCCACACCCCCGCACACCATTGACCCACACAATAAGCCCCATAGCCACATCTTCCCGCCGCAACATCCCCCATAAACATATCCCGACCATTATAACGACTCAGAAACGATGCCCACACTCGTAAATCCTCCCTTAGCTCCCGCCCTAACCTAATGTAGTGATGCGCTGCTGTCACCCCTGCGGTCGCTGCCGCCAACCGCCTGCTAAAAATCCTACCCATGGGCATGATACGACAGGCAAAATTGAGCTTTCGCATGACGGACTGCAGCTCCCTCAACTGCATTTTCGCTAATCGCTGCGCCCTTTCCACCTCCTTTTTCAAATCCTCCAGATTGTCCCGGGGCAGTCTACATTCCATGCGCACCTAATCGATCACTATACCTAGGAAGCTCAATTCCGTCGTTGGACCTACCGTTTTTTTCCGCCACCAGGGGAACACCAAATGCGGCAAAAAGCACCTCCAGCGTGTGCAGCAATAATGAACACACACTAGATTTTTCGGGGCCAATACACAGGAAATCGTCCAAATAGTGAGTGATAGATTCACATCCGGCAAAGTCCTTAACTGCCCATTCTAAAAATGAGCTGAACGTTTCAAAATACGCGCATGATAGCGAACACCCCATCGGTAAACAACGGTCCACAAACAACCCAATAAATGCAGACTATCCGGATGAACTGGTAGCAACCTGAACGCTGCTTCTATGTCTGTCTTCGCCATCAACGCCCCTTTCCCAAACTTTTTAACCTACTGCACTGCCGCGTCAGACGAGGTATAGACCACCGAGCATAACGTTGGATCGATACCGTCGTTGACCGACGATCCTTTCAGGAATGATAAATGGTGAATGAGGCAAAATTTATTCGCCTCCTTCGGAACCACCCCCAGAGGCGACAGGTGCAAATCCTCTATCGGGGGCTCCGAAAAAGGCCCAGCCATTCTTCTCAACCTCACTTCTTTCTCCAGCTTCTCAGTGACTACGCCTGGGTGTTCCCTAGCAGACTGAAAAGTCTTTTTAAACAACACCGGCCCCAACGGAACAAACGGGATACGAAACCCCCACAGGAAACCCTCCTGCAACAGTTTTGCGGCCCTCGCGTCCGGGTATCTACCGAGAAACGCTTCCATCTTTTCCAGACAAACCGGCGTGTCCCCCTTTGCTAGCACCCTCATTTCCCCTCTGCCTAGCACCCCTGAAGCACCGCGTGGCTCCATGGGACCCCCCCACAGCTAGAGCACTCGTGCTTGAACTTGCACTTGCCTCCGAATTTGCACCCCCCTTCATTAAATAGGAAACACAGTCCCTTCGCTGACGCTGCCGAGAAGGCCGACTGTCCTCCGGCTCCCGATTCACCCCGAAAGGACTGAGCTCCCGATTTCACCTGAAAGGACTGAGCCGACCTAACTGGCGCCGTCACTCTTAACCACAAAGCTATGTGTTTGTGATCCCATCTAATACTCGGGCGCACCGCCTTACGCTGCCTAAACTGTTCATCGTAACGTAGCCACGCCTGCCCACCATATACGCGATACGCTTCCCCGATGGAGTCTAGATAACAAAACATTGCAGAGCAGAACTCTGGCGCCTTCTCCCCTACCACTCTGGCTAATATCGCGAATGCCTGTAACCAATTAGGGAACGTCCGCGGTATTAACCGGTACCGACGCTTTTCTTCCTCCTCTTTTTGCCCTCATCCTTCCTAGCTTTATCCAGGTTAAACTTCTCCAAGGGGAGCAGGGAAAAAATCTCCACATACTCCCTTCTCCAAATTTTATCTCTAACTTCTTGCTTCAAATGGGCCCCCAACGGCCCCTCAAAGCAAACGTAGACCTCCCCTTTGCTTTATCGTCCAGCCACACCCTATCCTCCTGCTCCGAACCGCCCGCTTGCGTCTGCACTGATGCCATGGCACCTCCGGGGCCTAACACGGACTGTCCTGCCCCCCCACCCCACTGGAACTTGCCCCCACCCCCCATGCCGGCAACGGTGACTTCCCCCCCGCACCCCAATTAGCCAATAACCTTGCTAGGCCCCCCAACAACTGCCCTAACCCCCTACCCAACTTCCTCTGGGGCCCCCCCGCCGCCCCCGCAGAAGAACTAGTGAGTAACTGCACTAAAGGTCCCAATAGCGCCTCACCTGGCTGCTGTGACCCCATCAGCCGAAGATCCTGACTCCTGACGTCCGTCCCTCTGCGACGATCCCGGTGTGAAGGCGCTCCCATGATGGTCCCCTGGCCAGGCTGGGACCAGGGATGTGGAATCCAGGGTCTTCACTCGACGCCCCTGGGAAGGTGGGGTCTGGAGGGCCTGCTGCCTTGGGCCGCAGCAGCCCCGTGTTCACCCACCACTTGCTTACGCCGAGGGGCCTCATCCACAATTGGATCCTGGGTAAGGCCCGCCGTACCTGGTCCTGAACACTTGAGGGCGCTGTTTCCTCGCCGGACAGACCTTCCAAGGCCTGCTCGAGGGCTCCGCCTACTGGTCGGATTCCTTCCACGACTGGGCGCACGGGCAGAAGCGGTACCTGCGTCCTGCAGGCGTGAAGGGTCCTGGGAAGGGCTCCATCTGCGGCACTGAGCCCGAGGGGAGGACAACTGTGGACTAAGGCGCGCCGGCGGCCGGGCCCGCCGCGGCCGTGAAACTGATGGCTGAGGCGAGGTAGGTGCCTCAGCCGCCCCTCTCAGCAGCAGTTGGACCTGCTCCTGCAGCCAGCCTGGTCCTCTGTTCGCTGCTGCTGTCCTCAACTCTGCGATCATGGCGTCCAACTCCATCGTGGTGCGCGCGTCAGGTCAGTTCAGCTTACACCCCAAAATGGCCTCCTCTTTCCCCCAGCCCCGGCTACTTAACCCCTCCGGCTACGCCTCTCCAAACTTGAATGGGCTAATCCCTATCCCCCGGGGGCTCGCTTAACCAAACCCCCATCATGGTAACCTCCCCTAAAGGCTACGCCCCCCAGTCCGGCTATTACTGTATAACTACAGCTGTTCTGTGAAGGCCTCAGAGGTTTGTTAAAGAACATTAGTGATCAAACAGCATCATTGAAAACCAAGGAACACACCAGACAGGTCAGGAATAAAGTTGTGGAGAAGTGTAAAGCATGGTTAGGTTATAAAAAAGTATCCCAAGCTCTGAACATCTCACTGAGCACTGTTCAATCCATTATCCTAAAATAGAAGGAGTATGGCACAACTGCAAACCTACCAAGACATGGCCGTCCACCTAAACTGACAGCCCAGGCAAGGAACACTAACTAGATGTGCAAAGCCAGTGAGACATACCTCAAAAGACTTTTAACGGTAATTGCAGGGAAAGTTGGACCTACAAAGTATTGAATACAAATGCACTTTACAGATTTTGTATTTATAAAAATTTTTGAAAACCATGTATAGTTTTCTTTTTACTTCACACATACTTGCTACTTTGTGTTGGCCTATCACTTAAAATCCCAATAAAATACATTTAAGTTTGTGGGTGTAACAGGGAAAAAATGTGGAAAAGTTCTAATGGTTTGAATACTTTTTCAAGGCACTGTACTGTGGACTGTATTTGGAAGAGTTTTTGTCCTTTCCTCTCATATTTGAAAACTCAGCTACTGTGTTTTTTTCATTATAAAGCACAATGGACATAGCATTAAAAAATAGAGCACAGATACAGAGTAATTAAACACACTAGGGGAGATTTTTCTTGACATCTAATTTATGGCAAGGGGCATGCCTTGTCATACATTAGGCTGATCCTCTTGCAGTCCATGTGCCTAACCAGAAATCTATAACAGCTCAGAGATGCCATAGATTTCTGGATTCTTTTACTCCATAAAACTGGCGTACATGAAGATAAATCCGACTTTGGCTGGGTTTCCACGTCCAAGCTTACTGATGCAGGGAGAGTAAGGCCTCTTTGACACTACCGTTTTTTTTTTCCGTTTTGCGGTCCGTTTTTTGCGTTCCGTATACGGTCCGTATACGGAACCATTCATTTCAATGGTTCCACAAAAAAAACGGAATGTGTTCCGTATGCATTCCATTTCCGTTTTTCCGTTCCGTTGAAAGATAGAATATGTCCTTTATTTGGCCGCAAATCACGTTCCGTCGCTCCAGTAAAGTCAATGGATCCGCAAAAAAAACTGAACACATACGGAAATGCATCCGTATGTCTTCCGTATCCGTTCCGTTTTTTCTGAACCATCTATTGAAAATGTTATGCCCAGCCCAATTTTTTCTATGTAACTACTGTATACTGTATATGCCATACGGAAAAACGGAACGAAAACGGAAACACAACGGAAACAAAAAAACGGAACAACGGATCCGTGAAAAACGGAACGCAAAACACTGAAATCGACATACTGTAGTGTGAAGGGGCCTAAGGCTGGGGCTACATGGCCACATGTGTGGCAGTACAGCAACTTGCTGTTGCAGAATTATTTTAGAGTTGTAACTTGGCTGTAAAAACACAGAAAAGTCACATGACACACGCAACTTACATTAAAGTCAATAGAGTAAAAGTTGCCTGCAACTTGCGACCTGAGACACAAAGTCCATCAAGTCTGGATTTTTTGCGACTGCAAAAGCCTCAGCATTACTTCATTGTCTTTAATGTAAGTTGCATGTGACGTATGACTCACCTGCGACTTTTCTGTGACTAGGTTGTGTTTTTACAGCCAAATCACAGCTCTAAAATATTCGCGCAACAGCATGTTGCATACAAGATTTTCGGCAACTTCCTGCTGCACAACACATATCGTTGTGTAGCCTCATCCTAAAGGTTGCGTGCAACTTGCCACTTGCAACACAAAATCTATCAGGTCTTTTTTTTTTGTGTCTGTTGCATTTTGCACCGCAACACCATTGACAATTATTATATCCAGTGTCACGATTATCCCCAGCATAAGTTTAAAAGACAGATACTACCTCACCTCTTTTTTAATTTACTTTTTGTTTTGGCTACATTAGAAAACCTGAACATGTAAACTCAGCTTTACAGCTCACCCAAACTCAAACGGAGGACAAGGAGTACACCTAATTTAAAGTTATTAATGGTAAAACATATCAGCTGTCTCTGTTCATTAAAATTAATTGAGACAGATAATGATATTTGCTAATATTAGATGCTTCATTCTCAGGTGATTGTTACTAATGAAGAGCAGTCTGGTCTCCGCTTCAATTCTTCCCTCTCCCACTCTGTGAAGAACTGTTTTGTATGTCACTGAAGCTTTACAATGCAGAGAAGCCATCCCTGGAGGAAGAAATGGATTTGTATTTTCTAAAGAGTGTCAGGGTCAAGTTGTGTACAATTCATAGCACTGGGAAGGCAGCAGTATTCTTGATAAAAGGCATGTGATCTGAGCAAAATGTAAGAGCAAATCTGGTTATCTCCTAATCTGCAAACTGAGCTCCTTTTCCAGATGTTCTATATAGCATGCAATAAAGACATTTGCTGAAATAAAAGTCAAATACCAAGAAAATAATGAAATAACGTTATAAATAACAATGAATAACAATGCAGATAGCATTAACTCTCTATGGTATGCTTTTGTTTAAAGAAGCAGTCACACAAAAAATGTTTTCTCTGACCTGCTTGAAAGGTACATGATGTAAACTGTAGTGAATGTAATTTTCTTACCAGTGACTGTATTTGTGAGTTATAACCTCCCTTCTGATCCTCAGCTGTGTCATGTGACTGACAATCTTATCTCCAACTGACACAAGACGGTAAGTCAGTTACTTCTCTATTCATTCCTATGACATTGACATTGAGGCTCCCATGGGAATACATAGAGAAATTGGCTTTTTCTCCACACATAAGATGCTGTGTAAGGGCTCTTTCACACTTGCGTTCTTGTCTTCCGGCATAGAGTTCCGTCGTCGGGGCTCTTGCCGGAAGAATCCTGATCAGGATTATCCTAATGCATTCTGAATGGAGAGAACTCCGTTCAGGATGCATCAGGATGTCTTCAGTTCCGGAACGGAACGTTTTTTGGCCGGAGAAAATACCGCAGCATGCTGCGCTTTTTGCTCCGGCCAAAAATCCGGAACACTTGCCGCAAGGCCGGATCCGGAATAATGCCCATTGAAAGGCATTGATCCGGATCCGGCCTTAAGCTAAACGTCGTTTCGGCGCATTGCCGGAGCCGACATTTAGCTTTTTCAGAGTGGTTACCATGGCTGCCGGGACCGCTAAAGTCCTGGCAGCCATGGTAAAGTGTAGTGGGGAGCGGGGGAGCAGTATACTTACCGTCCGTGCGGCTCCCCGGGCGCTCCAGAGTGACGTCAGGGCGCCCCAAGCGCATGGATCATGTGATCACATGGATCACGTCATCCATGCGCATGGGGCGCTCTGACGTCACTCTGGAGCGCCCCGGGAGCCGCACGGACTGTAAGTATACTGCTCCCCGCTCCTACTATGGCAACCAGGACTTTAATAGCGTCCTGGGTGCCATAGTAACACTGAACGCATTTGGAAGACGGTTCCGTCTTCAAATGCTTTCAGTACACTTGCGTTTTTCCGGATCCGGCGTGTAATTCCGGCAAGTGGAGTACACGCCGGATCCGGACAACGCAAGTGTGAAAGAGGCCTTAGGCTACATACACACAAACATTGTTTGTTTCTGTGTCCGTTCCGTTTTTTTTACAGCACCGTGTAAAAACACAGATGTCATAAGGATGTCATCCGTTTTTTTTGCGGACCGCAAAACACATACGGTCGTGTGCATGTAGCTTTATTTGGAGAGTCAGAATGTCACTCACATGACACAGAGAGGAACAGAAGGGAGGTTTTGACTCACAAATGCAGTCGCTGGTAAGAAAATTACCTTCACTACAGGTTATACGATGTCATTTTTTAACAGGTCAGAGAATAAAACATTTTTGGAAAATTAAAAGCAATCACCCAAATTTCTTTAAAAATATGTTAATATGTTAGAAATTTGATTTAAATAATAGGACATTTTCTGATGACACATTCTGTTGGCTTTTGGAAACCTTGTGATGGTTTTTGCTAAAGTTTTACTAGTACACACTATTAGGCCCCATTCACAAGACCACATTTTTTGCGGATCAGATTCAGACACATTCATTTCAACAGGGCCGCAAAAAATGCAGACAGCACACCGTGTGTTGTCCGCATGTCCGTTCAGCAGTCCTGTAAAAAAAGACAGTCACATGTCCTATTCTTGTCCATTTTGCAGACAAGAATACGCATTGTTACAATGGGTCCACAAAAAAATTGATGCAACACAGACGTCACATGGATGTCATCTGTATTGTTTGTGATCCGCATTCTGCGGACCCCAAAATAGATATGGTCATGTAAATGCACCATTAAAAATATAAAAGAACGAAAGGAAATAATAAAAGTAACTACACTGCGTGCAGAATTATTAGGCAAATGAGTATTTTGACCACATCATCCTCTTTATGCATGTTGTCTTACTCAAGCTGTATAGCTCGAAAGCCTACTACCAATTAAGCATATTAGGTGATGTGCATCTCTGTAATGAGAAGGGGTGTGGTCTAATGACATCAACACCCTATATTAGGTGTGCATAATTATTAGGCAACGTCCTTTCCTTTGGCAAAATGGGTCAAAAGAAGGACTTGACAGGCTCAGAAAAGTCAAAAATAGTGAGATATCTTGCAGAGGGATGCAGCACTCTTAAAATTGCAAAGCTTCTGAAGCGTGATCATCGAACAATCAAGCATTTCATTCAAAATAGTGAACAGGGTCGCAAGAAAGCGTGTGGAAAAACCAAGGCGCAAAAATAACTGCCCATGAACTGAGAAAAGTCAAGCGTGCAGCTGCCAAGATGCCACTTGCACCAGTTTGGCCATATTTCAGAGCTGCAACATCACTGGAGTGCCCAAAAGCACAAGGTGTGCAATACTCAGAGACATGGCCAAGGTAAGAAAGGCTGAAAAGACGACCACCACTGAACAAGACACACAAGCTGAAACATCAAGACTGGGCCAAGAAATATCTCAAGACTGATTTTTCTAAGGTTTTATGGACCTGATGAAATGAGAGTGAGTCTTGATGGGCCAGATGGATGGGCCCGTGGCTGATTGGTAAAGGGCAGAGAGCTCCAGTCCGACTCAGACGCCAGCAAGGTGGAGGTGGAGTACTGGTTTGGGCTGGTATCATCAAAGATGAGCTTGTGGGGCCTTTTCGGGTTAAGGATGGAGTCAAGCTCAACTCCCAGTCCTACTGCCAGTTTCTGGAAGACACCTTCTTCAAGCAGTGGTACAGGAAGAAGTCTGCATCCTTCAAGAAAAACATGATTTTCATGCAGGACAATGCTCCATCACACGCGTCCAAGTACTCCACAGCGTGGCTGGCAAGAAAGGGTATAAAGAAGAAAATCTAATGACATGGCCTCCTTGTTCACCTGATCTGAACCCCATTGAGAACCTGTGGTCTATCATCAAATGTGAGATTTACAAGGAGGGGAAACAGTACACCTCTCTGAACAGTGTCTGGGAGGCTGTGGTTGCTGCTGCACGCAATGTTGATGGTGAACAGATCAAAACACTGACAGAATTCATGGATGGCAGGCTTTTGAGTGTCCTTGCAAAGAAAGGTGGCTATATTGGTCACTGATTAGTTTTTGTTTTGTTTTTGAATGTCAGAAATGTATATTTGTGAATGTTGAGATGTTATATGGTTTCACTGTAAAAATAAATAATTGAAATGGGTATATATATTTTTTTTTGTTAAGTTGCCTAATAATTATGCACAGTAATAGTCACCTGCACACACAGATATCCCCCTAAAATAGCTAAAACTAAAAACAAACTAAAAACTACTTCCAAAAATATTCAGCTTCGATATTAATGAGTTTTTTGGGTTCATTGAGAACATGGTTGTTGTTCAATAATAAAATTCATCCTCAAAAATACAACTTGCCTAATAATTCTGCACTCCCTGTAGACATTAAACATTTTTTACATAAGTATTTTTATGTGACCTTTATTCTGAACAGTAGAATCACAAAAGGACCAGGGGACATAATTTCTTTACATTTCTCAGGTGGTCCTAAATCATTGTTGAGAGGTTACCTGTTTAATGGGTGCAAATTCTTGCATTTAGAGGCCATGTCATTTCAAAGTGGTTGAGTACTCCAGAATGTTGTCCAGTCACCCACTATGCAAAGAAGGGTCATTAAATTTCTTTAAATACTGGTAACATTCTTTACAAAAAAGGTTAGAATAGGTTAAAAAAAATCATTAGGCAACATGCACACGACCGTATGTGTTTTGCAGTCCGCAAATTGCGAATCCGCAAAAAAAAAAGGATGACGTTCCATATGGAATCCTCTTTTTTTTGCGGATCGTTTCTCTTGCGGGATCCATGGTAATAATGCCTATCCATGTCCGGCAAACTAGAAAAAATAGGACATGCACAATTTTTTTTGCGGAGCAACGAAGCTGACATACTGCTGCGGGACAACACACGGTGTGCTGTCTGCGTATTTGCGGACCCATTGAAATGAATGGGTCGCTCCTCATCGCAAAAAAAAATGTATCGGACACGGAAACAAAATACGGTCTCGTGTGCATGAGGCCTTAGTCAAACCTACCTGATCCTTATTCCTGCCATTGTGATGCTGCTCTCATCCTGCTCTCCACCTCTTGTTCCTGGCTTGACACACAGGAACTGGTTTCGAATCTACACTCCAATTACTGGCAGAACAGACACTATCCCGGCAATACACACACCACAAAAATGTGTCATGTTATAGATTATTGTTTGTCAATTAATCTTTATTTTCTTGTTATCTTTTGAATCAAATTGTAACAACCTAAACGTTAATACAATTGTAACTAATTGTAATTAATCATTCTATTATTAATGTACTGTAACAACTTGCCAAGAAATTACAAATTTCATGTTTCTAATTACAAATTACCTATATGTTTTAAGTGTACTTTACACTAAGAAAATTCTAATAAAAAATACATTTGAAAAAAATAAAAAATAAATGTGTCATGTATGAGAATAAATAAATAAAAGTCAATGTCTCATACATATAAATGGATGTTAGAAGTAGTATACTAATAAAAGTTAAGAAGTAGAGTGTGTATACCAGGATGGCACTATCCCGGCTCGCGTTTCGGCGTGCCTTCGTCCGGGGGTAACACCATCACTGTAGGATCAGGTATTTAACCTTATGCCCACCAATAGGATGCTGGAGTTTAAAATAATAATTTCAGTTACCTGGGCATGCCATGGCCGCGCGACGCGCGAATACCCGTGCCCCTCCCCCCCCTCCCGACCGGCGTCACGCCGTCACGCCCACAAACACATGACACAAGTCATGTGATGTGGCGGCCTCAGCATAGAGATGCACAGATGGAAGGCCCCGCGCGCCCACGTCCCAGGCGAGAGAAAACACCCACAGAAACATACAGGGCTCCCTCTGCTGTTCCCATATAGCCAATGCATAGAAACAGCATCAAGGAGCAACCACAATCAATTATCATTAATATTCAGAATAATCCATATATATTATATTATATTATGCACCAGTGATCAGCATGGTTAGAATATAAATATATACTATAGAAATAGGCTAAAAAAGAAGGGGAAATACCATTATCTATATTACACAGATCATAATATAAATAGAATCAACATACATAGACTAAGTCCCCTATGGAATATACACTCACCTAAAGAATTATTAGGAACACCTGTTCTATTTCTCATTAATGCAATTATCTAGTCAACCAATCACATGGCAGTTGCTTCAATGCATTTAGGGGTGTGGTCTTGGTCAAGACAATCTCCTGAACTCCAAACTGAATGTCAGAATGGGAAAGAAAGGTGATTTAAGCAATTTTGAGCGTGGCATGGTTGTTGGTGCCAGACGGGCCGGTCTGAGTATTTCACAATCTGCTCAGTTACTGGGATTTTCACGCACAACCATTTCTAGGGTTTACAAAGAATGGTGTGAAAAGGGAAAAACATCCAGTATGTGGCAGTCCTGTGGGCGAAAATGCCTTGTGGATGCTAGAGGTCAGAGGAGAATGGGCCGACTGATTCAAGCTGATAGAAGAGCAACGTTGACTGAAATAATGACTCGTTACAACTGAGGTATGCAGCAAAGCATTTGTGAAGCCACAACACGCACAACCTTGAGGTGGATGGGCTACAACAGCAGAAGACCCCACCGGGTACCACTTATCTCCACTACAAATAGGAAAAAGAGGCTACAATTTGCACGAGCTCACCAAAATTGGACTGTTGAAGACTGGAAAAATGTTGCCTGGTCTGATGAGTCTCGATTTCTGTTGAGACATTCAAATGGTAGAGTCCGAATTTGGCGTAAACAGAATGAGAACATGTATCCATCCTCTGATGGCTACTTCCAGCAGGATAATGCACCATGTCACAAAGCTCGAATCATTTCAAATTGGTTTCTTGAACATGACAATGAGTTCACTGTACTAAAATGGCCCCCACAGTCACCAGATCTCAACCCAATAGAGCATCTTTGGGATGTGGTGGAGCGGGAGCTTCGTGCCCTGGATGTGCATCCCTCAAATCTCCATCAACTGCAAGATGCTATCCTATCAATATGGGCCAACATTTCTAAAGAATGCTATCAGCACCTTGTTGAATCAATGCCATGTAGAATTAAGGCAGTTCTGAAGGCAAAAGGGGGTCCAACACCGTATTAGTATGGTGTTCCTAATAATTCTTTAGGTGAGTGTATATAGCACCTGATACAAAAAATACACTAAAGTGTACAATCATCATGAGGGTGTGTGTGTAGTGCACTCGAAGCAAGAGAAAAATGGATTATGGACATGGACCTGGAAAGAAGAGACAACAGGACTCTACTACTAACAGCAAACAACATGACAGAGATCTGGAGGCAATCAATCTATCAGACCATGTATTTTCTGAGGTGGATATTTCTTTGTTGGAGAAGGGGTGGTCATATGTGCCCAGTTCTCACTTTGATCAATTTACGGCCACTAAGGACCTGCATATGTTGGGACGCTCTTTGAAATGAAACGATGGCACCAAAAGATTAGTCCAGATATTTTTAATACGGAATGTGAATAATTAGCCCATTCAAACTTTGGAGGATTACTGTCTGAGTGGAGGGCGTGGTCAAAAGTGATGTGCCTCCCAGGCATACGTAAAGATCACAAAAATTTCCCCCACTGTCGCTGTGTTCCTGCAGATGGACTTATTTGTTAAGATGGTCAGTAGAGGACTTTGGGAGGATGTCTACATCCTCTAACCATGATAACCTCACAAAAGAACAGCGGCAAAGTTTGAAAAGACTGAAGAGTATACCTGATGTGATTTACAAATCAGCGGATAAAGGGGGAAATTTGGTGGTGTGGCCACGGAATATGTATTTGACGGAAGTTTACAGGCAACTGAGGAATAAAACTTGCTATCAGAAATTAACATTCTTTCTTTAGGGCTGAATTGATGAAAATCCTGGACATGGCATTGGAGAAAAACATCATCTCGAAACAATTACATGAAGCCCTTATTGTCCAGGAACCCACCATTCCTACTCTTTATCTACTGCCTAAAGTTCACAAGAATGCTTCAACACCACCAGGTAGGCCCATCATATCTGTGCAAGGAAGCCTGGTAGACAATATTTGCAAATTGCTGGATTTTTATCTTAAACTTATGGTTTAAATTTTACCTTCATACATCAGGGCTATGTCAGATTTATTACAAAAATTACAGGGGATTTGTTTGGAGGAAGATACTCTATTGGTGACGTGTGACGTAGAATCCCTGTATACTAGTATTAAACACTGATGGGCTCCAGGCGGTAGAATTCTTCCTTATAGCCAACAATGTGATGGAGTTGGCCTCATTTTTGTTACAGTTGCTACATTTAGTCCTTACGAAGATTTTTTTTACTTTCAATGGGTCCTTTTTCCTACAGCTCCAGGGAGCTACAATGGCGGCGGCTTGTGCGCCCTCATATGCTGATCTTTTCTTGGGGCTGTGGGAAAGGGACCTATTCCTGTCAGACAGACATGTCATCATGGACCGCGACATTTTTTGGGCGCGGTACATTGATGACGTCTTTATGATCTAGCAGGGTACAGAAGAGCTATTACATGATTTTTTTTGTGTTCTTAATAACAATGCTCGGAACATTAAGCTCTCCTATGCATATCACAGGGACAAAATTTACTTTTTGGATGTGTCTGTGATTAGAGCCACAGGGGATCATGTACAAACCAATGTTTATCGGAAAGATACTGCTGTGAATGCATATTTACATGCATCCTCTTTACACCCTAGAAACACCATAAATGCCATACCCATTGGTCAATTCTTACGTATACGGAGAATCTGTTCAGATGACACAACTTTTTAAAAACAGGCCAACGACCTAAAAGGTCGCTTTCTGAGAATAGACTATAGCCATCGGTCTATCAAGAAGGCATACCTGAGAGCAAAGACACAGAAACAATCAGACTTGTTACAGCCAAAGAAACATAGAATTTCTAATAATAAAATCAGGTATGTGACCACTTACCATTCACGGTGGGAGGAGATGAGAAGGTCTTTAGCCAAATATTGGTCTGTTCTTTTAACCGATCCAACCTTGGAGAAACTCTTACCTCCACGGCCGTTCATTACGGCCCGTAGAGCGAACATTCTACGTGACACTTTGGTGAGGAGTTACATTGAACCAATATCTCCACAGATCTTTCCTGGACAAAGTAGACCACAATGGGGTTTTAAACCCTGTTGGTAAATGCGTTGCATGCCCTAATATGGAGCGGGCATATAACTTTGTGGACTCTTGGGGGCAATTATTTTTTTTTTATCAAACACTACCTTACCTGTTCTAGTTCCAGGGTGATTTATTACGCTTCCTGATCGTGCCCCAAAATATATCTGGGTTTAACTACTCGGGAATTTAAGATTCGGGTATGAGAACATGTGAAGGATATCATCTCTGCAAAGGAGGACTAATGACTTGAAACCGATCGCCAAACACTTAAAGGAATTTCATGCATGCAATCCAAGACTCTTAAAGGTAAGAGGAATTGACTGCATTAAGGTTGATTTAAGAGCTGGACATACACTCACCTAAAGAATTATTAGGAACACCTGTTCTATTTCTCATTAATGCAATTATCTAGTCAACCATTCACATGGCAGTTGCTTCAATGTATTTAGGGGTGTGGTCCTAGTCAAGACAATCTCCTGAACTCCAAACTGAATGTCAGAATGGGAAAGAAAGGTGATTTAAGCAATTTTGAGCGTGGCATGGTTGTTGGTGCCAGATGGGGCGGTTGAGTATTTCACAATCTGCTCTGTTACTGGGATTTTCACGCACAACCATTTCTAGGGTTTACAAGAATGGTGTGAAAAGGAGAAACATCAGTATGCGGCAGTCCTGTGGGCAAAAATGCCTTGTGGAGCTAGAGGTCAGAGGAGACTGGGGACTGATTCAAGTGATTGAAGAGCAACGTTGACTGAAATAACCACTCGTTACAAACGAGGTATGCAGCAAAGCATTTGTGAAGCCACAACACGCACAACCTTGAGGCGGATGGGCTACAACAACAGAAGACCCCACCGGGTACCACTCATCTCCACTACAAATAGGAAAAAGAGGCTACAATTTGCACGAGCTCACCAAAATTGGACTGTTGAAGACTGGAAAAATGTTGCCTGGTCTGATGAGTCTCGATTTCTGTTGAGACATTCAAATGGTAGAGTCCGAATTTGGCGTAAACAGAATGAGAACATGTATCCATCCTCTGATGGCTACTTCCAGCAGGATAATGCACTATGTCACAAAGCTCGAATCATTTCAAATTGGTTTCTTGAACATGACAATGAGTTCACTGTACTAAAATGGCCCCCACAGTCACCAGATCTCAACCCAATAGAGCATCTTTGGGATGTGGTGGAACAGGAGCTTCGTGCCCTGGATGTGCATCCCTCAAATCTCCATCAACTGCAAGATGCTATCCTATCAATATGGCCAATATTTCTAAAGAATGCTATCAGCACCTTGTTGAATCAATGCCACGTAGAATTAAGGCAGTTCTGAAGGCAAAAGGGGGTCCAAAACCGTATTAGTATGTTGTTCCTAATAATTCTTTAGGTGAGTGTATATCAAATAAATTGACCCAAAAAGAAAGCGCTGGATTTGGACCCTGGGGACTTTACGTCCCATGGGCCTCAATGAGAATCTGGGTTTCTCATCGTTCCTTTGATCGTAATGGCCACGACTGTGGATCTTTTACATGTTTTTAATGTTTAGGCTACTTTCACACTTGCGGCAGAGGATTCTGGCAGGCAGTTCCGTCGACGGAACTGCCTGCCACATCCGGCAATCCTGACGCCAATGGATGCATTTGTGATCCGGATCCAGATTCGGATCTGTCTGACAAATGCATTGCAATGCCGGATCCGACTTTCCGGTGGTCATCCGGAAAAACGGATCCGGTATTTATTTTTTTAACATCTTTAAAGGTCTGCGCATGCGCGGACCAAAAAAAGGGATCCGTCAATGCGGCACTAATACATTTCAAAGGAAATTAATGCTGGATCCGGCATTCAGGCAAATGTTCAGGATTTTTGGCCAGACAGAAAAATGCAGCATGCTGCGGTATTTTCTCCAGCCAAAAAACGTAAGAGGGACTGAATTGATGCAGTCTGATGCATACTGAACGGAATGCTCTCCATTCAGAATGCATTAGGATAAAACTGATCAGTTTTTTTCCGGTATTGAGCCCCAAGGACGGAACTCAATACCGGAAAAGAAAAACACTAGTGTGAAAGTACCCTTATTTAGTCTCATTTACTTTTTCCTTTCTTTCTGATTTTTATAGGATGCTGTTTATTGACAGTGCAAGTCCTGAGCTTCATTCCTACTCGTTTCCTTTTCTGTCTCGGTGTTCTTTTGGATGCAACTTACCTTGGACGTTTTTTTATCTGTGTACGATTTTTATACATTGATCATATGTTAGATTTTTTTTAGGCAGCAAGACTACCAATACATGTAGCTTTTTTGCACATAACACTTTACTCTCTCACTTTTATTCACTTCTTTTCTTTTTTCTATATTGTGCAGCTTCAGGGAGATTATGTCAAACTAATCTTATTGACTTTTTTGATTGGGTGACTAAAATAATAGATGGCGGCGGTGCAGTAGACATCGCTTATCTAGACTTTAGTAAGGCTTTTGAAACTGTCCCACATAGAAGGCTTATCAATAAATTGCAGTCTTTGGGCTTAGACTCCCATATTGTTGAATGGATTAGGCAGTGGCTGAGGGACAGACAACAGAGGGTTGTAGTCAATGGAGTATATTCAGACCATGGTCTTGTTACCAGTGGGGTACCTCAGGGATCTGTTCTGGGACCCATATTGTTTAATATCTTTATCAGTGAAATTGCAGACGGCCTCGATGGTAAGGTGTGTCTTTTTGCTGATGACACAAAGATTTGTAACAGGGTTGATGTTCCTGGGGGGATACACCAAATGGAAAAGGATTTAGGAAAACTAGAGGAATGGTCAAAAATCTGGCAACTAAAATGTAATGTTGATAAGTGCAAGATAATGCACCTGGGGCGTAAAAACCCAAGAGCAGAATATAAAATCAGTGATACAGTCCTAACCTCAGTATCTGAGGAAAGGGATTTAGGGGTCATTATTTCAGAAGACTTAAAGGTAGGCAGACAATGTCATAGAGCAGCAGGAAATGCTAGCAGAATGCTTGGGTGTATAGGGAGAGGCATTACCAGTAGAAAGAGGGAGGTGCTCATGCCGCTCTACAGAGCACTAGTGAGACCTCATTTGGAGTATTGTGCGCAGTACTGGAGACCACATCTCCAGAAGGATATTGATACTTGAGAGTGTTTAGAGAAGAGCTACTAAACTAGTACATGGATTGCAGGATAAAACCTCCCAGGAAAGATTAAAGGACCTTAACATGTATAGCTTGGGAGAAAGACGAGACAGAGGGGATATGATAGAAACTTTTAAATACATAAAGGGAATCAACAAGGTAAAAGAGAAGAGAATATTTAAAAGAAGAAAAACTGCTACAAGAGGACATAGTTTTAAATTAGAGGGGCAAAGGTTTAAAAGTATCAGGAAGTATTACTTTACTGAGCGAGTAGTGGATGCATGGAATAGCCTTCCTGCAGAAGTGGTAGCTGCAAATACAGTGAAGGAGTTTAAGCATGCATGGGATAGGCATAAGGCCATCCTTCATATAAGATAGGGCCAGGGGCTATCCATAGTACTCAGTATATTGGGCAGACTAGATGGGCCAAATGGTTCTTATCTGCCGACACATTCTATGTTTCTATGTTTATTGCTTTTTTTTTGCACATTTGATTCGGTGCTTCGGCACTACACTTTGTAATTCACCCAATTTTTGCAGGCTATTCACATTCATCTATCCTTCAATTTAATGTTTTTCACGTTACCTTGTGTAATATAGATAATGGTATTTCCCCTTCTTTTTTAGCCTATTTCTATAGTATATATTTATATTCTAACCATGCTGATCACTGGTGCATAATATAATATAATATATATGGATTATTCTGAATATTAATGATAATTGATTGCGGTTGCTCCTTGATGCTGTTTCTATGCATTGGCTATATGGGACAAGCAGAGGGAGCCCTGTATGTATTTGCGGGTGTTTTCTCTCGCCTGGGATGTGGGCGCGCGGGGTACCCGCCGCATCACATGACTTGTGTCATGTGTTTGTGGGCGTGACGCTGGTCGGGAGGGGGGCGGAGTGCGGGCATTCTGACTGAAATTAGCATTTTAAACTCCAGCATCCTATTGGTGGGCATAAGGTTAAACACCTGATCCTACAGTAATGGCATTACCCCTGGACGAAGGCACGCCGAAACACGCGTCGGGGTAGCACCATCCTGGTATACACACTCTGCTTCTTGGGTGAGTCGTGCTTATGCTATTGTCCTTTTGGAGTTTTGGGCTAGATTTTTGCAGGACTTGTCTGCATTTATATGTTCAGTTTGCCAATATCCTCATACTATGTATTGTTTATGACTCTTGCTATCATTGACTCACCCCAATGTTAACTTTTATTGGTATACTACTTCTAACATCCATTTATACGTATGGGACATTGACTTTTATTTATTTATTCTCATACATGATGATGTCTGCCACTTTCCCCTTTTTAATGGTATATTTTGTTATACATCATGACTTAATAAAATACAATGTTTTATATGGGTAATATGTGCTCCATTCTTTGTTTCAGTTGTTTTGTATACTCGGGAGCTTGTGCAACATGCTGGTCCCCAGGGGAGAATGCGTGAGGTTCACGGTGGGCCGACGGGTGCAACAGTTCACTGGTACTCACGGTTAGCAGATGCCTCCCTGGGCCAGCAGTGCAGTGAAGGGTGTTATGGAATTATGGAATCGATGGGATGACAGAATGTATTCTTGATTTACATGTCTCTCTTTCTCTTGTCTCTCCCTGTCTCTCCCTCCTGTCTGTCTGTCTCCCCCTCCTTCTTCTCCCCTACTTCCCCTTTTCAGTATTGCAATTACCAAATAATCACATGCTTGCTTTTTTTATACAGGTACATTACATACATGAGGTACATGAGTATAAAGCTTGTATGCAATAGGGTAAAATATAATCTGCGCACTTTTATATCCATATATAGCGAATTGCAGAACTGCAGAACTGCAGAACTAAGTACGTGTACTTGAGATACTGGACATTAACATTAAGCCTATCATAAATACGCTTATTAGCTTATTAGATAACGCCCTGATAAGGGAATATAAAAAATTTAACTTCCTCAAATAAAGTAGAGTATTGTCTCATAACTTGTTGTGATGAGTCAGTTCCTCTCTCCGTGCACGGATTTGCAATATTACCTAAAAATAGAATAATTGGAAACAGATGTCACAAAGTAACTGATATTTGGGTCAGAACTAGAGTTGAGCGAACACCTGGATGTTCGGGTTCGAGAAGTTCGGCCGAACTTCCCGGAAATGTTCGGGTTCGGGATCCGAACCCGACCCGAACTTCGTCCCGAACCCGAACCCCATTGAAGTCAATGGGGACCCGAACTTTTGGGCACTAAAAAGGCTGTAAAACAGCCCAGGAAAGAGCTAGAGGGCTGCAAAAGGCAGCAACATGTAGGTAAATCCCCTGCAAACAAATGTGGATAGGGAAATGAATTAAAATAAAAATAAAAAAAATAAAAATGAACCAATATCAATTGGACAGAGGTCCCATAGCAGAGAATCTGGCTTCACGTCAGCAGAGAATCAGTCTCTTCATGCCATAGCAAAGAATCTGGCTTCATGTCAGCAGAGAATCAGTCTCTTCATGCCATAGCAGAGAATCTGGCTTCATGTCAGCGCAGAATCAGTCTTTATGTCATAGCAGAGAATCAGGCTTCACGTCACCCACCACTGGAACAGGCCACTGTCGCATATTTAGGCCCCGGCACCCAGACAGAGGAGAGAGGTCCCGTAACAGAGAATCTGGCCTTATGTCAGCGCAGAATCAGTCTTCATGTCATAGCAGAGAATCAGGCTTCACGTCACCCACCACTGGAACAGGCCACTGTCACATATTTAGGCCCAGGCACCCAGGCAGAGGAGAGAGGTCCCGTAACAGAGAATCTGGCCTTATGTCAGCGCAGAAACAGTCTTCATGTCATAGCAGAGAATCAGGCTTCACGTCACCCACCACTGGAACAGGCCACTGTCACATATTTAGGCCCAGGCACCCAGGCAGAGGAGAGAGGTCCCGTAACAGAGAATCTGGCCTTATGTCAGCACAGAATCTGTCTTCATGTCATAGCAGAGAATCAGGCTTCACGTCACCCACCACTGGAACAGGCCACTGTCACATATTTAGGCCCAGGCACCCAGGCAGAGGAGAGAGGTCCCGTAACAGAAAATCTGGCCTTATGTCAGCGCAGAATCAGTCTTCGTGTCATAGCAGAGAATCAGGCTTCACTTCACCCACCACTGGAACAGGCCACTGTCACATATTTAGGCCCAGGCACCCAGGCAGAGGAGAGAGGTCCCGTAACAGAGAATCTGGCCTTATGTCAGCACAGAATCTGTCTTGCTGTCATAGCAGAGAATCAGGCTTCACGTCACCCACCACTGGAACAGGCCACTATCACATATTTAGGCCCAGGCACCCAGGCAGAGGAGAGAGGTCCCGTAACAGAGAATCTGGCCTTATGTCAGCACAGAATCTGTCTTCATGTCATAGCAGAGAATCAGGCTTCACGTCACCCACCACTGGAACAGGCCACTGTCACATATTTAGGCCCAGGCACCCAGGCAGAGGAGAGAGGTCCCGTAACAGAGAATCTGGCCTTATGTCAGCACAGAATCTGTCTTCATGTCATAGCAGAGAATCAGGCTTCACGTCACCCACCACTGGAACAGGCCACTGTCACATATTTAGGCCCCGACACCCAGACAGAGGAGAGAGGTCCCGTAACAGAGAATCTGGCCTTATGTCAGCGCAGAATCAGTCTTCATGTCATAGCAGAGAATCAGGCTTCACGTCACCCACCACTGGAACAGGCCACTGTCACATATTTAGGCCCAGGCACCCAGGCAGAGGAGAGAGGTCCCGTAACAGAGAATCTGGCCTTATGTCAGCGCAGAATCAGTCTTCATGTCATAGCAGAGAATCAGGCTTCACGTCACCCACCACTGGAACAGGCCACTGTCACATATTTAGGCCCAGGCACCCAGGCAGAGGATAGAGGTCCCGTAACAGAGAATCTGGCCTGATGTCAGCGCAGAATCAGTCTTCATGTCATAGCAGAGAATCAGGCTTTACGTCACCCACCACTGGAACAGGCCACTGTCACATATTTAGGCCCAGGCACCCAGGCAGAGGAGAGAGGTCGCGTAACAGAGAATCTGGCTTCATGTCAGCACAGAATAAGTCTTCATGTCATAGCAGAGAATCAGGCTTCACGTCACCCACCACTGGAACAGGCCACTGTCACACATTTAGGCCCCGGCACCCAGACAGAGGAGAGGTTCATTCAACTTTGGGTTGCCCCGCAATATAATGGTAAAATGAAATTAAAAATAGTATTAAATGAGGAAGTGCCCTGGAGTAGAATAATATATTGTTAAGGGGAGGTAGTTAATATCTAATCTGCACAAGGGATGGACAGGTCCTGTGGGATCCATGCCTGGTTCATTTTTATGAACGTCAGCTTGTCCACATTGGCTGTAGACAGGCGGCTGCGTTTGTCTGTAATGACGCCCCCTGCCGTGCTGAATACACGTTCAGACAAAACGCTGGCCGCCGGGCAGGCCAGCACCTCCAAGGCATAAAAGGCTAGCTCTGGCCACGTGGACAATTTGGAGACCCAGAAGTTGAATGGGGCCGAACCATCAGTCAGTACGTGGAGGGGTGTGCACAGGTACTGTTCCACCATGTTAGTGAAATGTTGCCTCCTGCTAACACGTTCCGTATCAGGTGGTGGTGCAGTTAGCTGTGGCGTGGTGACAAAACTTTTCCACATCTCTGCCATGCTAACCTTGCCCTCAGAGGAGCTGGCCGTGACACAGCTTCGTTGGCGACCTCTTGCTCCTCCTCTGCCTTCGCCTTGGGCTTCCACTGGTTCCCCTGTGACATTTGGGAATGCTCTCAGTAGCGCATCTACCAACGTGCGCTTGTACTCGCGCATCTTCCTATCACGCTCCAGTGTAGGAAGTAAGGTGGGCACATTGTCTTTGTACCGGGGATCCAGCAGGGTGGCAACCCAGTAGTCCGCACACGTTAAAATGTGGGCAACTCTGCTGTCGTTGCGCAGGCACTGCAGCATGTAGTCGCTCTTGTGTGCCAGGCTGCCCAGAGGTAAGGACAAGCTGTCCTCTATGGGAGGCGTATCGTCATCGTCCTGTGTTTCCCCCCAGCCACGCACCAGTGATAAGCCCGAGCTGCTTTGGGTGCCACCCCGCTGTGAACATGCTTCATCCTCATCCTCCTCCACCTCCTCCTCATCCTCGTCCTCCTCGTCCTCCAGTAGTGGGCCCTGTCTGGCCACATTTGTACCTGGCCTCTGGTGTTGCAAAAAACCTCCCTCTGAGTCACTTCGAAGAGACTGGCCTGAAAGTGCTAAAAATGACCCCTCTTCCTCCTCTTCCTCCTGGGCCACCTCCTCTTCCATCATCGCCCTAAGTGTTTTCTCAAGGAGACATAGAAGTGGTATTGTAACGCTGATAACGGCGTCATCGCCACTGGCCATGTTGGAGGAGTACTCGAAACAACGCAACAGGGCACACAGGTCTCGCATGGAGGCCCAGTCATTGGTGGTGAAGTGTGTCTGATCCGCAGTGCGACTGACCCGTGCGTGCTGCAGCTGAAACTCCACTATGGCCTGCTGCTGCTCGCACAGTCTGTCCAGCATATGCAAGGTAGAGTTCCACCTGGTGGGTACGTCGCATATGAGGCGGTGAGCGGGAAGGCCGAAGTTACGCTGTAGCGCAGACAGGAGAGCAGCGACAGGGTGTGAACGCCGGAAGCGCGAACAGACGGCCCGCACTTTATGCAGCAGCTCTGACATGTCGGGGTAGTTGCGAATGAACTTCTGCACCACCAAATTCAGCACATGCGCCAGGCAAGGGATGTGCGTCAAACCGGCTAGTCCCAGAGCTGCAACGAGATTTCGCCCATTATCGCACACCACCAGGCCGGGCTTGAGGCTCACCGGCAGCAACCACTCGTCGGTCTGTTGTTCTATACCCCCCCACAACTCCTGTGCGGTGTGGGGCCTGTCCCCCAAACATATGAGTTTCAGAAAGGCCTGCTGACGTTTACCCCGGGCTATGCTGAAGTTGGTGGTGAAGGTGTGTGGCTGACTGGATGAGCAGGTGGAAGAAGAGGAGGAGGAAGCTGAGTAGGAGGAGGAGGAGACAGGAGGCAAAGAATGTTGCCCTGCGATCCTTTGCGGCGGAAGGACGTGCGCCAAACAGCTCTCCGCCTGGGGCCCAGCCGCCACTACATTTACCCAGTGTGCAGTTAGGGAGATATAGCGTCCCTGGCCGTGCTTACTGGTCCACGTATCTGTGGTTAGGTGGACCTTGCCACAGATGGCGTTGCGCAGTGCACACTTGATTTTATCGGACACTTGTTTGTGCAGGGAAGGCACGGCTCTCTTGGAGAAGTAGTGGCGACTGGGAACAACATACTGTGGGACAGCAAGCGATATGAGCTGTTTGAAGCTGTGTGTGTCCACCAGCCTAAATGACAGCATTTCATAGGCCAGTAGTTTAGAAATGTTGGCATTCAGGGCCAGGGATCGAGGGTGGCTAGGTGGGAATTTACGCTTTCTCTCAAATGTTTGTGAGATGGAGAGCTGAACGCTGCCGTGTGACATGGTTGAGATGCTTGGTGACGCAGGTGGTGGTGTTGGTGGTACATCCCATGTTTGCTGGGCGGCAGGTGCCAACATTCCTCCAGAGGCAGAGGAAGAGGCCGAGGCGGCGGCAGCAGAAGCAGAAGAGGCCGAGGCGGCGGCAGCAGCAGAAGAGGCCGAGGCGGCAGCAGCAGAAGAGGTAGCAGGGGGAGCCTGAGTGACTTCCTTGTTTTTAAGGTGTTTACTCCACTGCAGTTCATGCTTTGCATGCAGGTGCCTGGTCATGCAGGTTGTGCTAAGGTTCAGAACGTTAATGCCTCGCTTCAGGCTCTGATGGCACAGCGTGCAAACCACTCGGGTCTTGTCGTCAGCACATTGTTTGAAGAAGTGCCATGCCAGGGAACTCCTTGAAGCTGCCTTTGGGGTGCTCGGTCCCAGATGGCGGCGGTCAGTAGCAGGCGAGTCTCTTGGCGGCGGGTGTTCTGATTTTGCCCACTGCTCCCTCTTTTGCTACGCTGTTGGCTCGGTCTCACCACTGCCTCTTCCTGCGAACTGTGAAAGTCAGTGGCACGACCTTCATTCCATGTGGGGTCTAGGACCTCGTCGTCCCCTGCATCGTCTTCCACCCAGTCTTGATCCCTGACCTCCTGTTCAGTCTGCACACTGCAGAAAGACGCAGCAGTTGGCACCTGTGTTTCGTCATCATCAGAGACGTGCTGAGGTGGTATTCCCATGTCCTCATCATCAGGAAAAATAAGTGGTTGTGCGTTAGTGCATTCTATCTCTTCCACCCCTGGGGAAGGGCTAGGTGGATGCCCTTGGGAAACCCTGGCAGCAGAGTGTTCAAACAGCATAAGAGACTGCTGCATAACTTGAGGCTCAGACAGTTTCCCTGATATGCATGGGGGTGATGTGACAGACCGATGGGCTTGGTTTTCATGCGCCATCTGTGCGCTTTCTGCAGAAGACTGGGTGGGAGATAATGTGAAAGTGCTGGATCCACTGTCGGCCACCCAATTGACTAATGCCTGTACCTGCTCAGGCCTTACCATCCTTAGAATGGCATTGGGCCCCACCAAATATCGCTGTAAATTCTGCTGGCTACTGGGACCTGAGGTAGTTGGTTCACTAGGACGTGTGGCTGTGGCAGAACGGCCACGTCCTCTCCCAGCACCAGAGGGTCCACTAACACCACCACGACCATGTCCACGTCCGCGTCCCTTATTAGATGTTTTCCTCATTGTTCCCGTTCACCACAATTTTGAGAATGGCAAATTTGGGAATAGTTTTTCAACCCAGAACAAAAAATGTGCTTTTACGGTCACTACAAATAACTTGACCAGCTAAAACAGTACAGATTTGGTTGAATAGAAATGTGAGGCCTGTTTTTTTTTTGCGCTGTGTGACAGGTATAGGTTTAATCACAGAATTAGACTTCTATCTGCACGGTAGCGTGTGTCTTAGGTTTTTCTGAATGACACTATCAGCACCTTCAATGTAAGATATCCTTTTTGGGATAGATTTCAAGTAGGCCTCATATAGCAGAAACTAGTTATTTTGAGAATGGCAAATTTGGGAATAGTTTTTCAACCCAGAACAAAAACTGTGCTTTTACGGTCACTACAAATAACTTGACCAGCTAAAACAGTACAAATTTGGTTGAATAGAAATGTCAGGTCTATTTTTTAGGCGCTGGGTGACAGGCTCAACTTGCCCCTGATGTAGTATATGGCCAAAAAATAACCAGACTGTTGATGGTTAAATGCACTTGGGTGACACAGGCTCAGCCTGCACCAGATGTAGTATATGGCCAAAAAATAACCAGACTGTTGATGGTTAAATGCACTTCGGTGACACAGGCTCAGCCTGCAGCTGATGTAGTATATAGCCAAAAAATAACCAGACTGTTGATGGTTAAATGCACTTTGGTGACACAGGCTCAGCCTGCAGCTGATGTAGGATATAGCTCAAAATAACCACACTATTGATGGTTAAATACACTTGGTGATAGCTTGTGCTGGCGCACCACAAGCCACAAAATGGCCGCCGATCACCCCAGAAAAAAGTGATCTAAAAAGGCTCTGGGCAGCCTCAAAAAAGTGAGCAAGTCGATATTAGCACTTCAATGATCCACAGCTGCAGATCGATCACAGAATGAAGTCTTTTGGAGGAGTTAATCTGCCTAATCTCGCCCTAATGTCGCAGCTGCAACCTCTCCCTATGCTTGAATCAGCAGAGTGACGTGCAGCGCTACGTGACCCAAGCTTATATAGAGGCTGGGTCACATGCTGCACTGGCCAATCACAGCCATGCCAATAGTAGGCAAGGCTGTGATGGCCTCTTGGGGCAAGTAGTATGACGCTTGTTGATTGGCTGCTTTGCAGCCTTTCAAAAAGCGCCAAGAAGGCGCAGAACACCGAACCCAGACTTTTACGAAAATGTTTGGGTTCGGGTCTGTGTCACGGACACCCCAAAATTCGGTACGAACCCGAACTATACAGTTCGGGTTCGCTCATCCCTAGTCAGAACCAAAATAGAACCAGGACAAGGGGAGAACAGCATCAGATTCTCCAGGGCACACTCTATTACGGGGGACACCGGCCAGGTGGTGATCGAGGTGCCCTTGATGGTGATTGGCTTTTCTGGGTGCTTGTGTGGCTGGGCCCCTGACTTAAGTAATGTCGTGACGCCAGCACCTTGATGGTGCAAAATGATGAGGGTAGTGGTGATATGGAGATAGAAGAATGAGGCAGGGTTGAATCCAACTAAGAACTTTACTGTAACCAGGATCTTGACAGCAGTTTACATCCAGTTATTAAACAGTCTCTTATAAACATGCAGGTTGGATGTGGTAAATCCCAGTAACAGGCTGTACATGTGGTTATGTCTCAGGCTATAGTAGGAGGTTGTATACTCACTGATATTAAGCTCTTTGCCTTTCTTTAGTCTCAGTAAAGGTAGTTCAAGTCTTTGTCTTCTACACACAAGTGATGTAACAGATGTCCGATCTGTCCTTGAAGTAACGGTGAGGCTGCCGGAAGCTAATACACCTTCACCCTATTACAAAGGCGCCGAAAGCCTAGAATAATGGCTATTGTCCTTCCTTTGTCTTTCCACAATAAACTTTGTAAAATCCACTTGGCACTCCGGAAGAGTAGACAGTAGAATACAGACTTCACCTCTGCCTATTTTCCTGGCTTGACACTGAGCCCATGAATTGGCTCCTCTGGGCCGTGGAGCCCAAGAGAGAGCTGAGAGGAGAGGGGTCCTCTCCTTCCCCCTTGCGCCTCACTCCATCTCCTCCTGCTTCCACACTCTACCTCCAACTCCCCTGACTAGGCCTGAACTGTGGTATATATACTGTGGTGCTACCCCCATCTAGTGGTGGAATGTGTGTAATGCACCTAACAGTCTGGTAACAGGGATTTCACATAAGAATGAAATACAACATGATAAAACATATGACATAACAAGCTTTTGCATTGCCCACGTACACTAGTGGGACTCTGCACTTGTACCGGGTTATTTGATTAGTAGGACCCTCTACCAGCCACAATATTTATTGATATACTAAGTTTTGGCAATAGGGACATCTATGGTTGCATTTTGGTATTGACTCCAATTACTGGTCACAGTGTTGACCCACACTGATTGGCTTAATGGACATTCTAAGCTAAGCTATTTCCTGTGTGTTGAGCTAGGACCAGGTGGAGAGTAGAGGGGACTAAAGCAGTGTTAGAACAGTATCAACAGGGTTCAGTAAGGGTGAGTAATTTTTTTATGTTTTACCATTTCCATCCCTTTTGAAAAAAGTTTACCTCCTAGGAAAGCCCTGAAATTCTTGATTGCTGGCATATTTCCTACACTTTAAGGCAATAATCTCATTGGATCAGATACAAAGTATGACAGACAATTTGTATTCTCCACACAGTGAATTCATCTTAACTTTAGCAGTCACCTTTTCTTTTACTTCTATATGAAAAAGTGAAATATATTAAAAAGATTTCATGGATCTAAGCAGCAGTTTTACACCATTGTGTTTTCGCTTTCAAAATTATTTAAAAATTATCATGCAAAGTTAGAGGAAATCTTACAGTATGTGTGATTTTCATTTGTTTGTCATGTTGGGAACAAGTTGGTTTCTATATAGAGAAAAGCAAAAATATTATATAAAACATAGAACGCAAATGAAGATGAAAAGGAGATGGAAGAAAAGAACAGAAGTAAAAAGCATAGTAAAAGAGATTAAAGGGTTTATGCATTGATTGATATAAATAAAATGGACATACAGTAATTTAATATATGACAATCTTTTTCTAACAGAGCTACAACGAATCCTGTACCTTACATGGATCCTGAACATTCCCCATTCATTGCTGCAATTGCTCTTCTAGAGTCTCTATAGGCTCTCAGTGGATGCTCAGGCAGCTCAGTGGATGCTCAGTATGGCTCAGCAGATAGAGCTGGTGACAATTGAAGTATAGTACTGAGCATGTGCAACCAGCTCATAAGGATGATGTATGCATTACTATGTATTTTCAGTAGGCAGGGAGGGACACGGACAGTTCTAACTAGAACCCCGTCTGCTTTCCCTGTCTACTTGCAGTGCAAGTTCTAATTAGCAAGTCTGCAACTGGTCGACGTGCCATACTCTGCTAAGGTGCAAGACAAACAACACCAAGGGACAAAAACAAGACACAGAGACAGAGTCGTACTGAAATGGGTCAAAACCAGGAAAACAACAAAGTACCAAATAGAGAGACAGAGAGTAGTCAAATAGCCAAGCCGAGATCAGAACTAGATGTGAAAATCAGTACCAATACTTTAGACAGAGAGTGGTCAAAAGGATAAGCCTAGGTCAAAACACTAGTAATTGAAAATACGCAACTAGGAATCAGGAACACAGCTAGTGCGTCAGAGACTATTACTGGCACTGGTGTATGGCCAGGAAGGGGTTTAAATAGAGTACCGAGTTCCAGGATCAGAACCTAATAGGTCATGACTCGGCGCTCTATTAGTCAGGACACTAGCACACAGGAATAAGTCAGCTGAGCAATCAGCCCACAGCTAGATTCTTCCAGCACAGACCCCCTGTGGGGAGAAAGAGCAACGGGCGTGGCTTAGCGGCGTGTCTCTCCCAGTGCAGTTGCGCCAAAGCTAGAGATCTCTCCCCTGTTGCCTGGACAGGTAAGTTTGTGACATACTAGACAGTGCCTGGCCAGGAGAACTAGAGAGATGGTTCTGGATCTGCAGGGTAAGTAATGCTCTATTTCTAATTGCAGGCTATTCCACAGCATTGTCCACTTTCTTACTGAAACAAGACAACCACTTTAATATAATGGTGAGCTCCAGTGTATTAGAAGGAGGGTCATTTTTTCTCTACCCTCTCTAAGAACACCCTTTCAGCATTAGTCATATCAATGATCATACCAATTTACTAATATATAGAGTGGTGGAGAAGTCACCTCCTTTCCTGGTTCCCAAGAAGGATGAGTCTCAAACAGCTAGAAAGGAAACAAACTAATGGGCCAGACATTTGTATCTAGCATCTGTTGCTGATAAAGCTCTTGTGATCTCTCTGCTCAAAGGTGAATGTGATGGGAAGATTTAATTCCCAATTTGTTATTAGAACAGGTTACAGGACATGCAAATCATATGGAGGTAGAGTGATAAGGAATGTGTAGGCTGGCGAGAGGAAATGCCTAGGTAATAGAAACAGAACAAGCACAGAAGATCCTCAATTGGAGTCTTCTTTGGGAAATCAAAGAAAGAACATAGGTAGCAAGAGAGTTGTAAGGCTTGTCAGTGAGGTAGAGGGAGGTAAGGATGGAGCACTTATAAGAAAGAATGTAAGTGATCAAAAAGTGAGCACAGAAACTATAAGCCTGTATGGTTAACTTCTATTGTAGGTAAATTGTTTGAAAGTTTTCTAAGAGATATTCCAATGAAAATAAGTGTAGAACTCTGTATCAACATGGGCTTATGAGGGACCAGTACAGTGAAACTTATCTGATCTGCTTCTATAAGGAGATATATTCTAGGCTGGACATGGGTTAATCTTTGGATGACATATATCTTGACTTTTGCAAAGCATCTGATGCTGTTCTGCATAAATTGGTAAATAAACTGATAATCACAATCTCCTCTTTACAAGCGGACATTAGAGCTTACTAAGGAAGATTCCATGCTGACATACTGTAGTGGCATTCTCAGCTCTTTATAGTCAGCTACTAGTCACAAGCTCCTCTTTTCTGCCGTAGGAGGAGGGTTTGTGGTTACATGTTTCATGCTGAATAAATGAGAAACCACACCTTTAATACGCCAACATAATACCTTATTTTGAGATGAGGGGACTATTTCTCCAACTGACACGATCCTTTATTTTATATTGTGTCTTAATATACAGGGAGTGCAGAATTATTAGGCAAGTTGTATTTTTGAGGATTAATTTTATTATTGAACAACAACCATGTTCTCAATGAACCCAAAAAACTCATTAATATCAAAGCTGAATATTTTTGGAAGTAGTTTTTAGTTAGTTTTTAGTTTTAGCTATTTTAGGGGGATATCTGTGTGTGCAGGTGACTATTACTGTGCATAATTATTAGGCAACTTAACAAAAACAAATATATACCCATTAACAATTATTTATTTTTAAAAGTGAAACCAATATAACATCTCAACATTCACAAATATACATTTCTGACATTCAAAAACAAAACAAAAACAAATCAGTGGCCAATATAGCCACCTTTCTTTGCAAGGACACTCAAAAGCCTGCCATCCATGGATTCTGTCAGTGTTTTGATCTGTTCACCATCAACATTGCGTGCAGCAACAACCACAGCCTCCCAGACACTGTTCAGAGAGGTGTACTGTTTTCCCTCCTTGTAAATCTCACATTTGATGATGGACCACAGGTTCTCAATGGGGTTCAGATCAGGTGAACAAGGAGGCCATGTCATTAGATTTTCTTCTTTTATACCCTTTCTTGCCAGCCACGCTGTGGAGTACTTGGACGCGTGTGATGGAGCATTGTCCTGCATGAAAATCATGTTTTTCTTGAAGGATGCAGACTTCTTCCTGTACCACTGCTTGAAGAAGGTGTCTTCCAGAAACTGGCAGTAGGACTGGGAGTTGAGCTTGACTCCATCCTCAACCCGAAAAGGCCCCACAAGCTCATCTTTGATGATACCAGCCCAAACCAGTACTCCACCTCCACCTTGCTGGCGTCTGAGTCGGACTGGAGCTCTCTGCCCTTTACCAATCCAGCCACGGGCCCATCCATCTGGCCCATCAAGACTCACTCTCATTTCATCAGTCCATAAAACCTTAGAAAAATCAGTCTTGAGATATTTCTTGGCCCAGTCTTGACGTTTCAGCTTGTGTGTCTTGTTCAGTGGTGGTCGTCTTTCAGCCTTTCTTACCTTGGCCATGTCTCTGAGTATTGCACACCTTGTGCTTTTGGGCACTCCAGTGATGTTGCAGCTCTGAAATATGGCCAAACTGGTGGCAAGTGGCATCTTGGCAGCTGCACGCTTGACTTTTCTCAGTTCATGGGCAGTTATTTTGCGCCTTGGTTTTTCCACACGCTTCTTGCGACCCTGTTGACTATTTTGAATGAAACGCTTAATTGTTCGATGATCACGCTTCAGAAGCTTTGCAATTTTAAGAGTGCTGCATCCCTCTGCAAGATATCTCACTATTTTTGACTTTTCTGAGCCTGTCAAGTCCTTCTTTTGACCCATTTTGCCAAAGGAAAGGAAGTTGCCTAATAATTATGCACACCTAATATAGGGTGTTGATGTCATTAGACCACACCCCTTCTCATTACAGAGATGCACATCACCTAATATGCTTAATTGGTAGTAGGCTTTCGAGCCTATACAGCTTGGAGTAAGACAACATGCATAAAGAGGATGATGTGGTCAAAATACTCATTTGCCTAATAATTCTGCACCCAGTGTATACCAACAACCTGCTATCCTGCCTCTTCCTTCCTCTCCTATTTGTCTAACCTGCTAGAGTGGATGGGAAGACATAAACTAGCAGCCCATTTGTTATAGTATCTCTATTTAATATTGGGGTGATTAGCAAAAAATCTCTTATACTTACCTCATTTACAAATAAAGAATGAATAACCACATACTGTACTACAGTGGAGCTAGCAGTATATTATCATGCTGCCAGCTCTCACATATCTACTGCCGACTTTGAGGAGTATGCTGCAACAGTATTGGGACATACAAGGATATAGATAGACATCTACAAAATAATTATAACAGTCATGTTAGCAATTTTAACTGTCTCTGGAGGTCTATCTCCGATTGATTCATTTTCTGATTTTGATTTTCGTATCTTAATGTAATAAGAAATAAAAGTGGATCAGGACATATATAGTTATATATGATTATAGCCTAGTCAAACAGTTTTTCCGGTAGCGACCAAACAGTGTTTATTTCTTGACTGGTGCACATTCACACCACCTTCACTTAACATCATATTGCAAGTTGTTAAGATGATCAAGCCATGATCATATTCGAGTAAATTTATCCTGGGGCCCTTTAGCAGGAACATTAATTTCCACTCTGACAGATCTGCATCATTTAACTCTGCACGTAAAGGGAAACTAAAGGTGCGTTGAGTGGTTTCCAGTTGAGAAAACATTAAAATTCTGTGTCAGAACTTGGCAGAACTAAGAGACTTATGACAGGAGAGAAAACTTATGGTAGACAAAGGTTTGTGTTTATGATTTTAAGGACATCAGACAAATATCTCTGTATAACCATACAGGACCATATCATATTCATAAATGTAGCCTTTGTAGGGATTTGCTCTGGTAGGCAGGGTAAGCGGACGCAATACAGAGGCAAGACCACTGTTGAAAATCAAAAGTTCAGTGTTTCACACAAAAAGGCAGAAAATATAAACAAAGTCACCTTGGTTTAAGTCCTGGCGTTCCATTCACACCTTGCTGCAGGTACCACAATAGAAGGTCAAGTCCTGGTGTTCACTTCACACCATGCTGCAGGTACCGCATAAAGAGTCCCAGACCTGGATGTCGTTCCCTTGTCCTTCCAGACAGGTCGCAGGCATGCATCCAGCTACAAGCCCCACACACAGACACAGCCTCAGATCCCAATACAGAGATTACACAGCTCCACTATCACCTGGAGGATCATTACACACCCAGCTGAGCTGCTGGCTGGGTTTTTAAACCCCAGCCCAAAACCTGGCCTGGACGTGGGGAACAGCCACCCACCCTGCTCTTTGGATGCTCCCAATAAGAACCGTCCCGGATCGGCTTTTCAGTCACACTAAGAAAAAACGGTGTCAGCGAGCACTAGCTGCGGCTGACACACAAAATAATTCCTATCTCACCGAGGCCAGGAACCTCGGTGACACGTACCTTCCGTCAATGACGGACCCTTGCGCCTTCCTACACCTTATATTTGGAACATCTGGTGCAGATGTCCAAAGACAGCTTGTATATCAACTTTACACTATATATTCTATGGAACTATTTTATTTGTATAAGTTGGTCCCCAGCGCAAATGACTTTGGAGCCAATAACTCCTTCAAAGCTACCCCTAACAACATTATCTAAATGGCCCCCCTTGTTTTCAGCCTTTCACCCCTATACAGGAATATGGTCTCTGCTGCAGGGGAACCACCAGGCTTTTACTTCTTCGAGTAGTCTCTGTTCAGTGACAGCTGATCAAGGTGGGTGAAGAGACACCAGTGTGTGGCACCAAAGAGGACAGGCAGAATCATAGTCAGTGGACAAGCCAAGAGCAAGGATTTAACAAGGTAAAAAAATCTCATTTTATTCAATATAAATCACATGAACATTACAGATGAGACTCAAAAGGGACAGAACATGGAGACTGGGCCACAAAAGGGCTCTGCTATGTGGAGAATCACAATGGGGGATAATGTGACCATATACAGCAGGTAAAAGACAATTAACAGAAGCTGTGAATATTGGAGTAGTTGCGGGTGCAATTGCTGTCCCCTAGTGTTGAACAACTACCTAGCTCTTATTCACAGCGTCCAAGCGTCCAATGCTGTAGGGTATAATTGGACAGTGCAATACTACTCATAAAGATGGCATATAACAATAACTGTACCTCCTGACGAAGCCTACGTGGCGAAACACGTGTCGAGGTTGAAGCAGTGGGTGAACCGTGTCACCATTTTTCAGCAGCAACATGGGTAGGTAACATGGTATCTGGATTACGGTGGGACTAGTGATTTAAAGTTATTGTTATATGCCATCTTTATGAGTAGTATTGCACCGTCCAATTACACCCTACAGCATCCATTGCTGGGACGCTGTGAATAAGAACTAGGTAGTTGTTCAACACTAGGGGACAGCAATTGCACCCGCAACTACTCCAATATTCACAGCTTCTGTTAATTGTCTTTTACCTGCTGTATATGGTCACATTATCCCCATTGTGATTCTCCACATTGTAGAGCCCTTTTGTGGCCCAGTCTCCATGTTCTGTCCCTTTTGAGTCTCACCTGTAATGTTCATGTGATTTATATTGAATAAAATAAGATTTTTTTACCTTGTTAAATCCTTGCTCTTTTTTTGTACAAGTTGCAGTAGGTTGGGGAGTGAGGTTCGGTTTTTGGGTTATTGTAGGCTCTAAGTGGACAAGCCAAGGTCAAGGTAAGCAGAATTTGTTCAATCTGGTAAACCAGCTAAAGCTTGGGGCAGGTAGCACGAGGTCAGTACGATAAACAGGCAGAGGTCAGCGTGGGTGGAACAAGTACAATATGGTCAACAGGCAGAGGTCAGTCACAGAAGATCAAACGACACCAAGCTTCTTTGCCAGGACTAGCAAGCTAGGAACCTTTTTGCTCAGGCTCCTTCCCACAGGAAACAAGCTTTAAATATTGAGGGCCAGCCCTAGACTGGGACTGATTAGGAAGCATGCACTGTCCGTTCAAGAGCCAGAGAGATTGCATGCACATCCTATGGGCAAAGAGTACTGCAGGTAAGAAGTGAGAGGCTGCAGCCCCAGCATGGAGTGAACAGGCTCAATAGTACTCTACCCTCCATGAAGGAGCAGAGCTATGATGGTGGGTGTCGACCTTTGGAGATAGGTGAGCAGGATAGGTGAGCATTCCTGCAGCCGAGAATGGAAATGTTTGCATTTACAGACCGCAGATGTGACAATTGTTCTGCAATGCCAGCAATATCACACCCCTCTGCATTAGGGATTGATTTTAGTTCCCATAAGGAGCTAAGGCTACTTTTAAATCTGCGCTTTGTATTCCAGTTTTGAGATCCAGCAGAGGATCTCAAAACTGGAGCAAAACGCTTTCGTTCGATTTCATACATCCGGATGCATCCGTTCAGTTCGGATGCGGTTGTATTAAATCGAAACTGAACAAACTATATCTGTCAGTAAAATGCTTTTAGTGCTGGATCCCGTTTGTTCTGTTTCGCAGACTGGACACAAAACAGCATCTTGCAGCGGTTTTGAGTCCGTTCACAAAACGGAACAAACCAGAACGGAATGCATCCTGATCTGTTTTGTCCCCATTGACAATGCATGGGGACAAAACGGAAGCCATTTGCTCAGATTTTGAGATCCTCTGCTGGATCTCTAAACTGGGATACAAAGCGCAGATGTGAAAGTAGCCTAAGATATTTGGCAAAGAGTTTCCGGGCACTGCTTTTTGTGGGTCCAATAGGATACCAAGTAAAGTCAGATTTGTTCTCAGTAATTAACAAAGTATGTCAGGTTTAATAAGTGGGATTTCTTGCCTTATAAATGGGGTTGGGACCATCAGTTGCGTTGAGGAGAAGTTAGGTGGATACACAGCTGATAGTCCTACTGAATAGACTGTTAGAATTTGTATTATGGCAAGAAAAAAGCAGCTAAGTAAAGAAAAACTAGTGGCCATCATTACTTTAAGAAATAAAGGTCAGTCAGTCAGCCGAAAAATTGGGAAAACTTTGAAAGTAAGGGCTATTTGACCATGAAGGAGAGTGATGGGGTGCTGCGCCAGATGACCTGGCCTCCACAGTCACCGGACCTGAACCCAATCGAGATGGTTTGGGGTGAGCTGGACCGCAGAGTGAAGGCAAAAGAGCCAACAAGTGCTAAGCATCTCTGGGAACTCCTTCAAGACTGTTGGAAGACCATTTCAGGGGACTACCTCTTGAAGCTCATCAAGAGAATGCCAAGAGTGTGCAAAGCAGTAATCAAAGCAAAAGGCGGCTACTTTGAAGAACCTAGAATATGACATATTTTCAGTTGTTTCACACTTGTTTGTTATGTATATAATTCCACATGTGTTAATTCATAGTTTTGATGCCTTCATAGTCATGAAAATAAAGAAAACTCTTTGAATGAGAAGGTGTGTCCAAACTTTTGGTCTGTACTGTATATACTAATTACTTGGTTGGAGCTCCAAGAATCAGGCTGTTGCGCTATGAGCACCACCATAGCTACGTCCTGGTGCTCACAACACACTCCACTGACATTTTATTAACAGAGTAAGACATCTCTGCTTGCACTGTCTTCTGCGTCTCCAAAAGTTAGTGCCTGCGCTATAGCTCTGCTGCTGCTTCCCAAGGTGCCAATTACATAATTGACCCTTGAAGTAGAGGTTCCCTTGGCTTCAGGACAGAAGAGGACCACTTCCAGGCTCAATTACATCATCGGCACCTATGACTATCTTCCTGCAGCTCACGCTCAGACAGCACAGCGCTGCTGTCTGTGAGTGAGCTGTTACAAAGGACATCCCTGTGTCCGTCCAGGCCCTGCGCCAGACTCTCCGGCTTAAAACCGGACCTCTGGTCACCCTAGGTGCAGGCTGCTGTCGAGGTCACAGTTAAGGGGACAGTCTGATATGGATGGTCACAGTTAGGGGCACAGTCCGCTATGGAGGTCAGTGTTAAGAGGCAGATTGCTGTAGAGATGGGGTACTGTGGAGGTCACTAATAAAGGGGTGACCGCTGTGGAGGTCACTGTTAAAGGGGCGGGATGCTGTGGAGGTCACTGTTAAAGGGGTGGACTTCTGTGGAGGTCACTATTAAGGGGCGGGCGCTGTGGAGGTCTCTGTTAAGGGGGCAGGGAATGGTGAAGGTCACAGTTAAGTGGATGGTCCGCTATGGAGCTCGGTGTTAAGGGGCGCGGTGCTGTAGACAGGGCTGGGACAAGGTCCACCACCAACAGAGGCTGAGCTGCCCAAGTGCGGCCCCCCCCCCACCCCCCGGGGCGTTCCTTGTAATTTTACCCCATCCAGAACCCCATCAGACCTCAGATCAGACGGAAAAGAATATTATCTTTATTTAAGAACTATCTTACTTCACTTCAGGGCAGACTCTCACGCTCTATCCCTGCTGGGGCCTGGGCTGGGTCGTGACACAGTGCTGTGCTGCTGCCTGCTGCTGCCTGCTTCTGCCCGCGCTGCTCCTGGTCTCCAGAGGGCGCACATGTGACCTGACTGTGTACAGCGCGTCAGGTCAAAGTGCGCGCTGTACTCAGCCAGTCAGGCAAGCGTCGTCGACGACCACAGATTTACACTGTAAATCACCTTTTTTTGTAAATGATTGTCTTATCACAGTCATGGCCGACATATCCTAGCCATATGCCAATGTCAAAGGAAGCAGCACTGAGAATAAACTGGGCAGTGCACTGAGAAGTAATACACAGTCACAGAGCATACAGTTACTGTAATGATGGCATCCATTCCCAGCATTATATTTAGAGCCATCAGTTTCTCAGATTACAGAGTGGGCAATGCTGCCATGCTGATGGTGCCAGGTTATAACATGCCAATGCCAGCCTGATGACAGTCATCACTTTCTCAGATTACAGAGTGGGCAATGCTGCCCAGCTGATGGTGCCAGGTTATAACATGCCAATGCCAGCCTGATGACAGTGTACTACACTGTCATCAGGCTGGCATTGGCATGTTATAACCTGGCACCATCAGCTGGGCAGCATTGCCCACTCTGTAATCTGAGAAAGTGATGGCTCTAAATTATTTAGAGCCATCACTTTCTCAGATTACAGAGTGGACAATGCTGACCAGCTGATGGTGCCAGGTTATAACATGCCAGCCTGATGACAGTGTAGCATGAGTGGCCGGCGCCGACATATCCTAGCCATATGCCAATGTCAAAGGAAGCAGCACTGAGAATAAAAAAAAAAAATACACAGTCACAGAGCATACAGTTACTGTAATAATGGCATCCATTCCCAGCATTATATTTAGAGCCATCACTTTCTCAGATTACAGAGTGGGCAATGCTGGCAATCCTGGCATTGGCATGTTTTAACCTGGCACCATCAGCTGGGCAGCATTGCCCACTCTGTAATCTGAGAAAGTGATGACTGTCATCAGGCTGGCATTGGCATGTTATAACCTGGCATTGGCATGTTATAACCTGGCAGTGGCACACTGGCACCACTCTGTAATCTGAGAAAGTGATGGCTCTTATAATGCTGGGAATGGATGCCATGATCATTACAGTAACTGAGTGTAGTATTGAGTGGCCGCACTGTACATAACGGTAATATAATATACACTAGTCTACAGGCCAGCTCCGCTCACCTCTACACCCTGGCCTGGACTCCTGGAGATGCCAGTTGCCAGAGCAGGTGCCCGGTGTGCTGTTGCCTGCTGCTACCCGGCCCACGCTGCTCCTGGTCTCCAGAGGGCGCCGCGCACATGTGACCTGACTGCGTACAGCGCGTCAGGTCAAAGTGCACGCGCTGTACGCAGCCAGTAAGCGTCGACTGAGCAGACAGCAGAGACCAGCGGAGCGGCCGAGCCAGGAGGCGGAGCATAGAGGGAGCACGTAAGTCAGTGCAGTGCTCAGTCTCTACTCCCTCCGTCCTCCAGGCAGCGCGGCCGGCAGCCCGGCATTAATCGTGGCAGCAGTAGCGACGGCCGCCCAGAGACTGGGGAGCTGGCCTGCGCCCTGAGGCTGGAGCCTCCCCAGCCTCTGTGTCGGCCCGGCCCTGGCTGTAGAGGTCGCATTTTAAGGGAACGGAGCTCTGTGAAGGTCACTGTTAAGGGGACGGGTTATTGTGGAAATCAAAATTAAGTTAAAAAAATAAAGTTTTGCAAATAAAAAAATGTAAGTTTCAAGTATAAAAAAAAGCGTTCTTTTCCCAAAATAAAGTTGAAAGAAATTGTAAAAAATGGGGAAAAAAAGAAAAGTATACAAATTAGGTATCGCCGCATGCGTGTCGACCGGCTCTATAAAAATATAACATGATACACCCCGTCAGGTGTATGCCATCAAAGAAATTATAAAAACAGTGCCAAAACAGCCTTTTTCTGGTCACCTTGCCTCACAAAAAGTGTAATACCAAGCAATCAAAAAGTCTTATGTATCCCCAAATGGTACCAATCAAACCGTCATCTCATCCTACAAAAAATGAGATCCTACCTAAGACAATCTCCCCCCAAAAAAAATATAGGGCTCTCAGAAAATGGCAACACAAAACAGCCATTTTTTGTCACCTTGCCTCACAAAAAGTGTAACACCAAGGAATCAAAAAGTTTTATGTACCCCAAAATGGTACCAATCAATCTGTCACCCTATGCCATAAAATATGAGCCACCACATAAGACAATCACTCAAAAAATAAAAACCAATGGCACCCGTAAACCAATCCATCAAAATCTGCTTCAAAAGCCATATGGCGCTCCTTCTATTCTGAGTCCTGCCATGTGCCCCCAAAGCAGTTTACCACCACATATAGGGTGTTGCCGTATTCAGGAGAAAATGAGTTACCAATTATGGGGTGGTTTTTCTCCTGTTACCCCTTGTGAAAATGAAAAATATGGGGCTAAAGCATCATTTTATTGGAAGAAATCAAACTTTTTTATATTTGTGTTTCTAAATTCTGTAAAACGCTTAGGGGGTCAAAGTGCTCAGTACACCTCTTAATATATTCTTTAAGGAGGTTTAGTTTCCAAAATAGGGTCACTTTTTGAGGGTTTCCACTGTAGGGGTTGTCAGATTCTCTTCAAATGCAAAATGGTGCCTAAAAACCATTCTAGCAAAATCTGCCTCCAAAATCCATATGGCACTCCTTTCCTTCTGATCACTGTAACGTGCCCATAGAGTAGTTTACCACTACATATGGGGTATTTCTGTAAACTTCAGAATCAGAGTAATATATATTGAGGTTTATTTTTCTGTTAACCTTTGCTGTATTGCAAGAAAAAATAGATTAACAAATAAGTTGTAAAATAATTTTAGGGGTGTAGTTTCTAAAATGGGGTAATTTATGGATGGCTTCTATTACGTAAACCCCTCAAAATCACTTTATAACTGAAATGGTTATGGAAATTTTGTTGAAAATTTGAAAAATTGCTTCTAAAATTCGAAGCCTTCTAACGCTCTCAAAAAATAAAATGACATTTACAAAATTATGCCAACATAAGGCATACATATGGGGAATGTTGATTGATAACTATTTTATGAGGTTTTACTATCTGTCTTAAAAGTAAAGAAATTCAAATTTAGAAAATTGTGAATTTTGAACAGTCTCAGAATGGCTCGGATAAGTAAAAGAGTTCCAAGTTATTACCACATAAAGTTACACATGTCAGACATGTCAGAAAATTGGCCTGGGATTTAAGGTGAAAAGTGGCTCGGTACTGAAAGGGTTAAAGACATACTTGGAAAACATTACATACTGAGCTACAAAACATACAGGGTAATACAGCACCTCATATGTGCCCACTGTGCTTCCCAATACTATACTGCAGAAACAGATAATCCCCCTTCCGCTGCCCCCTTCTTGCCCTTACCTTGTGCTGCCTGAGGCAATCGCCTCACCTCGCCTCATTGGTGGTGAACCCCTGGTGTGATCTCCTGTGGAGCGGCAGTGTAGTGTAATTACAAGTGAATGGAGCGAGTACTCATCATTACACTGCACTTCCGAGATGAAGTGCAGTGTAATGAACAGGAAGCGACACTCGCATGGAGCCCCACCTCCTCTTCAAACAGCTGATTGGTGGGGTTGTCAGGTGTCAGACCCACACAGATCAGATATTGATAACCTATCCTGAGCATAGGTCATCAATATAAATCGCTGCACAACCCCTTTAACTATAATGGGAATATGATGACTCTTGACAAGTATAGTTACTGGAATGCAGTTCCTTCAGAAAAATGACTTAAGATGTAATTAATCCTCATGGAACACTACTGGCATTGCATCGCGTAGTATCTAAACCATATCCACATACAGAATTGCCTTTATATAGATGAAAGATGTTATTGTACACCGCGGTCCGATGTCCCTTTTCTATTAGATTGACCTCAAATGACTCTGGTATGATTTTAAATATAATCTACAACTAGCCAGATTTATGGTTATATAAAAGGGATAAATGAAGTGCATTCTATGTTATAAGAGACAAGATATCATTGTTGATATGAATTTATAGAAATCTGTTTCTCTACAGGAAACCAATTTACAAGTTATGTTAATTTCCAATGTAGCTCTAAACACATGACTAAACAGGAAGCAAATGCCAATACAAACATCTTAATAAATTCCCATCTGGAATCAATTTTGTAAGCACTGAGAATAGGGGCTCATTTTCATTCATCTTCAATTACTATTACCATAACATAACAAAATATTATTAGCTGCCAAATTGCTTGGCTAGAATTGATCCTTATACTTCATAGATAATACAAAACTAATGTAAGTTGTCATTTAAGTGTTATTGACTAATTGTATACATTACCTCTAAATGGCCTATTGGTGAAATCCCTGCAGACTGCAAATAATATTTCAACACATTAACTCCATAAGGACAGGCCTATTTTGGGCCTCAAGGACCTAGCAATTGTTTTGTTTTTTATTGTTACATTGCAAAAGCTGGGCACAATTTGTCTATATTTTTCTTGCATTGTTGTGCTGTTTGTATCTGTTTTGTGTGGAACAATGTATAATGTAATCAGTTAAAATACAAAAATCAAAAAGCACAAGATGCTTCTATTAGACAAGGAAAACTCACAGAAATAAACGCTTTCATACTTTATCCCCAACATTATTTTATTAGTATGAAATCAAAACAATCCCTATAGGGATTTGTGCTATTACTCATGCAGCACATCTCCCCTGTCGGGGCCAAACAAACAACAGCATAAATGGATGAAAATGCATTCAGTGAGAAGACTCTAGAAAGGTGTGAAAGTCAATTACAGCTACAATGACCCCTTGATGCTAATAGCATTTTGAATAACATTTAAACTATAGATTTTCTTCTATGCTTTATAAACCTGTTATTGCAGAGACTAGAGGAGATGTACACTGGAGAACATGTCAAATAGAATAAAATATTCTCCCCTTTGTGAACATGATTTTGTCAATGGTACCTATTAGACTTTAATGATGATATAGGGTTTGGGCCTGGCAATAATTTTCTCTGGTGGGCCCAAGAAACCCCGGTCCAAACGTTGGGTACTTATTTTAGGTTGGATCACCAACTGTTTGGACAAGGCAATGTTGCCAACCTGATTTTTTTCTTTTCTCTGGGCAAATTATCAATAAATCACAGACGGCCAACATTTGGAAAACCATAATTAAAAAGGGTGCTTTTACATGAAATGATGTGTCAAGCAATTATCGGGAATGAACCAGACATTCCCAATAATTGCCTGAATATCAGCAGCTCTCCGCTGTATAATTGATCAATAGAGTGATCGCTTGTCTCCATAGAAAATAAATTGTTCCTGGGCAGAGCAGATCCCTGTTTAGACAGTACAATCTGCCTTCACAGGAACAATGGTTTTTGGTACCAGCAGAACAACAAGATTACCCAATGAACGAGAGTTTCCGGTGATCCCCGGCACCTTTTACACAGGCCAAATATCAGGATGAGCATTATACCAACGCTCATCCCTGATAATCTGTCTGATTATAATCAGTCCATGTAAGAGGACCCTAAGAGTGCATATCTATAGCTCAATAAACTGACATGACTCATTACCAGCATTTACTGGAACTATAAAATAATGATAATTATGATCAAAATGACCTACTCATACCTCGAGCATCAAAAAATCAGACAAGTGGTGCGGCGGCGGCGGCGGTGGTGCCATCGGGTCCCCATGCGCTGTAGTGGGGACCCGATGGCATGGAAGGCAGCGTGATGCCTTCCTGATGCATCGCGCTGCCTTCCGGGGATGAGCCTGTGAGATCCAGCCCCCTGACCTCACAGGCAGGAAGCTGTATGAGTAATACACACTGTAAGTACTCATACAGCCAATGCATTCCAATACACAAGTATTGGAATGCATTGTAAAGGGGATTAGACCCCCAAAAGAATTAAGTGAAAAAAAAAGTTTCAAAATAAAGTTTTCCCCCCAAAAAAATAAAAGTTTCAAGTAAAAATAAACAAAAATGTCATTTTCCCCCAAATAAAGTTGGGTAAATTGGTAAAAATTTTGGGGGGAAAAAAAGTATACATATTAGGTATCACCGTGTCCGGGCTCAAATGGACCATGGTGTCAAAAAAAAACCAGTCCAGCAAAACCTGCCTTCAAAAACCCATATGGCATTCCTTTCCTTCTGCGCCCTGCCGTGTGCCCGTACAGCGGTTTACGACCAATATGGGAAAACTACAGAATCAGGGCCATAAATACTGAGTTTGGTTTGGCTGTTAACCCTTGCTTTGTAACTGGAAAAAAATTATTAAAATGGAAAATCTGCCAAAAATGTGAAATTTTGAAATTGTATCTTATTTTCCATTAATTCTTGTGGAACACCTAAAGGGTTACAAAGTTTGTAAAATCAGTTTTGAATACCTTGAGGGGTGTAGTTTATAGAATGGGGTCATTTTTGTGGTTTCTATTATATATGCCTCGCAAAGTGACTTCAGACCTGAACTGGTCCCTAAAAATTGGGTTTTTGAAATTTCTGATATGGGGAATGTAAAAGTAATAACTATTTTTGGAGGTATTACTATGTATTATAGAAGTAGAGAAATTGAAACTTGGAAATTTGCAATTTTTTTACAAATGTTTGGGTAAATTTGGTATTTTTTTATAAATATAAATATATTTTTTTACTTCATTTTACCCGTGTCATGAAGTACAATATGTGACAAAAAAACTCTCAGAATGGCCTGGATAAGTCAAAGCGTTTTAAAGTTATCAGCACTTAAAGTGACACTGGTCAGATTTGCCAAAAAATCCTTAAGGTGAAATAGGGCTGTGTCCTTAAGGGTTAAGCTTGACCAAGCTTACAGGGCATTACGCCCCAAAAATTCCTTCACACAATCTTGTGATGTGATCTGCTGAGGTGCATGATTTCCAGCTAAAAGAAACCATCATGGCCAAAGCCCGCTCTCTGCGATCCATTCGATTTTCTTGGTACTGCTGTACAACTTTACCAAGACTTTCCTGGCTGACACTCCAGAAAAGGAGGTCACTGCATACCTCTACTGACCGTTTTACGGGACAAGAAAATACCATATCGCTGGGGATCCCCATTGCATTAATAGTTTCGAAGAATGGCAAGACATCTGTCCTGTGAACACATGCGGACCTGCCAGCGTTCTGTTCTGCCTTGGACATTTCTGCTCCTCACGTTGATGACTGGGAAGTTCCTGAACTGCCACCTGTTCCTGTTCGATATGGCGTACTGTCTGACAGAAGAGGCATCGATCTCCTCCACAAGATGAACTGTCTGGACCTGGTCCCGGATGCGCGCCTCCATGAAAATAATCAGGCCATGGGATGACCCCCAACTGACTGTCCCTGTTCAGAGTTAGGCCTCATGCACACGACCGTTGTGTGCATCCGCGTCCGTGGTTCAGTTTTTTTTTCGCGGACCCATTGACTTTCAATGGGTCCGTGGAAAAATCGGAAAATGCACCGTTTGCAGTCGCATTCGTGAGCCGTGTTTCCTGGCCGGAAAAAAATATGACCTGTCCTATTTTTTTCACGGTCAACGTTCGCGGACCCATTCAAGTCAATGGGTCCGTGAAAAATCACGGATGCACACAAGATTGTCATCCGCGTCCGTGATCCGTGTCCGTGATCCGTGTCCGTTTTTTCCTATCATTTCAATGGCAAACTTGACTTAGATTCTTTTTTCATTTTTCATGTCCGTGGATCCTCCAAAAAGTCAAGGAAGACCCACGGACGAAAAAATGGTCACGGATCACGGACCTACGGACCCCGTTTTTTTTGCGGACCTTTAAAAAAAAAAAACGGTCCGTGTGCATGAGGCCTTACAATACTGAGCGGCGTCTCTAACGTTGGAGAGACTGTCTCGTCCTCTTTAGCTGTTTGCCAGTTTTTTTTCTTATTCTTTTTTTCCTTTTTGTCTAAGGCGCTCCACCTTTGAAGGCGCTCAGTCACACCCCTATAGATGGGATCTTTTCTCTGTCCTTTCTCGTTCCCTGTTTCCTTTGAAAATAGGGGAAAGACGCGGGTGACTTTGGGTTTGCTTGTTGTACTCTATTGATCCCTACCTGGGCACTGTTGCCCAATGATTGAAAGTTCCGTGGTTTTGTGTTATGTATCTGAAGTCTTGTGTGTTCCTCCTTCTCATTATGTGTTCTCCTCCCACCTTTCTAAACACCAGGCATTTTGGGTTTTCCTCGTCTGCACCTGAAATTTGGTTGGCGTCCTTGGTCTTGGCTCTCATGGGAGGGACACTTTGCACACATCTAACAGCAAGTATGGTACTTTTTATATACCTACAGGATGATTAAATGTATTTCATTTGAACGTAAAGGGCCTCAACGCCAATACTAAAAGAGACTAGCCCTCAATGAATGCTGCTCTCAAAAGGCGGATATAGTTTTCCTCCAGGAGACCCATTTTGATCGAGGTGGCTCTTTTAAATATGCGGCTAGATCATTTCCGTGAGTATATTCTGCATCAGCGGACAAGAAAACTGCAGGAGTGGCTATTCTTTTGTCTGCTACTTGCCCATTACAAGTTGAATCTTATGTTTCTGATGTAAATGGCAGATTTGTTATTTTCAAAATAATCTTAATGGCAATCCACTCATACTCTGTAACATTTATGCTCCAAACTCTGCCCAAATTCCCTTCCTGAACAAGGTACTTTTGAAACTCTTTAGTTATCCGCGGCAGTGATTATAGGGGGCAATTTCAATGTCTCTTTCTCTGAACACCTGGATAGAATTTCCCTTACTGGGGTCGCACCCTCACACTCTCACACTCCCAGCGCAGACTCTCACATCTCTTTAGACGTCTAATCCGGAAGTTTTGCACTATACGACCTGTGAAGGATAAACTACCCTATATCTAAGTCTTACACTTTTTATTCTTATCCACACCGTACGCATACCCGTATCGATTATTTTTCTGGTAATATCCCTACCCTTCGAATGCTAAGTGAAGCAGAGGTGGGAAATATCACATGATCGGACCACGCTCCTATTTCCATTTCCATTAAAACATCTGGAAACCATAATAAAGTATGCCACTGGTGATTAAATAACACTTTCCTTGCCAGGCCATTACTTAGACAAGAACTATATAACACTCTCTCCGAATATATCTCTCTCACCAGTTTCTGTTTCCTCTATTTCTACACTGTGGGAGGCACATAAAGCAGTCTTTAGAGGTAACTGTATTGCTTTGGGTTACAGATTGAAAAAATATCTGCAGCATGCTACCATCACTACTCAGTTTGAAAGATTTAGAATCCCAATTGAAAATTTTTCAAGAGTTTTATACATCTTCCCTCCCACAGCAAGTACCATCCGACCAGGTGGAATGCCAAAATCTCTTCAAACCTCGTTTTTGACTCAATGCAACCTACCAAAGGTGTCGAGAGAGGCTTTATCCTCACTCAATGCCCAGATTATCGGCAGAAGAAATTCAAGAGGTGATAAATCAACTTCCCAATAACACATCCCCTGGGCTGGATGGATTATCTTACCTCTACCATAAAACCTTTTCCCCTATCCTTCTACCGTATATGTTAACATTATTTAAACTCCTTTTTACAGGGATCTCCGATACCTCATTGATTTCTACATTCATACATAACCCTTATTCCAAAACCCGGTAAAGACCCACTGACTGTTCAAATTACCGACCTATTGCCCTCCTCAATCTGATCTAAAAATATTTACTAAAAGCCTCGCTAATCGACTCTCATACTGGCTCCCTCAATTAATACACAAGGACCAAGTAGGTTTTTTTATGGGTCGTCAGGTCGAGATAATACGAGCAGAACCATAGACCTGATAGATGTTATTAATAAGCATAACCATCGAGATTATTGTTAAGCCTTGACGCAGAAAAAGCATTTGATCTCTTGAGTTGGCCTTTTATGTTCTCCACTCTGCAAGCTTTTGGCATTACAGGTCCTTTCCTCACTGCACTCCGTACACTTTATACCCAGCCTACGGCCACCATCAAAATGCTTCATGCTCAGTCTAGTACATTTCCCATTTATAATGGTACACGTCAAGGATGTCCGCTCTCCCCTCTCTTTTTCGTGCTATGCATTGAACCCCTTGCTGCAGCTATTAGGTCTCATCCTAACATACATGTGGTTAAAGTCAATCAGGTAGAATTTAAAGTCTCTTTATTTGCAGATGACATTCTTCTCATTTAATGGACCTGCATGTTACTCTTCAAACCTCTTTCGTTTACTAGAAGTGTAACACCCTGCAAGGGGCATTACCACTCTATAAAACCCCATTACTATCTTTAATGGTGCATCCTGTACATCATGTGTAATTTACTCCTAGGTCCTACATAATAATGTAACTGTATTTAGATTTTGTAATGGTTTAAGTGCAATGTACCGGGTCTACCAGCAGATTGCGGCACTTCTGGCAGAGCTGTGTTAACTAGAATGGAGCCTTTCTTCCATTCTAGCTCCCTCTCTAGAGAGGGAGGAGTTGAGTTAGTTAGAGTTTGTTGAGAGCAGTCCCCCTGCAAGGGCAAGGCAGTGTTCCAGCCAGAAGAGCAATGTCTGCTCTGCTGGCATAAGGGCCCATGCTACAAGCCTCAGAAACCAGGAGGAAAGGTCCCATGGACCCACATACAGATCAAGATAAAGATAGAGTCAGACTACAGAAGATTAAGTTGCAGCAGGAAGCAGCCAAAGGAAAAGTTCCTATTTAATCCAGCCAACATAGCAGAGCTGAAGGAGTACAGATGTAGGAGAGCTAAAAGTGTTTGCCTGCCAGAACCTCATGCCAAAACCTGCTGGTAACTAAGATAAGGTTGGAAGACTGTTCCCTGATGCAAGTTTATGCAAAGTAAAGCTGAAGTTAAACTTCAAGTCTAGAACTCAGTTCATTTCTTCACCCACTTTCATCCACAACCCTATTTGCAGTGCTTCGGACTACAACGCCGGCGTTCATGATATCCATTTAGGAGCACCCGTGACACGTGCAGCCACACCTAAAGGGACACTATAGGCAGCCCTTACACCACTCTGGCATTCCTACCCCTGGGTTCCACCATCACCTTCTACATAGGGGGACCTAGTCCCTCGTCGCTGAAATGCAACTGGCGTCACGCAAAAACATCTTAAAAGGGGACCCCTGGCCCATGTCATCAGTAGTCCGCTGCAGAAGTATATGGTAGGCTATCAGGGTATAAAGTAAATACTACAAAAACAGAGGCCCCTACCACTTAACCTCTCCCCTGACAGATTAGCAGACTACTACGAACCAATTTTCACTTTTGATGGAGTGTTAGACCTTACGCTATCTAGAAGTACAATTACCCTCGACATACTCTGCTATGTACACCCAAAACGTTCCATATCTCTTGCAAGAACCCGCACCTACAACGAGAATGGAGCGGGGAGAGCTGTGGGCTGGAGGACCCCCGGATTTCCTGGGGTCCGTTCACCACCAAGCACTGCTCCCCGCTGCTCCCATAGAAGTGAAAGGGAGCGCACCGCGCACACGCGGCCCCTGCTCCCATTCATTTCTATGGGGCAGAGACGGAAATAGCTGAGCCTCCGTTCATTTCCCCCGTTCTGTTCCTATTGTAGGTGCGGGAGCCAGCGGTAGGACCCGCACCTATCAGACAATGGGGGGCATATCCTAGCGATATGCCCCATTGTCTGAGATGGGAAAACCCCTTTGAAGCCCTTATAAAAAAGTGGATGTCCTACCTACAGTCAGGTCCATAAATATTGGACATCGACACAATTCTAACATTTTGGCTCTATACACCACCAAAAATGGATTTGAAATGAAACAAACAAGATGTGCTTTAACTGCAGACTGTCAGCTTTAATTTGAGGGTATTTGCATCAAAATCAGGTGAACGGTGTAGGAATTACAACAGTTTGCATATGTGCCTCCCACTTGTTAAGCGACCAAAAGTAATGGGACAGAATACTAATCATAAATCAAATTTTCACTTTTAGTTTCAAAAAACATTTATTTGTTTTTGAGAAATTTAAGCAAAAAGACATACATAACAAAATATTTCAAAGGAAATACAGAAAAAACAATAATGTTCAAGGCATATACATGTTTGTTCAAAAGTCAGTATATTCATAGTAGATGAAGTTCCGTCAGACCCAAATTTTCACTTTTTAATACTTGGTTGCAAATCCTTTGCAGTCAATTACAGCCTGAAGTCTGGAACGCATAGACATCACCAGACGCTGGGTTTCATCCCTGGTGATGTTCTGCCAGGCCTCTACTGCAACTGTCTTCAGTTCCTGCTTGTTCTGGGGCATTTTCCCTTCAGTTTGTCTTCAGCAAGTGAAATGCCATGCTCAATCGATTCAGGTCAGGTGATTGACTTGGCCATTGCATAACATTCCACTTCTTTCCCCTTAAAAAAACTTGGTTGCTTTTGCAGTATGCTTTGGGTCATTGTCCATCTGCACTGTGAAGCGCCGTCCAATGAGTACTGAAGCATTTGGCTGAATATGAGCAGATAATATTGCCCGAAACACTTCAGATTCATCCTGCTGCTTTTGTCAGCAGTCACATCATCAATAAATCAAGAGAACCAGTTCCATTGGAAGCCATACATGCCCACGCCATGACACTACCACCACCATGCTTCACTGATGAGTGGTATGCTTAGGATCATGAGCAGTTCCTTTCCTTCTCCACACTCTTCTCTTCCATCACTCTGGTACAAGTTGATCTTGGTCTCATCTGCCCATAGGATGTTGTTCCAGAACTGTGAAGGCTTTTTAGATGTCGTTTAGCAAACTCTAATCTGGCCTTCCTGTTTTTGAGGCTCACTAATGGTTTAACATCTTGTGGTGAACCCACTGTATTCACACTGGTTAAGTCTTCTCTTGATTGTTGACTTTGACACACATACACCTACCTCCTGGAGAGTGTTCTTGATTCTGGCCAACTGTTGTGAAGGGTGTTTCCTTCACCAGGGAAAGAATTCTTCGGTCATCCACCACAGTTGTTTTCCGTGTCTTCCGGGTCTTTTGGTGTTGCTGAGCTCACCGGGGCGTTCCTTTTTGTTAAGAAGTTCCAAACATTGTTTTGGCCACGCCTAATGTTTTTGCTATCTCTCTGATGGGTTTGTTTTGTTTTTTTCAGCCTAATGATGGCTTGCTTCACGGATAGCTCTTTGGATCTCATCTTGAGAGTTGACAGCACAGATTCCAAATGCAAATAGCACACTTGAAATGAACTCTGGACATTTTTATCTGCTCATTGTAATTGGGATAATGAGGGAATAACACACGACCTGGCCATGGAACAGCTGAGAAGCCAATTGTCCCAATACTTATGGTCCCATAACAAGTGGGAAGCACATATGCAAACTGTTGTAATTCCTGCACCGTTCACTCTGATTTGGATGTAAATACCCTCAATTAAAGCTGACAGTCTGCAGTTAAAGCACATCTTGTTCGTTTCATTTCAAATCCATTGTGGTGGTGTACAGAGCCAAAAATGTTAGAATTGTGTCGATGTCCCAATATTTATGGACCTGACTGTATATCCCTTTTTGGCTGTATAGCAACGGTTAAAATGTCTATTTTTCCTAAACTATTATACCTGTTTGAAACCCTTCCGGTTCCAATGCTTGGAAAGGACTTGCGAGCCCTTCAATCTTCTATATTACGGTTTATATGGAATGGGAAACAACATAGAATAGCATGTAGTACCCTCACAGCTCTTAAAACACAGGGGGGATTGGGCGGTCCCAGATGTTACCAGATACTACTGGGGCTACACACCTTAGACGGCTCCCAGCGCGGTCCACCCTTTATGCGTATTCTAGATGGATGGAAATAGAAAAATTATGGAAGGCACTCTTCTATGGTCTCCTGTACCAACTACGCTAATACCGAAATTGCTGGGACCAATGTCCTTCACATATAACATTTGGCAGATGTCTAGGCAGCGATTCTCTTTAGCCTCTGATAAGTCTTCTATGACTTCCTTTTTATTTAATCCACTGTTTCCTACGGGTATGCACGCTTCTTTTTTTAGGCCTTGGTTCTCTAATAAGATATTTCGCTTTGCAGATATGGTAGATTATAGAACCCTGCGACTGTTGCCATTTGATACCCTTAAATCCTCATTCCAGCTGCCGGAGTCTTCCAGATACCAATACCTGCAAATACAACACCTGCTCACCAGTTTATTTAATTCCCCACAGGTATCTACTCCAACATCGTTTGGGAAATTGTTCAGGCTTTCGGATTCGACCAAGGGACATTATCGCTGAGATTTATGTTATTCTCTCTTCCATCTCCTCTTCCACATCTTGGATCGTACCATTTCTTTCGAAGAGTGGAGGTTGATCTGGAGAACAGCTGCCTTGACTTCTATTTGCACTACTCATAGAGAGAACTCTTATAAAATATTGATGTTCTGGTATCGTTCTCCACAATTGTTGAGACATCTCAACCCCAATATTTCAGATAGGTGTTGGAGGTGTGGAACGGGTGTGGGATCTCAAATTTTTTGGGAATGTCCTTTGATACGCCCATTCTGGAAATCGACACAAGACAACTCTTCCAACTTCTGGGCGTTAGGTTCTGTACAATCTTATGTGTGTTAGGCTGATGCTATCACTTGTGCTTATTTGCTTAATGTTCTTAACTAGAATATCACTGTTTATTTTTTGTTTTCTATACAAAAAATGACAACACTATTGTATTGTGTTTCGCAAATAATGCTTTAATAAAAAGACAATTAAAAAAATAAATTGCCATAGTGCTACAGGGCGCGAGGTATGGAGTAGGCAACAGCTGTTTGACGCTCCTGCGCCTCCTCTTGGCCTGCCACAGGCAGTTTTAAGTGGTGAGTGCTGCAATCTTTATTTTCTTTATGTTATATATGGATACAGACTTTTACATCGCTGAGCAACAGTCACTCTGTGTCCAGGAGTGGATTCCAGGAGCTGGCAGTGTGACTATCCATGTTGTGGTACTGGTTATTTTCTTCTTTTTGCGTACAAAAAAAACAAAACATGAATATCAAATTCATAGTATATGGTGTGCTATTACAATGCTAGTATAATATTAAACCATGTTATAGCATAATGAAAGTATAAATAGATACAATTAAGCATTTATAAAGGTAGAATAAATGGGTTATTTTGTTACTAAGATAATTCACTCATTTGAGTCCAGGAGACTATTCACATATGCAGTGAGCCCCTGGGGGAGCCGGAGCAGAGCATGAGAGTGGTAATGTCCCTAATGAGATGTTGTATCACCCTGTGCTCCCTCAGGCCATTGCTCCCTGGGGATCTATGCAGTGAAAAGGTGATATAAAGAATTCAAGCCAGAAGTAAAATAACAAAAGTCTCTCTTTACTAAATGCAAGATGAGAGCAACAGTACATCCAGCAGTAGTTTGTACACAGTGCAACTTCTCTCCCCAGATGAGGAGGTATGGTGGCTGAAGATGGCACTCTACTAAAATGCTGATTGTATCACTTATTATGTTTGTGCCATTAGATAGTATATAGTTTTGTATGCAAGAGTTTATTATTTTAGTTATAAAAGAGTAAAGTAAATAGAATATGTGTTTGACATTATGAGGTCACTCAGGGGTTAATATTTGTTACTCTGCTACGTATTTAAGGCATATGGAATGATACCATGCATGCTCAAGAAAGGGGGAGTGGTCCCCGAAACGTCATGCAGCATGGAACGCTGACCTCCACTTCCACATGGATAGTCTCCTTTCATCGTGATTGATAAGTATATACTTTGGACATAATTGTCCCTTTCGGACTATTGCACTTTTGGACTTTTTATGTGGAGACTTTTGAACTTTGTGCTGTTTGGATAAGTGGTATGTGATTTGCACAAAACATAAAATCATACATACTATATTGGCGATACATGTGGTATTTTGCTTTATTAGGCTATTTAAGGAGGTTCAGAGGGCCTCTTTACATGTTTCTGCATTATAATCCAGTCCCTTACTTGCTATTAGTAGATATTCCAAAACACCCCAAATGTGTTCTTTAACCCTTAGAGGACCTGCAATTTCCATTTTTGCGTTTTCATTTTTCACTCCCTGCCTTCCCATAGTCCTAACGTTTTTATTTTCTATTTACATAGCCTTATGAGGGCTTATTATTTGCAGGACAAGTTGTACTTTCTAATGGCACCATTTCCTGTTGCAGGAAAAAAAATTCAAATGGGGTGGAATTGGAAAAAACGCAGAGGTTTTTTTTTTTTTTTTTTACATCATTCACTATGCGGTAACATTGCCCTGTTATCTTCATTCTCCAGGTCAGTACAGTTACAACGATACCACACTTGTATAATTTTTCTTGTGTTTTAATACTGAAAAAAAAATTAAAAGCCTTGATTTTTTTTTTTACCACCATATTTTGACCCCCATAACTTGTTTGAAGTTATGTGTACGTATCTCTACTTTTCAGTGATACCATTTTGAAGTGTGTGTGACTTTTTATTTTTTCCCGTTACGCCATTTTCTATATGACATTAATATTGTTATATTTTAATTGTATGGGCACTTTCACACGCGGCGATGCCCATGATGTTTATTTTTTGTTGGTTAAGTATTTTTATTTTAAGAAAATGGTGATTTGAACTTTTTTAAAATATTTTTAACCACTTCCAGATCGGGCCATTTGCCCCCTTCCTGACCAGGCCTAATTTTGCAAATCTGACGTGTCACTTTATGTGGTAATAACTTTGGAACGCTTTTACTTATCCAAGCCATTTAGAGATAGTTTTCTCGTGACACATTGTACTTCATGTTAATGGTAAATTTGAGTCAATATTTGTTACCTTTATTTATAAAAAAAAAATCCAAAAGTTAACGAACATTTGAAAAATTCACTGTTTTCTAAATTTGAATCTCTCTGCTTTTAGGACAGATAGTGATACCTCATAAAATATTCATTAATTAAAATTTCACATATGTCTACTTTATGTTGACATAATTTTGGTAATGTCATTTTATTTTTTTAGGACGTTAGAAGGTTTAGAATTTTAGAAGCAATTTTTGAAATTTTTAAGAAAAATTCCAAAGTCAGCTGTTTTAAGGACCGGTTTAGTTCTGAAGTCACTTTGTGGGGCTTACATAATATAACCAACCCATAAATGACCCCATTTTGGAAACAACACCCCTCAAACTATTCAAATTATTCAAACCTGTTTTTAGAAATTTTATTAACCCTTTATATATTCCACAGGAATTAAAGCAAAATAGAGGTGAAATTTCACTTTTTTTTGCAGATTTTCCATTTTTTTTTTTTTTTCCTGGAACACATCAAGGGTCAACAACAAAACAATCTTTAATATTTATTACCCTGATTCTGCAGTTTACAGAAACACACCATATGTGGTCGTATACCGCTGTATGGGCACACGGCAGGGGTCATAAGGCAAGGAGCACCATATGGTTTTTGGAGGGCATATTTTGCTGGAATGGTCTTTGGGCACCATGTTGCATTTGAAGAGACCCCAAGGTATCCCCACAGTGGAAACCCCCAAAAAGTGACCACAGTTTGTAAACTACACCACCAGAGGAATTTTTAAGGGGTGTAGCAAGCACTACACTCAACAGGTGTTTCATAGAATTTTTAATACTTGGGTGTGAAGAAATTAATTATTTTTTTACAAGAAAATGGTGCTTTAGGCCCAAACTTTCTTTTTCACAAAAGATAACAGGAGAATAACCACCCACAATTTGCTACCCATTTTCTCCTGAATACAGTAAGACCCCAATTATGGTCATAAACTGCTATATGGGGATTTTTATAGATCCGGTCATTACCGACACAGCAATAGCAAATATGTCAATTTTTTTTTTGTATTTTTACATTTTACACAATAAGAGCATTTTTAGAAAAAAAAAATAATGTTTTTGTGTTGCAATTTTCTTAGCCATATATATATATTTTATGGCTATGATCTTGTGTGGGGGGGGGCTCATTTCGGGGCGGGATGAGGTTATGTTTTTATTGCTATCATTTTGGGGTACATTTGACTTTTTGATTGATTCAAATTATGTTTTTTGGGAGGTGAGCTAACTAAAAAAAAAATCTGTTTTGGCGCAATGTTGATTTCTCCTGTAACTAGGGCTTACGTAGGTGCTCCAGTTACAGGGGAAATACACCCCCCAGTGAGGCTGTACAGCAGAATACTGTGCTGTACAGCCTCAGTGCAGGGCTGATCGAGGTCTGTGGAAGACCCCGCAGCTGCTGCACTCCCCCGACCCCGGCGGTCACATGACCATCGGGCCAGGACAGGAAGCAGCAGATCGCTTCCTGATCTGTATACATAGCGCTCCTTCAGCACTGTGTATACAGCGATCTAGAAGGCAAGAACACCCAAGAACGGTCCCTGCTTTCTCCCTGGGGTGCCCTGCTGTCCCTGACAGAGGGCCCCCCCCACTCGGCAGCTGCACGATTAGCGTGCAGCTGCAATCTCTGAATGGATGTTCCAAAACGTCCATTCAGAGATAAACCCAACCGCCCAGGACGTTTATAGTCAATGGGCGATCAGGAAGTGGTTAAAAACCCTGGGTGAACAATTCATTTTCAGTATAACAATACAATGCCATCACCTAGTGGCCTGTATTGGTATATTCATCTAATAGCCTCCGAAGCCTGCTTGAAGCTTCCGGATATTAGATCAGTGTAACAGGTTCCCCGATCTCAGCCGAGGAATGCTGTCACCAGAGCGGGAGCGACCGGCTTCCGCTTCCGTACTGATCAGATGCCGTGGTCACATTTTGATCACGGCATCTCCTGAGGAAAATTTATGCAATTAGTCTTATAGCTGATCGAATTCATGTGTCGCAGGTGTCTGGTGTTTTAAACAGCAGAAACCCGGCAGACATGGCGCCAGCTGCACGTGCATGTCAATTTATGTAGCAGATTTTGTGTCTTTACCCATAGACTTAGGCTTCTCTCACACGGTCAGTATTTGGTTAGTATTTTGCATCAGTATTTGATCAGTATTTGATCAAAAGCCAAAAGCAGGAGTGGGTTCAAAACACAGATGAGATCCAAATATTTCCATAACATTTTATCTTTGTTTTGGACCCACTCCTGTTTTTGGCTTACAAATACTGATCAAATACTGATTCAAAATACTGACCAAATACTGACCATGTGAAAGAGGCAGCAGCGTTTCAGCAAAGTGTTTTTGCACCCTTATACTGAAAACTCAAAGGTGCATAAATAAGGCTACTTTCACTTATGTGTTTTTGTTGTCTGGTTTTGAGATCCGGCATGGGATCTCAAAACCACAGCAAAACGCATCCATTTGAATAATACAACCGACTGCGTCTGTTTAGAATGGATCTGCTTGTAATATATCGAAAATGAACATGCCGGATCCGGTACTAAACCATTGTAAGTCAATGGGTTTTTTTTCGGTCCGAAAAAAAAGATTCAGCACCATTGACTTACATGGTTTTTGGTGCCGGATTTTCATTTTTCCATGCCGAACACAAAACCGCTGCTTGTGTCCTGCATGGGTATGCAACAAACCAGAACAGAATGCATTCTGGTGCACTCCGTTCCGGTTTGTTCAGTTTTGCCCCCATTGACAATGAATGGTTTTGAGCGTTTTCCCCTGATTTTGAGATTCTATGCCAGATCTCAAAACCAGAAAAGAAAAGCGCATATGTAAAAGTAGCCTAATATAATAATTCTAGTTTGTCTTGCTTTTCGTTCTTATGCTCTATTATAAGAGCAGAAGAACAGTAAAGGACGGATTTGTCACATAACTGAGCTGAACGGAGCCTACAGACCCCATAGACTATAATGGGTGCTGTTAGGTTTCCATTCAGGGAATTGATAGAATGTGTCGGCAGATAAGAACCATTTGGCCCATCTAGTCTGCCCAAAGTAGCTGAGACAAAAGTACTGCATGCAGGAAACCTAATGGATCCCATTATAGTCTATGGAGTCCGTAGGCTCCGTTCGGCTAAGTTACAGTTGCAAGAAAAAGTATGTGAACCCTTTGGAATGATATGGATTTCTGCACAAATTGGTCATAAAATGTGATCTGATCTTCACCTAAGTCACAACAATAGACAATCACAGTCTGCTTAAACTAATAACACACAAATCATTTAATCTTACCATGTTTTTATTGAACACACCATGCAAACATTCACAGTGCAGGTGGAAAAAGTATGTGAACCCCTAGACTAATGACATCTCCAAGAGAAAATTGGAGTGAGGTGTCAGCCAACTGGAGTTCAATCAATGAGATGAGATTGGAGGTGTTGGTTACAGCTGCCCTGCCCTATAAAAAACACACACCAGTTCTGGGTTTGCTTTCACAAGAAGCATTGCCTGATGTGAATGATGCCTCGCACAAAAGAGCTCTCAGAAGACCTACAATTAAGAATTGTTGACTTGCATAAAGCTGGAAAGGGTTATAAAAGAATCTCCAAAAGCCTTGCTGTTCATCAGTCCACAGTAAAACAAATTGTCTATTAATGGAGAAATTTCAGCACTGCTGCTGCTCTCCCTAGGAGTGGCCGTCCTGTAAAGATGACTGCAAGAGCACAGCGCAGACTACTCAATGAGGTGAAGAAGAATCCTAAAGTGTCAGCTAAAGACTTACAAAAGTCTCTGGCATATGCTAACATCCCTTTTAGCGAATCTACGATACGTAAAACACTAACCAAGAATGGATTTCATAGGAGGATACCACAGAGGAAGCCACTGCTGTCCAAAAAAACATTGCTGCACGTTTACAGTTTGCACAAGAGCACCTGGATGTTCCACAGCAGTACTGTCAAAATATTCTGTGGACAGATGAAACCAAAGTTGAGTTGTTTGGAAGAAACACACAACACTATGTGTGTAGAAAAAGAGGCACAGCACACCAACATCAAAACCTCATCCCAACTGTGAAGTATGATGGTGGGGGCATCATGGTTTGGGGCTGCTTTGCTGCGTCAGGGCCTGGACGGATTGCTATCATCGAAGGAAAAATGAATTCCCAAGTTTATCAAGACATTTTGCAGGAGAACTTAAGGCCATCTGTCCACCAGCTGAAGCTCAACAGAAGATGGGTGCTCCAACAGGACAACGACCCAAAGCATAGAGGTAATGGCTTAAACAGAAGAAAATACGCCTTATGTAGTGGCCCAGTCAGAGTCCTGACCTCAACCCGATTGAGATGCTGTGGCATGACCTCAAGAAAGTGATTCACACCAGACATCCCAAGAATATTGCTGAACTGAAACAGTTCTCTAAAGAGGAATGGTCAAGAATTACTCCTGACCGTTGTGCACGTCTGTTCTGCAACTACAGGAAACATTTGGTTGAAGTTATTGCTGCTAAAGGAGGTTCAACCAGTTATTAAATCCAAGGGTTCACATACTTTTTCCACCTGCACTGTTAATGTTTTACATGGTGTGTTCAATAAAAACATAGTAACATTTAATTCTTTGTGTGTTATTAGTTTAAGCAGACTGTGATTGTCTATTGTTGTGACTTAGATGAAGATCAGATCACATTTTATGACCAAATTGTGCATAAATCCATATAATTCCAAAGGGTTCACATACTTTTTCTTGTAACTGTATGTGCCAAATCCTTCCTTTCAGTTCTCCTGCTCCTATAACGGAGCAGAAGAATGGAAAGGCTAATGCTGATTTGAACCCAGTCTTACAGATAACTATATGCAAGCAGATCCTTGAAGAGAACCCTTCACAGGTTTTTTTTGTGTTTAACGGAGTACCTTTACATGCCAAGTACCCTCCATTGATGCTGCCAGAATTTTCCAGAATTATTATTATTATTTTTTTTAAAGATCCCTCGTCTGCCCCGCTGTGCTCCCCCAAAGTTTTGGTTCCCAGTATGTTAATACTGAGCAGTCCAATGGCAGTGGACTGCGTCACAACCGGGGAGAAGGAGACGCCCACTTAAAAATTCTGGCGTCTCCTCCTCCCTGTACCGATGCTCAGTATTAACATATTAGGCACCAAAACTTAGGGGGATCACAGTGGGGCAGATGAGGGATCTTTAAAAAAATAAAATAAAAATTCTGGCAGCATCAGTGGAGGGTACTCTGCTTGTAGAGGTACTCAGTTAAACACACACACAAAAAACATGAACAGTCCTCTTTAAACTCCACTTCCAAAGAGATGTCTGATTATACAATGAAATGTACATTTAGTCTAGGTCATGGACCTCATGGTTACTGCCAAAGTCCTAGTGTTCTATTGTCAGTGGCCCCCTCCCTCTCACTCTGTATATATATATATATATATATATATATATAGTCCAGAAAAATGAACAGCACTCCAATGGATCATGAAAAAATAACTCCTTTAATCACCCGTGTGGTATATATATATATATACAGTACAGACCAAAAGTTTGGACACACCTTCTCATTCAAAGAGTTTTCTTTATTTTCATGACTATGAGGGCATCAAAACTATGAATTAACACATGTGGAATTATATACATAACAAACAAGTGTGAAACAACCGAAAAGATATCATATTCTAGGTTCTTCAAAGTAGCCACCTTTTGCTTTGATTACTGCTTTACACACTCTTGGCATTCTCTTGATGAGCTTCAAGAGGTAGTCCCCTGAAATGGTCTTCCAACAGTCTTGAAGGAGTTCCCAGAGATGCTTAGCACTTGTTGGCCCTTTTGCCTTCACTCTGCTGTCCAGCTCACCCCAAACCATCTCGATTGGGTTCAGGTCCGGTGACTGTGGAGGCCAGGTCATCTGGCGCAGCACCCCATCACTCTTCTTCATGGTCAAATAGCCCTTACTTTCAAAGTTTTTCCGAGTTTTCGGCTGACTGACTGACCTTCATTTCTTAAAGTAATGATGGCCACTCGTTTTTCTTTACTTAGCTGCTTTTTTCTTGCCATAATACCAATTCTAACAGTCTATTCAGTGGGACTATCAGCTGTGTATCCACCTGACTTCTCCTCAACGCAACTGATGGTCCCAACCCCATTTATAAGGCAAGAAATCCCACTTATTAAACCTGACAGGGCACACCTGTGAAGTGAAAACCATTTCAGGGGACTACCTCTTGAAGCTCATCAAGAGAATGCCAAGAGTGTGCAAAGCAGTAATCAAAGCAAAAGGTGGCTACTTTGAAGAACGTAGAACATTACATATTTTCAGTTCTTTCACACTTGTTTGTTATGTATATAATTCCACATGTGTTAATTCATAGTTTTGATGCCTTCAGTGTGAATCTACAATTTTCATAGTCATGAAAATAAAGAAAACTCTTTGAATGAGAAGGTGTGTCCAAACTTTTGGTCTGTACTGTATACAGTACAGACCAAAAGTTTGGACACACCTTCTCATTCAAAGAGTTTTCTTTATTTTCATGACTATGAAGGCATCAAAACTATGAATTAACACATGTGGAATTATATACATAACAAACAAGTGTGAAACAACAGAAAATATGTCATATTCTAGGTTCTTCAAAGTAGCCACCTTTTGCTTTGATTACTGCTTTCCACACTCTTGGCATTCTCTTGATAAGCTTCAAGAGGTAGTCCCCTGAAATGGTTTTCACTTCATAGGTGTGCCCTGTCAGGTTTAATAAGTGGGATTTCTTGCCTTATAAATGGGGTTGGGACCATTAGTTGCGTTGAGGAGAAGTCAGGTGGATACACAGCAGATAGTCCTACTGAATAGACTGTTAGAATTTGTATTATGGCAAGAAAAAAGCAGCTAAGTAAAGAAAAACGAGTGGCCATCATTACTTTAAGAAATGAAGGTCAGTCAGTCAGCCGAAAAATTGGGAAAACTTTGAAAGTAAGGGCTATTTGACCATGAAGGAGAGTGATGGGGTGCTGTGCCAGATGACCTGGCCTCCACAGTCACCGGACCTGAACCCAATCGAGATGTTTGGGGTGAGCTGGACCGCAGAGTGAAGGCAAAAGGGCCAACAAGTGCTAAGCATCTCTGGGAACTCCTTCAAGACAGTTGGAAGACCATTTCAGGGGACTACCTCTTGAAGCTCATCAAGAGAATGCCAAGAGTGTGCAAAGCAGTAATCAAAGCAAAAGGTGGCTACTTTGAAGAACCTAGAATATTACATATTTTCTGTTGTTTCACACTTGTTTGTTATGTATATAATTCCACATGTGTTAATTCATAGTTTTGATGCCTTCATAGTCATGAAAATAAAGAAAACTCTTTGAATGAGAAGGTGTGTCCAAACTTTTGGTCTGTACTGTAAAGTCTACACATCCCTGTTAAAATGTCAGGTTTTTGTGATGTAAAAAAATGAGACAAAGATAAATAATTTCAGAACTTATTCCACCTTTAATGTGACCTATAAACTGTACAACTCAATTGAAAAACAAACTGAAATCTTTTAGGTAGAGGGAAAAAAAATATATAAAACTAAAATAATATGGTTGCATACGTGTGCACACCCTTAAACTCATAGGCCATGCATGCTCCTCTGGAATTCTGGGAGGGAAGGGATGCAAATGAGCTCTTAACAAGCTCTGCCTCTAATGCCACCAGATGTAAGGCAGCTATCCTATAAGTCAATGTTCAGCTCTTAAAATAAGAGCTCTGCACTGATGTGGGGCAATCACCCTGAAACAGCTGTCTGCAGATGAGGTGCTGGCTTATTTAATATCCAAGTCATATCTCAAGGCTTATTTTAAGAGCTGAACATTGACTTATAGTATAGCTGCTTTACATCTGGTGGCATTAGAGGCAGAGCTTGTTAAAGAGGACCTTTCACTAGTTTAAAAACTAAAAACTAACCATATCAGTGGGCAGAGCGGCGCCCAGGGGTCCCCCTGCACTTACTAGTATGTCTGGGCGCCGCTCCATTCACCCGGTATAGGCTCCGGTGTGTGCAGCTCCCTCTGTTGTATGGGGCAGAGTTTTTGTATTAGGGTTGTCCCTTGCTGCAGCGCTGGCCAATCGTAGCGCACAGCTCATAGCCTGGGAGTCCTCTTGAGCCCTGCTGGCCACTGTCCCAGGTGTCAGGCTGTCAGCTACACAGGGGGGTGCTGCCATGCCATGCCTGCCTGCACTCCAGGTAGCGAACTGTGAGAGCTATGATTCTAAAGGACCTTAGATGACATCATTACCATGTGACCAGTAACCTAGCAATATTACTGGTCACATGGCTATGAGGTAATCAAAGGTCCTGTCTACCAAGAGTGTTGCTGCAGAAGTTTGCCTTAACTGTGGAGCTTTTTTTGTGAAGATTACATCAGGAAAAGGTGACAGGGGCTGTTATACTAATATACTGTAAGCTACTGTATACTGTGGTGTGCTATAATGCTCTACTGTATACTGGGGGTGCTGTATATTGTGGGGTGCTGTATATTGTGGTGTGCTATACTGCTCTACTGTATACTGTGGGGTGCTGTATACTGTGGGGTGCTGTATACTGTGGGGTGCTGTATTCTGTATAGTTTGGGGTGCTGTATACTGTGAGGTGCTGTATACTGTGGGGAGCTGTATTTTGTGGAGTGCTATACTGCTCTACTGTATACTGTGGGGTGCTGTATACTGTGGGGTGCTATACTGCTTTACTGTATACTTTGGGGAGCTGTATATTGTGGAGTGCTATACTGCTTTACTGTATACTGTGGGGTGCTGTATACTGTGGGGGTGCTGTATACTGTATAGTTTGGGGTGTTGTATACTGTATATTGTGAGGTGCTGTATATTGTGGTGTGCTATAATGCTCTACTGTATATTGTGAGGTGCTGTATACTGTATAGTATGGGGTGCTGTATACTGAGGGGTGCTTTATACTGTGGGATGCTGTACACTATAGGGTGCTATACTGCATACTGTGGGGTGCTGCATACTATAGGGTGCTATACTGCAAACTGTGGGGTGCTGTATACTATAGGGTGCTATACTGCTTGCATACTGTGGTGTGATGTATACTATAGGGTGTTATACTGCATACTGTGGGGTGCTGGGGTGCACTGTAACGCTAGGGTGAGCCGCTGGAGTCTTCAGAACTTGAAGTATTTACAGTAATTCACTGTACTCTACCAGGTGTGTGGATTTTTTTGTGTGTGTTGTGGTGGAGGCCGTGATTGCATGCTAGGGTGTGGTAAGGTGGGATCCAGGGGGCCCAAGTAAATTTTTGCCCAGGGTCCAATCAATATTAATGACGGCCCTGTATGTAAGTTCTAATTTTTTTTGCTGTGCAAGCTGTAGTAGTGTTTATTGTTACCATGGGATCAGAGGCGTAGCTAGAACTGACTGGGCCCCACAGCAAATTTTTGTGCAGGGCCCCTCCCCAACTTAATGGACGCACTTATACACACAGTCACCACATACATGGACGCACTCATCACATACATGGACGCACTCATACACACACTCACCACATACATGGATGCACTCATACACGCATTTACCACTTACATGGACGCACTCATACATGCACTCACCACATACATGGACGCACTCATACATGCACTCACCACATACATGGACGCACTCATACATGCACTCACCACATACATGGACGCACTCATACACGCACTCACCACATACATGGATGCACTTATACACACACTCACCACATACATGGACGCACTCATACACGCACTCACCACAAACATGGACGCACTCACAACATACATGGACAAACTCACATACGCACATATATACTGTATATATATATATATACTGTATATATATATATATATACACACACACACACACACATTACACACACACATTACACACACATGAACATACAAGTAGTTATACACCTATTTCTACACACAGACACTTACCTTTCCTGATGTCTGGTCCTCACAGGCAGCCTGGAAAAGTAGGTGCCATCACCCTCTGTGCCATCCAGGGACAGCAGTAACCTACTATGGGGGGGGTCAGAGAACAAGACACATGGGAGGGGATGCATTCTAGAGCTCTGAGTGCTAGAGCAGCCAGCCTGCTCTACAGTAGCTTCACACTGGTGGGTGGGGCTTGACCACACTTATCTGGAGTAGGTGGTAATTTATTTCAATATAAAATACAGATAAAATAACATAAACTTTAAAATGCATGCATTAACACAAAAAAAAGGTCCTTCATAAAAAGAAAATCCGATAGAGGTCTGGCCAGACTTAAAAGGGCTTTCGATCCACCAAAAACGGAGAGACAATTGTATGACCAAACCAGTCCACCATAAGACGAATTAAACTGATCTAAAATCGAAATACTTCATACAGTTCATACATCTGACTATTGTATAATTGCAACCCTGAACATATACCACATGTGGTGAGTCAGTTGTTATGTTTCCACAATGCTTGCAACAGGGAATTGTCCACAGTTGAATACCTTGGAACTTTAGCCACACAATTGTGGACTCAATGCCGAAATTGGCATGGATGTTTGAAAAATCGAGAGTCACAACCAACAAATCGATAAAACCTTCCTCTGATTCGTATGATATACTCACAAACAGGCTTTTGCACAGGCGGGATTCGGTGCGTGCTTCGCGGCGTCCCGCGTGGTGTACTGCTCCAGGCCCCCTGCTCCTGTTTACTCACATGAGTGCCAATGTAGTTTGTCAGAGGCGGAAGTCGAGAATGTTGGTTCGTATTGTGGTATCTCAAACAAATATTTTCTGTTAGTCCATATAATCGTTGCCAGCATCTGTCGTATGTGAATAATTTCGTGATTGGCGCCAATACTCGTGCCAGTAGCTTCAAGACACAAGTTATCACAGACTTTAAAGTTTTCTTTAGGAAAATCTTATTGGTTGCGATTTTCTTTATTTTCAAATGGAGGATCCAGACCAAACGCGTTTCGGGACATTAGACTGTCCTCCATATTTCCTCCCTTATATATAGATCACAGTATAATTCAAAATGTGGGGTGGATCACAAATCTCCTATAATATATTTCCATTAAAACATATTTGCAAACATTCTCATATTAAATTTTCCATCAGACATATTAATAAAACAATAAGCAAAACATTCCACCAAAAAACACAAAAAAAGCATTAGATAAAGTCCGGAATATAGATAGGAGGTCTTTCTTTGAAGAAACTACCTCAATCCAGAAGAATAGTACAGACGAAAATTTAAGGATAATATTACCATATAATGAACAATACAAAAAAGTACAAAATATTATTAAAAAACATTGGTATTTGGTACAAAAAGATAAAATAATTGATGCCACTATGTCGGAAAGTCCGCAGATTACTTTTACAAGAGCACCTAATTTAGGTATAAAGGTAGCCTCATCTATCAAACCTTTTAAAGAAAAATCACAAAGTATACAAAAGTGGGCGAACATTAAAGGCTTTTTTAGGTGTGGACATTGTATCAACCTCTAATGGACATAAACACATAATTACAGAATTTTTGTCTTGCAATTCAAGTGATGACATTTATATTATAGAATGTCCCTGTAAACTGCAATACATTGGCAGAACTAAGAGGCCATTGAAAAAACAAATTGCCGAACATACCTCCAATATTAGGAAAGGATATCTAATCATTTTAAACTTGTACATGATCAGGATCCATCAAAACTCAAATTTGAAAGATCCTATAGAAAGAGTACAGAAAGATTGGAAGGGAGGAGACAATGTGAGTAAGATGTCAAGAGCAGAAACACAATTTTTTTTCGAATTTAACACACTCTTACCTGTGGGGTTGAATGCGGAATTTGAGCTCTTTGGCTTCCTGTGCATGTTGGGTGGTTGCCATTCGCTGATGCTGGACCATGCTATGTGTATAGATGGCCGGTCCATCCTCCGCGATTGGCATCCACCCATTCTCTATCACACTCCTTAACCGTTATCCAATGCTGAAAAGAAGAAGATGATTATAAAAAAGTTTTTTTTTAAAAGCTTCTTTAAAGATTTTTTAAAAGATTTTTAAGGGATTTTTTTTTGTTTTTTTGGAGGTTTTGAATTAAAATACTTTTTATATTATAATTTTTTGTCATAAAAACATCTTACATAAAAGTTTTTAATATATTTTAATATATAAATGAAATAAGTTATAATATATTTAGGATTTCTCACATTTTTTGTCTCTTGGTTACGATTACATGATTTATATAAGGTTTGTTTTTGAATTTTTACATTCTAAGCATGCTTTTACCAGTTAGAAACCATTTTATAGAATTTATTAAAAAATCGCAAAAAAAATGCATCAATACTGCAAGGGAGGGTTTTTTGCGTTTTTTGTTGGAATGTTTTGCTAATTGTTTTATTAACCACTTACCGTCACACTAACGCCGAAAGGCGTCATCTCTGCGGCGCTCCCAAGTCACACTAACGCCGATTGGCGTCATCTCGCGTGAGCCGAGATTTCCTGTGAACACGCGCACACAGGCGCGCGCGTTCACAGGATCGGAAGGTAAGCGAGTGGATCTCCAGCCTGCCAGCGGCGATCGTTCGCTGGCAGGCTGGAGATGCAATTTTTTTAACCCCTAACAGGTCTAATATACCTGCTACCTGGTCCTCTGGTGGTCCCTTTTGTTTGGATCGACCACCAGAGGACACAGGCAGCTCAGTAATATGTAGCACCAAGCACCACACTACACTACACCCCCCCGTCACTTATTAACCCCTTATTCACCCCTGATCACCCCTGATCACCCCATATAGACTCCCTGATCACCCCCCTGTCATTGATCACCCCCCTGTCATTGATCACCCCCTTGTAAGGCTTCATTCAGATGTCCGTATGATTTTTACGGATCCACTGATACATGGATCGGATCCGCAAAACACATACGGACGTCTGAATGGAGCCTTACAGGGGGGTGATCAATGACGGGGGTGATCACCCCATATAGACTCCCTGATCACCCCCCTGTCATTGATCACCCCCCTGTCATTGATCACTCCCCTGTAAGGCTGCATTCAGATGTCCGTATGTTTTTTACGGATCCACGGATACATGGATCGGATCCGCAAAACACATACAGACGTCTGAATGGAGCCTTACAGGGGGGTGATCACCCCATATAGACTCCCTGATCACCCCCCTGTCATTGATCACCCCCCTGTAAGGTTGCATTCAGATGTCCGTATGTTTTTTACGGATCCACGGATCGGATCCGCAAAACACATACGGACATCTGAATGGAGCCTTATAGGGGGGTGATCAATGACAGGGGGGTGATCACCCCATATAGACTCCCTGATCACCCCCCTGTCGTTGATCACCCCCCTGTAAGGCTGCATTCAGATGTCCGTATGTTTTTTACGGATCCACGGATACATGGATCGGATCCGCAAAACACATACGGACATCTGAATGGAGCCTTATAGGGGGGTGATCAATGACAGGGGGGTGATCACCCCATATAGACTCCCTGATCACCCCCCCTGTCATTGATCACCCCCCTGTAAGGCTGCATTCAGATGTCCGTATGTTTTTTTAAGGATCCACGGATACATGGATCGGATCCGCAAAACACATACGGACATCTGAATGGAGCCTTATAGGGGGGTGATCAATGACAGGGGGGTGATCACCCCATATAGACTCCCTGATCACCCCCCTGTCATTGATCACCCCCCTGTCATTGATCACCCCCCTGTAAGGCTGCATTCAGATGTCCGTATGTTTTTTTAAGGATCCACGGATACATGGATCGGATCCGCAAAACACATACGGACATCTGAATGGAGCCTTATAGGGGGGTGATCAATGACAGGGGGGTGATCACCCCATATAGACTCCCTGATCACCCCCGTGTCATTGATCACCCCCCCTGTCATTGATCACCCCCCTGTAAGGCTGCATTCAGATGTCCGTATGTTTTTTACGGATCCACGGATACATGGATCGGATCCGCAAAACACATACGGACATCTGAATGGAGCCTTATAGGGGGGTGATCAATGACAGGGGGGTGATCACCCCATATAGACTCTCTGATCACCCCCCTGTCATTGATCACCCCCCTGTCATTGATCACCCCCCTGTAAGGCTCCATTCACACATTTTTGTGGCCCAAGTTAGCGGAAATTATTTTTTTTTTTCTTACAAAGTCTCATATTCTACTAACTTGTGTCAAAAAATAAAATCTCACATGAACTCACCATACCCCTCACTGAATCCAAATGCGTAAAAATTTTTAGATATTTATATTCCAGACAAGGTATTCCGTGAGGGGCATATTGAGTCCATGAAAGATTGAAATTTTTGTCCCAAGTTAGCGGAAAGGGAGACTTTGTGAGAAAAAAAATAAAAATATCAATTTCCGCTAACTTGTGCCAAAAAAAAAAAAATTTGATGAACTCGCCATGCCCCTCATTGAAAACCTTGGGGTGTCTTCTTTCCAAAATGGGGTCACATGTGGGGTATTTATACTGCCCTGGCATTTTAGGGGCCCTAAAGCGTGAGAAGAAGTCTGGGATCCAAATGTCTAAAAATGCCCTCATAAAAGGAATGTGGGCCCCTTTGCGCATCTAGGCTGCAAAAAAGTGTCACACATCTGGTATCGCCGTACTCAGGAGAAGTTGGGCAATGTGTTTTGGGGTGTCATTTTACATATACTTATGCTGGGTGAGATAAATATATTGGTCAAATGCCAACTTTGTATAAAAAATGGGAAAAGTTGTCTTTTGCCGAGATATTTCTCTCACCCAGCATGAGTATATGTAAAAAGACACCCCAAAACACATTGCCCAACTTCTCCTGAAAACGGCGATACCACATGTGTGACACTTTTTTGCAGCCTAGGTGGGCAAAGGGGCCCACATTCCAAAGAGCACCTTTAGGATTTCACAGGTCATTTACCTAGTTACCACACATTAGGGCCCCTAGAATGCCAGGGCAGTATAACTACCCCGCAAGTGACCCCATTTTGGAAAGAAGACACCCCAAGAAGTTGGGCAATGTGTTTTGGGGTGTCTTTTTGCATATACCCATGCTGGGTGAGAGAAATATCTTGGCAAAAGACAACTTTTCCCATTTTTTTATACAAAGTTGGCATTTGACCGAGATATTTATCTCACCCAGCATGGGTATATGTAAAATGACACCCCAAAACACATTGCCCAACTTCTCCTGAGTACGGCAATACCAGATGTGTGACACTTTTTTGCAGCCTAGGTGGGCAAAGGGGCCCACATTCCAAAGAGCACCTTTCAGATTTCACCAGCCATTTTTTACAGATTTTCAAACTACTTCTCACGCATTCGGGCCCCTAAAATGCCAGGGCAGTATAACTACCCCACAAGTGACCCCATTTTGGAAAGAAGACGCCCCAAGGTATTTCGTGATGGGCATAGTGAGTTCATGGAAGTTTTTATTTTTTGTCACAAGTTAGTGGAATATGAGACTTTGTAAGAAGAAAAAAAAAAATAAATCATCATTTTCCGCTAACTTGTGACAAAAAATAAAAAGTTCTATGAACTCACTATGCCCATCAGCGAATACCTTAGGGTGTCTACTTTCCGAAATGGGGTCATTTGTGGGGTGTTTGTACTGTCTGGGCATTGTAGAACCTCAGGAAACATGACAGGTGCTCAGAAAGTCAGAGCTGCTTCAAAAAGCGGAAATTCACATTTTTGTACCATAGTTTGTAAATGCTATAACTTTTACTCAAACCATTTTTTTTTTTACCCAAGCATTTTTTTTTTATCAAAGACATGCAGAACAATAAATTTAGAGAAAAATTTATATATGGATGTAGTTTTTTTTGCAAAATTTGACAACTGAAAGTGAAAAATGTCATTTTTTTGCAAAAAAAATCGTTAAATTTCGATTAATAACAAAAAAAGTTAAAATGTCAGCAGCAATGAAATAACACCAAATGAAAGCTCTATTAGTGAGAAGAAAAGGAGGTAAAATTCATTTGGGTGGTAAGTTGCATGACCGATCAATAAACCGCTAAAGTTGTGGAGTGCCGATTTAGAAAAAAGGGCCTGGTCACTAGGGGGGTATAAACCTGTGGTCCTTAAGTGGTTAATATGTCTGATAGAAAATTTAATATGAGAATGTTTGCAAATATGTTTTAATGGAAATATATTATAGGAGATTTGTGATCCACCCCACATTTGGAATGATACCGTGATCTATATATACGGGTGGAAATATGGAGGACAGTTAACCACTGAGGAAGGGACCATCTAATGTCCCGAAACGCGTTTGGTCTGGATCCTCCATTTGAAAATAAAGAAAATCGCAACTGATAAGAGTTTCCAAAAGAAAACTTTAAAGTCTGTGATAACTTGTGTCTTGAAGCTACTGGCACGAGTATTGGCGCCAATCACGAAATTATTCACATACGACAGATGCTGGCAACGATTATGTGGACTAACAGAAAACCTTTATATGAGATACCACATTACGAACCAACATTCTCGACTTCCGCCACGAAACACGCACCGAATCCCGCCCGTGCAAAAGCCTGTTTGTGAGTATATCATACGAATCAGAGGAATGTTTTAGCGATTTGTTGGTTGTGACTCTCGATTTTTCAAACGTCCCTGCCAATTTCGGCATTGAGACCACTATTGTGTGGCTAAAGTTCCAAGGTATTCAACTGTGGACAATTCCCTGTTGCAAGCATTGTGGAAACATAACAACTGACTCACCACATGTGGTATATGTTCAGGGTTGCGATTATACAATAGTCGGATGGACGAACTGTATGAAGTATTTTGATTTTAGATCAGTTTAATTCGTCTTATGGTGGACTGGTTTGGTTATACAATTGGCTCTCTGTGTTTGGTGGATCGAAAGCCCTTTTAAGTCTGGCCAGACCTCTATCGGATTTTCTTTTTATGAAGGACCTTTTTTTGTGTTAATGCATGCATTTTAAAGTTTATGTTATTTTATCTGTATTTTATATTGAAATAAATTACCACCTACTCCAGATAAGTGTGAGTGCCCAGCTTTTTATTAATTTTGTTACTTATACCATAGATTAGGTGAATTTGTTTGCTGTGAGCACCCCTCCTTGGAATCAGACGCGGTAGTGCTACCATTATACCTTTTTTACATATGATGTCATAATTAGCTGCCAGCCAATAGAAAACAGAAAGCAGTACTGGCAAGTAGTGTGCCAGTACTACGGATCTCAGCCTAAGGCCTAGTTCACACAAACGTTTTTTTTGCGACTGTACGGGCATTTTTTTGTGTTCCTTATACGGTCCGTATACGGAACCATTCATTTCAATGGTTCCGCAAAAAAAACGGAATGTACTCCGTATGCATTCCGTTTCCGTATTTCCGTTTTTCCGTTCCGTTGAAAGATAGAACATGTCCTATTATTGCCCGCAAATCACGTTCCGTGGCTCTATTCAAGTCAATGTGTCCGCAAAAAAACCCGTACACATACGGAAATGCATCCGTATGTCTTCCGTATCCGTTCCGTTTTTGCTGAACCATCTATTGAAAATGTTATGCCTAGCCCAATTTTTTCTATGTAATTACTGTATACTGTATATGCCATACGGAAAAACGGAACGGAAAAACGGAACAGAAACAAAACGGAAGCAAAAAACGGAAACAACGGATCCGTGAAAAACGGACCGCAAAACACTGAAAAAGCCATATACGTTCGTGTGAACTAGGCCTAAGAACGGCCATAGGAGGAGAAGACAGCAATTATACTGTATCTGCTCCAGCGCTGCTGCTGTAAGTGGCATCTGCTTCTATAAAGTGCAGCAGTTGTGAGTAGGGGCAGCCCTTGATCTAATGAAAAAATTCTGTACTGTTCTGGGGCCCCTTCTGAGCTCGGGCCCCGAAGCAGTCGCTTCCCCTGCTTCCCTGATAGCTATGCCACTGTATGGGATGTATTTGACTTTTTAATCACTTTTTTATTTAATTTTTTGGGGAAGTAAAGCAACCGAAAATTGTGAATCGCCATTTTGATTTTACTAGATCATCATTTTCAGACTTGGTGATATGATTGATACTTATTTTTCTTATGTTCATTTATTTATATATGTAAAATGGGAAAAGAGGGTGAATCTAAGTTTATTTTTTACCATTTTTAAAAACCTTTGGAGTTGGGTACTTTGCATTGCATCCGCCTCCAAAACAGCCTCTAGCAGCGCAAGAGACCACTTATCTGTGCCGGTGACGTTACCGGGCAGACTGCTAGGTGGAAGTTTTCACTTAGCATAGTGATGCGAAGCCCGGTACATCACCGGCACATAACAAACAGTGCCTTCTGATGCAGCACAACAACAGGGAGCATCGGAACAAAGAAATGCTCCTATGCTTCACTAATATGTAGTCTATAAATAAAGAACAGTTTATATCCAGGTTCAGCTCTGAACCCCGGAAAACCCCTTTAAGATACAACTGGCCAGGTTGTGTCTGAGTGTAGTGTTTCAACAATGTCCCTCTCATTGCAGTAAAGTCTCTAGCAGCCTTAACCCTTTCATGACCAAAGGTCATTGATGCTCCAGTGTCCAGGTAAAAATTTACAAATCTGACATGCGTCACTTTATGTGGTAATAGCTTTGGAACACTTTTACTTATCCAAGCCATTCTGAGATTGTTTTCTCGTGACACATTGTACTTCATGACAGTCATAAATTTGAGTCAATATATTTCACCTTTATTTATGAAAAAATCCCAAATTTACAAAAAAATTGAAAAATTCACAATTTTCACAATTTCAATTTCTCTGCTTCTAAAACAGAAAGTGATACCTCATAAAATATTTATTACATAACAATCCCCATATGTATAACTTTATGTTGGCATCATTTTGGAAATGTCATTTTATTTTTTTAGGACGTTACAAGGCTTAGAAGTTTAGAATCAATTCTTAAAATTTTTAAGAAAATTTAAAAAAAAACACTTTTTAAGAACCAGTTCAGGTATGAAGTCACTTTGTGGGGCTTACATAGTGGATACCCCCCATAAATGACCCCATTGTAGATACTACCCCCCTTAAGTTACTCAAAACTTATTTTAAAAACATTGTTAACCCTTTAGGTGTTCCACAAGAATTAAAGGAAAATGGAGATGACATTTCTAAATTTCACTTTTTTGGAATATTTTCCATTTTATTACTTTTTTTTCTTTACACATTGAGGGTTAACAGCCAAACAAAACTCAATATTTATTACCCTGATTCTGCAGTTTACAGAAACACCCCACATCTGGTCGTAAACTGATGTAAGGGCGCACGGCAGGACACAGAAGGAAAAGAACTCCACATGGTTTTTGGAAGGCAGATTTTGCTGGACTGGTTTTAGATGCCATGTCCCATTTAAAGCCCCCCTGATGCACCCCTACAGTAGAAACTCCCAAAACGTGACCCTATTTTGGAAACTAGGGGATAAGGTGACAGTTTTATTGGTACTATTTTGGGGTACATAAGATTTTTAATTGCTCTATATTACGTTTTTTGTGAGGCAAGGTAACAAGAAAATTGCTGTTTTGGCACCGTTTTGTCATCTTTAATTTTTTACAAGATTCATCCGACATGGTAGATCATGTGCTATTTTTATATAGCAGGTTGTTACGGACGCAGTGATATCAAATATGTCTACTTTTTTTGTTTGTTTCAGTTTTACATAATAAGGTATTTTTGAAAAAGAAATTATGTTTTTGTGTGTCTATTTTCTGAACGCCATATGTTTTTTATTTTTCTACCGATCGTCTTGTGCAGGGGCTAGTTTTTTGAAGAAAGAGTTGAGGTTTTTATTGGTACCATTTTTGGGTACATATGATTTTTTGATCATTCAATATTACACTTTATGGGACAAGGTTTTGTAACAGGTTTTATTTTTTTATTTTTTACTGCGTTCATCTAAGGGTGTTAGGTCATGTAACAGTTTTATAGAGCAGATCGTTACGGATGTGGCAATACCAAATATGTATACTTTTTCTTATTTATTTAAGTTTTAAACAATAATAGCATTTCTGAAACCAAAAAAAAAATGTTTTAGTGTCTCCATAGTCTGAGAGCCATAGCTTTTTTATTTTTTGGGCTATTGTCTTAATTAGGGGCTAATTTTTTGCGGGGTGAGGTAACAGTTTGATTGGTACTATTTTGGGGTGTATACGCCTTTTTGATCACTTGGTGTTGCACTTTTTGTGTTGTAAGGTGACAAAAATTGCTTTTTTTTACACAGTTTTCTTTCTTTTTTTTTTATGGTGTTTATTGGACGGGGTTGATCATGTGATATATTTATATAGATGGTCGTTACGGACGCGGTGATACCTAATATGTGTGGTTTTTGTTTTGTTTTTTAAATTTTTTTATAGGAAAAGGCAATTTATTTTTTTCATTTAAATTTTTATTTATTTATTTATTTTTACTTTTATTATTTTCACTTTTTTTTTTTATCAGTTCCCTCTTGGATCTTGAAGATCCAGTGGGGCTGATGGTTGTACTATACTTTGCAATGCTCTTGCATTGTAAAGTATGATACTACCAGATTTCCTGTAGGTGGCAAGACCGGACGCCTTTGCAAAGCGCAGCAGCCCCGATGGTTGAGAGAGGGAGCCCCCTCCCTCTATTAACCACATGGATGCCGCTGCCGCGGCATCTATGGGGTTACAGCAGAGTGTCAGCATAGAGCTGACACTCGCTGCTGATGGCAGCGGCTCAGGAATGGAGCCGCCGCCATCACACACAGCAGGGGGATCGCATCGGGGGCAGGGGGCAGCACTGGAAAAGGAAGGGGATATGGCCAGCATTGAGAAAGAACAGATCGGGGCAGGATGAATATATTGGGCGGGGAGGGGGCGAACCGCATCAGGGGCATGATACAGGGATGGGGGGCGGGGACCGATGGCAGAGGCAGGGCTCACGGTGGTGGTGGGGGGTTGGAGGCGCACAGGAAGGGGGCACAGATCGGTGGGCTTCAGGACACATTGCCTGATTTCAGTCTCTGATCTGCAGAGCGCAGATCAGAGCCTGAAACCGACATTTTAACACTGCCGCGATCCGATTGGTTAGTCTGCACAGACTAACCAATCGGATCGATTGCCGGCAAGGGACCACTCTGATTGGTCCCTTGCCGGCATTACTAGACTGTATGCTGTCCGTGACAGCACCAGGGCAGGGGCAGAAGCTTTAATCCAAGCGCTTTGCAGCGCTTGGATTAAAGAACTGCCATGACGTCTATACACGTGGTAGCTGCACGGGGTATGTGCAGCTATCACGTATATAGACGGATTGCAGTCGTGAAGGGGTTAAACAGCAAATTACCTTATTGACTGACTCCAGTACTTGGCCACGTAGATTATGGACCTTCCAGGTTCTTTATTTTCTCTTTCTGGAGCACTGTAAAGTAATGATGGCTTGCTTGATGCAAATTTCCTCAGAGATAGTGATTCTGTGGAAATGTGGCCTAGTTCTGTGAGCAGTGGAGCACATGTGACAGCTCTCATTTCCTCCTCTAACTCTAGACAACACTATACTCTAGACTGACTGAACCAGGGACAGATCCTAGTGAACAACTAGCTAGCTACCTGCAGGGGCTGAGTCAGGATTGTTAACCCTGACCGATCCATACAAAAGCTATACTGGTTACATTACAAGGCATCAACAGATGATATAACATTAACCATTTTGCCACCAGCGCCATACATGTACATACATGTAAAGTCCAATTAAAAAAATCTATGATTATTCAAAAAAAAAAAAAAAAAAAATTCACTTTATATGCTCATATATGAGCTTCAAACTGATTACAAAGAATTTTAAAAAATCTTAAAAAATATAAAATAAAAATATAAAAGTTTAAATTACCCCCCTTTCTGTATAATAAAATAATAAATACCAAAATAACCAAAAATATAAACACCATGGGTAGAGATGAGCGAATTTCTCAAAAATTCGATTCGTCCGGTTCGCCAGATTTTCCAAAAAAACTCAATTCAATCTGACATTTTTTATGACGAATCACTTTAAAAAACAGCTATTCCCTGGCTGCAGAGAACCTGTAGTTCTGTAGTAGTATAGAACACTGTGCCTTGCAGTAACACGCATATGGAGTCTGCTGTGGTACTGAAACATGACAAGCGTTGCTCTTATAATCACTGCACACTTCATTTATTTGGGCAGTTACGGGGGCCAAAACTGACCAAATAACTCAAGTGTCAACTCAGTGTCACAACTAGACAGCTGAGAAGCTCTGACAGGAGCTTTCCAGATCCTCCTCCTTGAGTTTCTTTGTTTTGGTTAAGTTCCTCATCTCGTTAGTCTATCTCAGCTGTCATGCAGTTGGACTGATTGCTTCCCTTTAAGTTCCTCCCCATGATGCATTAGGTTGCGGCTTATACAACTTCCTGGAGTGTGTGTGCATGCTGTTTCTATTCCTCAGTCCTCTGCAAGATAAGTGCTGTTCCTTTATTTGTGATTTTCTGTCTGCTGGATTTTCAGGTGACCCTGACTCCCTCCGTGTCTTGTGTAGGGAGCCAGTGGTCGTGTCCCCTCACTATTGTAGGGTCTTCAGGTATTAGATAGCCGAGGTACGTGGATATGCGCCCATCCACCTTTGGGGTGTTCGCATAGGCTGAGCAATTAGGGAGAGTGGCAGGTCTCATGTAGGGGTCTCCCTTTTGTTCCTTAGTTGTGGATCCAGTGAGTCATTAATTGTATTGCATTGTCTTGTTTCCTGTACACCATCCGTGACATTATAAGCCGCCAAAACCGTCTCAAGCATGGATCCGGTTTCACTTTTGGCTGAGCGCTTCCAGGGTCTTTCATTGGAGGTAGCTGATCTCCGTAAGACTTTTTCTCAGTTTCAAGTGACCGGTTCAGCTTGCGTTCATGGAGTTTGTTCTGAGCCTAAGATCTCGCTCCCGGATACGTTCTCTAGGGGTAGTGAGTATTTTTTGCGTTTTAGAGAGGCTTGCAAACTCCATTTTCGCCTTCTTCCCCATTCCTCTGGTGATGAAGAACGGAGGGTGGGGATCATTATATCGCTGCTCAGGGGTAACGCTCAATCCTGGGCCTTTTCGCTGCCGGAGGGGGCACGGCCCCTCCGTTCAGTGGATGAATTCTTTTTAGCCCTGGGTCAGATATATGATGATCCGGATCGTATTGCTCTGGCTGAGTCTAGACTACGTCTGTTATGCCAGGGTAAACAATCCGCAGAGATATACTGCTCAGAAATTCGGAGATGGGCAGCTGATACTGGTTGGAATGATGCTGCACTCCGAAGTCAATTTTGCCATGGTCTTTCAGAGGGATTGAAAGATGCATTTGCCTTTCATGAGAGACCTACCTCCTTGGATTCTGCTATGTCTCGGGCCGTTCGTATTGACAGGCGTCTTAGAGAGAGAGGAGAGATCTCTCCTTCCTGTCATACTCAGTCCCGGGACAGTGCAGCGGTCTCTTTCTGTGCGCAGGGGTCTCAGTCGCTGTCAGCCCCTTCTGAGCAGGAGCCCATGCAGCTGGGGTTGATTGCCTCTGACAATAGAAGATTCAGCCCGCATGGGAGGGTTTGTTTTTGTTGTGGAGGTATAAATCATTTGGCAAATGTTTGTCCCTCTAGGAGATTCAGGCAGTCTTCTGGGAGTAATAAAGAAACAAAAAGGAAAAAATCTTTTAAAAATGTTCCGTCTGTTACTATTGGCAGGGTTGAGGCGGAAATTGAAGGTTTTCCGTTTGCTTGTAGTTCCCGTTTTGTCCTGCCTGCTAGGGTGGCGCTAGAGAGCAAGAGCATTTTTTGTGAGATTTTTGTGGATAGTGGAGCAGCTGTCAATCTCATTGATAATCAATTTGCAATAACTCATGGTTTCCAGGTATGCACTTTGAGAAAGGATATTCCTGTTTTTGCTATTGATTCCGCTCCACTTTCTCAGAAATCATTAAAGGGCATAGTTCACAATATTCGTTTAATTGTGAGTGATGCTCATGTTGAGGATGTGTCATGTTTCGTCCTTAGCGGTTTGCCTACTCCTCTAGTGTTGGGGCTACCCTGGCTCACTAAACATAACCCCACCATTGATTGGCAAGCGAGGCAAATAAATGGTTGGAGTGACTTTTGCAGAGAGAATTGCCTCATGACATCTGTTTCTGAGGTTTCTACTAAGACTGTACCACCTTTCCTCTCTGAATTTTCGGATGTCTTCTCTGAGAGTGGAGTTCAGGATTTGCCCCCGCACAGGGAGTATGATTGCCCTATTAATCTCATCCCAGGCGCCAAACTGCCTAAATCTCGTTTATACAATCTTTCCCAACCTGAGAGGGTCGCTATGCGTGCTTATATCTCTGAGAGTCTGAGAAAAGGACACATACGACCCTCGAAGTCACCTGTTGCCGCTGGTTTTTTCTTTGTTAAGAAAAAAGATGGTTCTTTAAGACCTTGTCTGGATTTCAGGGAGCTGAACAGTATCACTATTCGTGACCCTTATCCGCTTCCTCTGATCCCGGACCTGTTTAACCAGGTTGTTGGGGCTAAAGTCTTTTCCAAATTAGACCTAAGAGGGGCATACAACCTGGTCAGGGTCAGAGAAGGAGACGAATGGAAGACGGCTTTCAATACCCCTGAGGGCCATTTTGAGAATTTGGTTATGCCTTTTGGTTTGATGAATGCCCCAGCCGTTTTTCAGCATTTCGTGAACAGCATTTTTTATCATTTAATGGGAAAATTTGTATTAGTGTATTTGAATGACATTTTGATTTTTTCTCCTGATTTCAAGACTCATAAGGAACACTTACGTCAGGTCTTGCTCATCCTGCGGGAGAATAAATTATACGCGAAACTGGAAAAATGTGTGTTTGCGGTTCCAGAAATTCAATTTCTGGGGTTTCTTCTCTCCGCTTCTGGTTTTCGCATGGACCCCGAGAAGGTCCGCGCTGTGCTTGAGTGGGAGCTTCCTGAGAATCAGAAGGCGCTGATGCGTTTTTTGGGCTTTGCCAATTATTACAGGAAATTTATTTTGAATTATTCCTCTGTTGTTAAACCACTCACTGATATGACCAGAAAGGGGGTAGATATTTCTTCCTGGTCGGTAGAGGCGTGTAAGGCCTTTTCTAATATCAAGGAGAGTTTTGCTTCCGCTCCCATCCTGGTACAACCTGATATTTCGTTACCCTTCATAGTTGAGGTTGATGCTTCTGAGGTAGGGGTGGGTGCGGTCTTGTCTCAGGGTTCCTCTCCTGCCAAATGGCAACCATGTGCCTTTTTCTCGAAGAAACTCTCCTCCGCAGAGAGAAATTATGATGTGGGAGATAGGGAATTGTTGGCCATCAAGTTGGCTTTTGAGGAATGGCGCCATTGGCTAGAGGGAGCCAGACACCCTATTACCGTGTTTACTGACCATAAAAATCTCGCCTACTTGGAGTCAGCCAAGCGTCTGAACCCGAGACAGGCTAGATGGTCTTTGTTCTTTTCAAGGTTTAATTTTGTTGTCACGTTCCGCCCTGGGGTTAAGAATGTGAAGGCAGATGCCCTGTCAAGTTGTTTTCCGGGAGGTGGGAATTTTGAAGACCCGGGTCCCATTTTGGCTGAAGGTCTGGTGGTCTCTGCTCTTTTTCCTGAATTGGAGGCAGAGGAGCAGGCAGCCCAGTCAGAGGCTCCTGATCTTTGTCCTCCTGGGAGGTTGTTTGTGCCTCTCGCTTTGAGACACAAGATTTTTAAGGAACACCACGATACAGTCCTTGCTGGGCACCCGGGGGCAAGAGCCACACTGGATCTCATCGCTCGGAGATTCTGGTGGCCTGCGCTTCGTAAGTCGGTTGAGGGTTTTGTGGCAGCTTGCGAGACTTGCGCTCGTGCCAAAGTCCCTCATTCACGGCCATCAGGTCCTCTCCTTCCCTTACCCATTCCTTCCCGTCCTTGGACACATCTGTCCATGGACTTCATAACGGACTTGCCTCGTTCCTCGGGGAAGACTGTGATTCTGGTGGTGGTGGACCGTTTTAGCAAAATGGTGCATTTCATCCCTTTTCCTGTTTTGCCCAATGCTAAGACGCTGGCGCAGGCATTTATTGACCACATTGTTAAATTGCATGGTATTCCTTCAGACATAGTCTCTGATAGGGGCACGCAGTTTGTTTCCAGATTCTGGAAGGCTTTCTGTTCTCGCTTGGGGGTTCGGTTGTCATTCTCTTCTGCTTTCCACCCGCAGTCGAATGGCCAGACAGAGCTCGTCAATCAGAATCTGGAGACATATCTGCGCTGTTTTGTGGCGGAGAATCAGGAGGATTGGTGTTCTTTTTTGCCCCTTGCTGAGTTTGCTTTAAATAACCGTCGTCAGGAGTCCTCTGATAAGTCACCATTTTTTGGTGCATATGGGTTTCATCCGCAGTTTGGGACTTTCTCGGGAGAGGGGTCTTCTGGTTTACCTGATGAGGACAGATTCTCCTCGTCTTTGTCATCTATTTGGCAAAAGATTCAGGATAATCTAAAGAGCATGAGTGAGAGATATAAGCGTGTGGCAGATAAGAGACGTGTGCCTGGTCCGGACCTGAATGTTGGTGATCTGGTGTGGTTGTCTACCAAGAATATCAAATTGAAGGTTCCCTCCTGGAAGTTGGGTCCTAGGTTTATTGGGCCTTACAAGATCCTGTCTGTCATCAATCCTGTTGCCTACCGTCTTGATCTTCCTCAGACTTGGAAGATCCATAATGTTTTTCATAAGTCCTTATTAAAACCTTATGTTCAACCTATTGTACCCTCGCCTTTGCCTCCTCCTCCGATTATGGTTGATGGAAATCTTGAATTTCAGGTCTCTAGGATTGTGGATTCTCGTCTTGTCCGCGGTTCCCTCCAGTACCTCGTTCATTGGGAGGGTTATGGTCCTGAGGAGAGGATGTGGGTCCCAGTGACGGACATTAAGGCCACTCGTCTCATCAGGGCTTTCCATAGGTCCCATCCTGAGAAGGTGGGCCCTGAGTGTCCGGAGTCCACTCGTAGAGGGAGGGGTACTGTCACAACTAGACAGCTGAGAAGCTCTGACAGGAGCTTTCCAGATCCTCCTCCTTGAGTTTCTTTGTTTTGGTTAAGTTCCTCATCTCGTTAGTCTATCTCAGCTGTCATGCAGTTGGACTGATTGCTTCCCTTTAAGTTCCTCCCCATGATGCATTAGGTTGCGGCTTATACAACTTCCTGGAGTGTGTGTGCATGCTGTTTCTATTCCTCAGTCCTCTGCAAGATAAGTGCTGTAGCTTGAAAGAGAGCACTCCTTTTACACCGTTGTCAGCTGATTCCACATAGATGTCTACAGAACCTGTTCTATTAAACGCTTATACAAGTCAAGCCCCCCCTGACAGAGTGGAAAGGGTGTCAGCATTAAGTTTGTGTTGACGTCACTGATTATTTTGCCCTTCCTCTGATCCGTCAGAACAATAACCCCCAAAAAACGGATCCTGTCTGTTGAGCATCCGCCTTCACTTGGTCAGTATTTGGTCAGTAATCCATCAGTATTGCTAAAGCCAAAAAAACAGGAGTGGATCCAAAATAGAGATGAGACATGAATGGAATATTTGCATGTCTTCGGTGTTTTGTACCCACTCCTGCTTTTGGCTACCAAATCATAAGTCAATTCTGATGGGACCATACAGGGCTTACAGCTGATAGACAGACAGGATCCATTGTGCGTCTCATTTTTTCTTCCGTCTGACAGATCAGAAGAAGGGTCAAATAAATGATGATGTCAACCAGGCCAAAAATGCAAAATAGTGGCCCAGTCATGGAGTGGGGATGGTGGGGTAACAGCTTGAGAAGTCCACAGAGTGGCCCAATGACATAGTGTTGAGGTAGCAGCAGCATGAGGAGACCACAGAGTGGCCCAGTGACATAGTGGGGAGGTGGCAGCAGCAGCGGGAGACCACAGAGTGGCACAATTACAGAGTCTGGAGGTGGCAGCAGCATGAGGAGGCCACAGAGTGGCAAGGTGACATAGTGTGGAGGTGGCAGTAGCATGAGGAGGCCACAGAGTGGGCCAATGACATAGTGTTGAGTTAGCAGCAGTATGAGGAGACCACAGAGTGGCAAGGTGACATAGTGTGGAGGTGGCAGCAGCATGAGGAGACCACAGAGTGGCACAATGACAGAGTGTGGAGGTGGCAGCAGCAGCATAAGGAGGCCACAGACTGGCAAGGTGACATAGTGTGGAGGCATCAACAGCAGCATGTGGAGACCACAAAGTGGCCCAGAGACAGAGTTGTGAGTTGGCAGCAGCATGAGGAGACCACAGAGTGGCCCAGTGACAGTGTTGAAGTAGCAGCAGCATGAGGAGACCATAGAGTGGCCCAGAGACAGAGTTGTGAGTTGGCAGCAGCATGAGGAGACCACAGAGTGGTGAAGTGGCAGCAGCATTAGAAGACCACAGAGTGGCACAGTGACAGAATCTGGAGGTGGCAGCAACAGCATGAGGAGGCCACAGACTGGCAAGGTAACATAGTGTGGAGGTGGCAGCAGCATGAGGAGGCCACAGAGTGGCAGAATGACAGAGTGTGGAGGTGGCAGCAGCAGCATGAGGAGACCACAGACTGGCCCAGAGACAGAGTTGTGAGTTGGCAGCAGCATGAGGAGACCTCACAGTGTCAAAGTGCCATAGTGTGGAGGTGGCAGCAGCATGAGGAGACCACAGTGGCACAATGACAATGTCTGGAGGTGGCATCAGCAGCATGAGGAGGCCACAGACTGGCAAGGTGACATAGTGTGGAGGTGGCAGCAGCAGCATGAGGAGGCCACAGAGTGGCCCAGAGACAGAGTTGTGAGTTGGCAGCAGCATGAGGACACCATAGAGTGGCACAATGGCATAGTGTGGAGGTGGCAGCATCAGCATGAGGAGACCTGAGTGGTGTGGTGGCAGCAGCATCATCATCAGGAGACCACAGAGTGACCAGGTGACAGAGTGGAGAGGTGGGTGGCAATAACAGTTCCCACTGACGATGGTGGGTGTAAGAAAGAGCACTTGGCATCAGATATGTGGCATCAGGCGGGTGGCAGCATCAGAATAGTAGCAAAGGCAGGTAGCCAGAAGAAACCAGTCTCTTTTGTCAAGGTTTGGGTGAGGCAGCATGGATGATCTAATCTGATGCATCAGGCATTGGTGGGTGGAAATCCTTGCTGACCCACGCCTGATTCATTTTGACAAAGGTCAATCTCTCCACATTTTGGGTGGACAGGTGAGTTCTCCTAGGGGTAACTATGGCGCCCACCGCAATAAACACCCGCTCTGATGCCACACTACTGGCCGGGCAGGACAGCTTTTCCAGGGCAAACTCGGCCAGTTGCAGCCACAAATCCAGTTTTGCTGCCCAGTAGTCCAGTGGATCTTAAATGTGGGGTGGCAGGGTGCTGTCCAAGTATGCCACCACCTGCTGGTTCAGGTTCTGCTCCAGGTCTAGCTGCTGCTGCTGATGAGTAGTTTCTTCACTAGGCGGGTTAACAAAGCTGCTCATCATCGACTCTAGACTCAAGCTGCTGCTGATGATGCTGGTACTGCTATTACCCAACCCCCCACCCCGCCACAGCAGCCATGGCAGTGGAACGAAGGCGCAGAGGGCCCGGTTAGACCTGCGAGAGGATGGACAATGGCACAGATAGGCAGCGGCCAACTGACTACATAGGATGTCTCTATAGTAGTTTAGTTTGCCCTCCCTCTTAGCGGGTGTCCAGTAGTAAGGGTCCAACAAGGTGGAGAGCCAGAAGTCATCCCTCTGCCGAATGGTGACAATTCGTCTGTCACTACCAAAGCAAATGAGCATGCAGCGGGCCATTTACGCAAGTGACTTGGAGGTAGAGATGAGCAAATTTCTCAAAAATTCGATCCGACCGGGTTGCCAAATTTTTCAAAAATATTTGGTTCAATCCGAATTTATTCGCGGCGAATCGCATTAAAAAACGGCTATTTCCTGGCTGCAGAGAGCCTTTATAGTGGTGTAGAACACTGTGCCTTGCAGTAACACGCATAGGGAGTCTGCTGTGGTAGTGAAATAATACTGTGAGTCAGTATAACATGCAGATGACAGGCGTCGCTCTTAGAATCACTGCACACTTCACTTATTTGGGCAGTCACGGAGCCAAAACTGACCAAATAACTCAAGTATGAACTTAGCCTTACTGGTTGATGTTAGCGTCAAGAAGAAGCGCCCTTCCTTTTACACTGACGTCAGCTGATTCCACATAGATGTCTACAGAACCTGTTTTATTAAACGCTTATACAAGTAGATCCCCCCGACAGAGTGGAGAGGGTGTCAGCAGTAAGGTTGTATTGACGTCACTGATTATTTTGCCCTTCTTCTGATCCGTCAGAACAATAACCCCCAAAACACGGATCCTGTCTGTTGAGCACCCGCTTTCACTTGGTCAGCATTTGGTCAGTAATCCATCAGTATTGTTGATGCCAAAAAAAACAGGAGTGGATCCAAAACAGAGATGACACGTGAATGGAATATTTGCATGTCTTCTGTGTTTTGTACCCACTCCTGCTTTTGGCTACCAAATCATAGGCCAATTCTGATGGGACCATACAGGCCTTTATCCGTTGTGTGTCTCAATTTTCCTTCCTTTTGACAGATCAGAAGAAATGTCAAATAAATGATGACGTCAGCCAGGCCGAAAGGCAAAATAGTGGCCCAGTCATGAAATGGGGAGGGTGGGAACAGCATGAGAAGTCCACAGAGTGGCCCTGTGACATAATGGGGAGGTGGAAGCAGCATGAGGAGACCACAGAGTGGCCAAATGGAGGAGTCTTGAGGTGGCGGCAGCATCAGGAGGAGACCACAGAGTAGCACACTGAGAGTGTGGAGGTGACAGCAGCATCAGGAGGCCACAGAGTGGCACAATGACAGAGTGTGGAGGTGGGGGCAGCATCAGGAGGCCACAGAAGTGGCACAATGACAGTGCAAAGGTAGCAGTCGCATCATCAGGAGGCCACAGAGTGGCACAATGACAGTGTGGAGGTGGCAGCAGCATCAGGAAGAGACCACAGGGTGGCACAATGACAGTGTAGAGGTGGCAGAAGCAGCATCAGGAGGCCACAGAGTGGCACAATGACAGTGTAGAAGTGGCAGCAGCAGCATGAGGAGACCACAATGTGGCAAGGTGACATAGTGTGGAGGTAGCAGCAGCATGAGGAGACCACAGAGTGGCAAGTTGACATAGTGTGTAGGTGTCAGCAGCATCAGGAGACCACAGAGTGACCTGGTGACAGAGTGGGGAGGTGGCAGCAGCATGAAGAGACCACAGAGTGGAAAGGTGACATAGTGTGGAGGTGACAGCAGCATCAGGAGACCACAGAGTGGCAAGTTGACAGAGTAGGGAGGTGGCAGCAGCATCAGGAGACCACAGAGTGACCCAGTGGGGAGGTGGGTGGTAATACGAGTACCAGCTGAAGATGGTGGGTGAAAGAAGGAGCACTTGGAATCAGATGTGTGGCATCAGGCGGGTGTCAGCATCAGAATAGTAGCTGAAGCAGGTAGCCAGAAGTCTCTTTTGTCAAAGTGTTGGTGTGGAACCATGGATGATCTAGTCTGATGCTTCAGGCATTGGTGGGTAGAAATCCTGGCTGATCTACGCCTGATTCATCTTGACAAAGGTCAGTCTCTCCACATTTTGGGAGGACAGGCGAGTTATTCTTGGGGTAACTATGGACACAAACACAGAAATATAGTGGCAAATCTGGGGGAGCTGCTCAACCCCTAACACTGTAGCGTGTTTTTCATTGGGGGAGCAGCCCCACCGCATGTGGACCGCAGCAAACGACTATCCCCAGCAAAAAAATTGCATACGGTGGAGGATGTCGGCGCGGTCCACATGCACCACAAAGGCATCCTACACAAAACGGAGCATTGTGTGGATGAAAATATAATCATATAAATCACAGAAAAAATGCACCAAACGGATATGCCACTGACTATACTGGCTAGTCATAAATGCAGATATTAAAAGCTGAGACTTTTGCCAATATATTCCTGTCAGGAAAATATCGGAGCCCATCATGCACCACGTCACTGTCACTCAGCATGGCAAGGGGTCCTACCACTACGCTAACTATGGTGTGAACAAGGTCTGAAGGTGATGTAATCCAGCTCACAGCCAAGCTTCCACACAACCGCCTAACAGGACCACTAGTGCAATGTGAACAAAGCAAGAATGTAAGCCACACCCATATCAGACCATGTGATGGAGGTTTCCAGGTGCAAAAGAGAGTGTTTGAATGCCAGGTAAAGGCACATACACTACATATAAAACAAGACACAAACACAGATAACTATGGCCCTCACCGCACTAAACACTGCTCTGATGCCACACTACTGGCTGGGCAGGACAGCTTTTCCAGGGCAAACTCTTCTTTAGAACATATAACTGCACCGCTGAATGGCAAATAAGCCCTTATTTTTTCCACTAATACACTGAAAAAAGGCTTTAGAACATGTAACTGCACCGCTAAACGGCAAATAAGCCCTTATTGTTTTCCACTAATACACCGTTAAAAAGGCTTTAGAACATATAACTGTACCGCTGATCGGCAAATAAGCCCTTATTTTTTTCCACTTATACAGTCAGGTCCATAAATATTGGGACATTGACACAATTCTAAAATTTTTGGCTCTATACACCACCACAATGGATTTGAAATGAAACGGACAAGATGTGCTTTAACTGCAGACTGTCAGCTTTAATTTGAGCGTATTTACACCCAAATCAGGTGAACGGTGTAGGAATTACAACAGTTTGCATATGTGCCTCCCACTTGTTAAGGGACCAAAAGTAATGGGACAATTGGCTTCTCAGCTGTTCCATGGCCAGGTGGGTGTTATTCCCTCATTATCCCAATGATAATGAGCAGATAAAAGGTCCAGAGTTCATTTCAAGTATGCTATTTGCATTTGGAATCTGTTGCTGTCAACTCTCCAGATAAGATCCAAAGAGCTGTCACTATCAGTGAAGCAAGCCATCATTAGGCTGAAAAAACAAAATAAACCCATCATAGAGATAGCAAAAACATTAGGCGTGGCCAAAACAACTTTTTGAACATTCTTAAAAAGAAGGAACGCACCAGTGAGCTCAGCAACACCAAAAGACCCGGAAGACCACGGAAAACAACTGTGGTGGATGACCGAAGAATTCTTTCCCTGGTGAAGAAAACACAGTTGACCAGATCAAGAACGCTCTCCAGGAGGTAGGTGTATGTGTGTCAAAGTCAACAATCAATAGAAGACTTCACCAGAGTGAATACAGAGGGTTCACCATAAGATGTAAATCATTGGTGAGCCTCAAAAACAGGAAGGCCAGATTAGAGTTTGCCAAACGACATCTTAAAAAGCCTTCACAGTTCTGGAACAACATCCTATGGACAGATGAGACCAAGATCAACTTGTACCAGAGTGATGGGAAGAGAAGAGTATGGAGAAGGAAAGGAACTGTTCATGATCCTAAGCATACCACCTCATCAGTGAAGCATGGTGGTGGTAGTGTCATGGCGTGGGCATGTATGGCTTCCAATGGAACTGGTTCTCTTGTATTTATTGATGATGTGACTGCTGACAAAAGCAGCAGGATGAATTCTGAAGTGTTTTGGGCAATATTATCTGCTCATATTCAGCCAAATGCTTCAGAACTCATTGGACGGCGCTTCACAGTGCAGATGGACAATGACCCAAAGCATACTGCAAAAGCAACCAAAGAGTTTTTTAAGGGAAAGAAGTGGAATGTTATGCAATGGCCA